>NW_026126415.1:6207500-6596253 GCF_943737965.1 Phodopus roborovskii | reverse complement strand
CCCCGGAAGCCTTAACCCCGGAAGCCTTAACCCCGGAAGCCTTAACCCCGGAAAGCCTTAACCCGAAGCCTTAACCCCGGAAGCCTTAACCCCGGAAGCCTTAACCCCGGAAGCCTTAACCCCGGAAGCCTTAACCCCGGAAGCCTTAACCCCGGAAGCCTTAACCCCGGAAGCCTTAACCCCGGAAGCCTTAACCCGGAAGCCTTAACCCCGGCCTTAACCCCAGCGAACCCTTAACCCCGGAAGCCTTAACCCAGAAGCCTTAACCCCGGAAGCCTTAACCCCGGAAGCCTTAACCCAGGAAGCCTTAACCCCGGAAGCCTTAACCCCGGGAAGCCTTAACCCCGGAAGCCTTAACCCCGAAGCCTTAACCCCGGAAGCCTTAACCCCGAAGCCCCAACCCAGGAACCCTTAACCCAAAGAACCCAGTACCCTAAACCCCGGAACCTGGAACCCTTAACCCCGGAACCTGGAACCCTTAACCCCGGAACCCGGAACCCTTAACCCCAACCCCTAGTCCCTAACCCCAACCTCTAACCCTAACCCCAACCCCTAACCCTAACCCCTACCCGAACCCTGAACCCTGAACCCATAAACACATGACCCCTGATCCAGACCCAGACCATGACCCCTAACCCCACTGACTTCTGCTTTTGATTGGCCAACAGCTAAACAAATAAACTCCACAATGGGAGCACTGAGTCTCATTTTTGTTTCATTCGCTATAGCTGCAGCAAGAGAACAATATTTTGGTACTGTGGAACTTGGTGAGGGCCTCCTGGAGGACTCAGGGGCAGTCTGCAACTGAACGGCCAGCCAGAGGCACTGAGGGAACCTGATTCTGAAGCAGCAGTCCACTTCCATCCACCCATTTGCTGGAAATACTATCCCACACAGGCTACAATTTGGTACCCTTTTTCATTGTAACTCATCTCCTTATGGTCTGATGCATTTCTCACAGTTGAGTTAAAATACCACCCTCGGTAGGCGGAATAAAAGATTCTGACTTCAAGCCTTCCTGCCTTAGGACTGCTGAGTCCTCATCAGCCTCAGATGGCCCTGGCTATGTTTTAGAGCTCACGAGCAGCAAATAATGCTCTGCCATCCTACCCTATTGGGCAACTTGACCTTGGCCAATTTCTTGAGCTCACAAGTTACTAGAAGGACCGGCCAGTTTTGCTTAACCTATGGGAAATAAACCAACCAAGGAAATACACCCATCCACTCCCCTGGAATGCCTAGTATAAAATATAAAACCCTTTCTTTCACTGAATGTCACTTGTTAAGACACACAGATTCATTTACCTTTGTACTGAGAAGTGGCCTAGATATCCCATAGAGAATAAGTCAAATTGGATGAGTAAGGCTATCTAAATCCTAATATTTTATGAGATCTTTAAGATTATAGCCAGCAAACGGGTAGATGGAAGGAATTACCATATATCCAAGCTTTCCTCTATCTCTAAGCTAAACATTCTTTCCTCTTCCTCCTCTACATCTAACATCCTTCTACCCATGAAAGATGAACCTGAAGAAACCTCCACTAACTTAGACCTCTTCTGCTGCTTCTTCCTCTTCAACTCCTTCCTCTCCAATGCCAGGTCGCTCTAAAGGCCCAACTTCACACCTACTTTCACAATCCCTGTTACCCACTCTCACACCTTCATGTTCTCAACCCACCAAAGCCAATACAGCTACAGTTCTCGCCTTCAGAGGAGTGGCCGGAGTGGATGATCTGTTTAAAGTACATGTCCCCTTGTTCCTATCAGAACATTCTCAAGTATAACATAGACCAGGTTCTTATACCTCTGACCCTACCGCACACAATCCTATAGTCTCACTTTACAAGTTTGGAAGCAGGCAAAAGCCTACTCAGATGATGTTCACCAGACTCTTGCAGCTCACCATGCTGGGTCAGAGGATGTTGCTAATCAGGAGCATAATTGGGACTACAATACCCAGGGGGAATTCTGGCTAGAGACCAGTTTACAAACTGCCTCATGGATGTTCTCCATAAGGCTGCCATAAAGACAATAAACTATCAAAATAATTCTACAGATAGTTCAGAGCAAAACAGGCAATGACTCAGTTCCTAGAACAACTTATACAGGCATTCTTACACTATTCTAACCTAGACCCTGAGATGTCAGAAGGGAAGCAACTCATGATTTTTTTTTCATCATAAATACTCTGACATTAGGGATAAACTTAAAAGTTTAAAACTGGAATCCCTAACCTCACAGGCAGAAGCTTTAAAAGTGTCCTTTAAGGTGTACCATGGGAAAAATGACAAAGGCCTTGTATATAATAGATGACATCCAAGGCCTTCCGACCAGCCTCGGGGTCTGCCCAGGGCCCCTGGCCCTCCAGGGCTCGAGGAACACTGTCCATGTTTTAAGTGTGGTCATGAAAGACATCGGGCCTGAACTTGCCCTAATCGGAAAACGTTACTCTATCCTACATCCTCTCCCTTTAACACCCCTAGGCTGGCAGTTAAAAAACCTAATGGGACCTATCGCCTGGTTCAAGACCTCCAACAGGTTAATTCTGCATCGGTCCCTTTCCATCCTGTGGTCCCCAATCCTTATACACTTCTTTCCACTATCCACTCAGGGACTTCTCGTTTCTCAGTTTTGGATCTTAAGATTACTTTTGCTATATTCATCTTGACACTAAGTATCAAAATATCTTTGCTTCCACCTGGACTAACCCTGATACCCATGCCTCCACACAGCTCATCTAGACTGTCCTACATCAGGGATTCCTAGGCAACCCACACCTATTTGGTAAAGCTCTGCCTTCTGACCTGCTCTGTCTCTCCCTAAATCTAACCTCATACAGTATGTAGTCAATATCCTACTTTTCAGCCCATCCTTAGAAGATAGACTAATACCTCTGCTCTTCTAAATTTCCTGTCCAATGGGGATTATAGAGTCTCACCTTCCAATGCCCTCAGATCATCTACTTAGGACTAACCCTAACCACAATTCACAAAGCTATTAACTTAGAAACAACCTAATACAGTCTCTTGCAGTCCCTTCTACTGACAACTCCATTATCGCTGAGGGAAACAACCGGGCTGATGAAGCAGCTAAAGATGCAGCCCTCAGAAACCCACACTCACCACACCAACCACAGGGAGTTCATACACTACAACCCACATCCTCACAGTCACCTCCTGACACTTGACAAATTCTGTCCTATTTACACCAGCTCTTTCATCCTAACAGCAAGGCTCTTTATCATTTTGTCAAGTCTCACCTCTAGCCCACTCCCAAGAACTTACATTTCTTAATATCACTGTCTATTGTAAAACCTGTCAGATGTCAGACCCTAACTCCAGGTATCGTAGCTTCCCTTTTCCTACCCACCAGGCTAGGCGCTCTCTCCCAGGGACTGATTGGCAACTTCACTTTAACCATATGCCAAGAATCAGATGGGTAAAATATCTGCTGGTATTAGTTGATACCTTCTCAGGGTGGGTAGAAGCTTTTCCAACTACTAACAAGAAAGCTCAGACAGTCTCTCACACCCTTCTCAGGGAAATCATTCCACGGTTTGAATTTTCAGCTTCTCTTCAGTCAGACAATGGTCCAGAGTTCACCTCTCAGATCGCACAAATTTCATCTAAAGCTCTCAACATCCCTTGGCATTTCCACATGACCTATCACCCCCAGTCCTTGGGAAGATAGAACAAACTAACTATTCCTTAAAAATGTTCTGGTTAAAATGTCACAGGAACTTTACCTAGACTGGGTAAGGCTCTTGCCTCTGGCTCTATTCAGGCTTAGAGCCCACCCCAAAATACTCCTTCTCATCTAACCAGTTCTAACACCTGGTGTCTCAACCAAATTGTCACCTCTCACTGACTACCTGCTTAAAGCCACTCCATTATCTCCATTCCCTCCTCTGGAACTTTCCTGTCTACTCCCTGCCTCAACCATGTGCCAACCCCTGTACATCAAAATTAACATCGGGGACCAGGTCACCCAGACCAACACCACTCACCCCTTTCCCATAAATGGCCGTGCTCCTTCAATGTAATTCTTGCCACTCCAGCAGCTGCTAAGCTTGACAGTCTCTCCTACTGGATTCATTTAGCCCACCTCAAACCCTTTACTTCTCCACCCAAAACTCATGCCTCATATACAGCAACTACAACAGGACCCTATTCTTAAAGGTTCAGAGGACACCGAGATCAACTACACTACCTCCTATTATAGAAGATTAAGGATTCACTCATGTAACCTCACCCTGCCAGATTGAGAACCTCATGCTTTCCCTCCTGTCCTCGGGCTGACCTAAACTCTCCTACTTAAAAATATACCACACTCATCAATCCCCTCAATAACTCATTCAAAACTTCTAATCTAACCAAGTAGATGTTACAGGAATGCCAGCCAAAAGCCACGGATCTAGAGACACAAATCACCAAACACTTGTGCCTACTAAATAAAGGTAATATTTCTAACGTGAACATGAAGCTAATGTGTCTGATATTTATGTTTTCACAAACCCAAAGGATTCCTGTAAGTTCAAGGAAACTGAATTAGACCCACATAAACAGGTCAGATAAACTCCAAATAAATATTACTCAACTTCTTCCTGGCCTTGGGAATTTCCTACCCTTGTCTTGGGATTTTACCCCCTCTGTAGCCCCTACCCCATTTTGCAACTCTCCCATTAAGTACCAGGACCTAAGAAAAAACTTTTTTTTTTCCTAAACTTAACCTTGTCCTCTGCTCTCGCCAACATCTTAACAGGCCTCAAAAAGATGCCAGAGTTGCATGCAGTCAGGACTGCGATGACACAACCAACTACCAGGACGTGGCAGCACCACAGCTTTCTCAGATCCTCCAATGACGATCAACACCCCCAAAGTTGGCAGGAAGCAGTCTTGAGAACTAGACATCCTTATTCCCTATCCTGCCTTGATCAACCACCCAACTTTTTAATAATAAGAGGTGGGAATATTGGAAACCGGCATTCTGCTGACCACTATCGATGGGATGGAACATGAATGGCCATGTCATCTCTCCATCAATCATATGGGGCTTGGTAGGGGACTCAACATGTGCAAGTTTCCCTTTTAAAGCAAGTGCCGCACAACCCCACTCACTCTGTCTCATGCTTTTGGGTGCCCACCAGCTAACCCCTTTCTCTTCTCTATACCAATAAACTCCACATGGGTGGGCTGAGTGTCATGCTTCACTGATGATAGCTACAGCAAGAGAACAACTGAGTCTAAACCTCATTCTAATTTGAGTCTAACACCTAAACCTGGATCAAACCTAACCCTGAGTCTAACGCTGACTCTAAACCTGGGTCACCCTAACCCTGAGTCTAACCGGCCCCTGAGGCTAACCCTCCGAGGCTAACCCTGAGTCTAAACCCTGAGTCTAGTCAAACCTGAGGCTAACCCTGAGGCTAACCATGACCCTGAGGCTAACCCTGAATATAACACTGATTGTACCCTGAGTCTAACCCTGGGGGAGTTAACCTGAGCCGGGTCTAGTTTCTCACCTTGCCATTTTGGCATCATTTCTGCTGTTCAAGGCTGAGATCTTCGAAGAGAGTGCTGCAGAGGCAAGGTTCAGGGCACTGTCCTCGTCTTCCTTGTGTGGTCTTCTGATTAAATACTCACAAGTCAGGTATTTCCCTCCTTCAGTGCCTTGGCATGTGTTCTACAAAGAAATGAAATTACAAAACTGAATGGAAATGATATGCACAGGCGGCAGGCCAAGCCCCTCTTTGACATGCTAACATGCTTATTTGACGTGTCAGGTAGAACAAGTTGTGCACTAGCTGCTGTTGCACTAGCATGCACAGGTTTGGGGAAGAAGCGGGTGATGGTCCATGTTCCCTGATCCAATACACCAGAGCAGAGGAATAGGAAGGGAAGAGCATGAGGAGGGGGAGGGAGGCTCGCCGTAGACAAGGGGCCAGAGGGAGAAGAGGAGCCAGGGAAAGCCTAGGAGGAAAGCAGACAGACAGGAGAAGGGAGTTGGGGTAAAGAAGAAAGGAGGAGTAAAGAAAGAGTGCCAGGTGGGGGAGGGCAGGAAGGTGAGAATGGGATAAGACAAATTATCCACAACAGGGCATCAGTACATATTAGTCCTACATACGAACAACAAATGCCAGTCAGCCAGCCAATTAAGAATTACCTGGCACAGACAACTTCATCTTTCAAATTAACTCAATGTTACAAACATAAACCTAAAAGTGATGCTGAACCTCCGAGGAACAAGATCACCCTGGGGGTGGCTAGAAGGACCTCTCAGCACCCTTTACCCCTGGGTACACATGGGGTAAAAGTACACATGGCCTTGGTTCAGCACAGAGAACCCACCATCCCAGGCAGGGCAAGGGACAGAAAACTGACTATTGTCACTTCTGATTATGGGGACCATGGCTGGTCAGCCTCTGGGGAAATAAATGAAGCCAAGACCATTCCCCACACCACAAAGAGGTGGCAGGCACCAGCACATCTCCTCAGTGGCTGCTGAGGCCTTGGTTTCAGGGAAGACCCTCTGTCACACCATCAGCATTTCAGTGGGGAATGGTGGAAATGTGCCACCAAGCTTCTGTCACAAAAAACTTCAGAGGTGAAGTAGGAGCTTCAAAAAACCAAGAAGGCGGCAGTATAAATATATACTGTGTTGCTCTTCAATGACAAATATAATTACAATGGAAAATATTTTACTGATATGTTTCTAAGCTTATTTAAGCGAGCTGCCTCAAAAGGAAAAATGTCTATGGTATGCAAGACTGGCAACCTGATCTTGATAACCATATAAATAGGGCTAAAAGAAAACCCACAAAGTTTTTGTCCAAAACCAACATATCTGTTACCCATGCAAACCCATAATCACATCACTCACACACACACACCAGACATGTTTTTCAAAAACTAAATTTGTCTTTACATTACCTGGCATGTCTAGAGAATTCCTTTGCGAGGCAATGCTTCAAGGTGAGTACCAAATGGATAAAACTGAAACATGAGGGGGGAAAAAAGCAGGATTGTTAATAATATGTACATATCCATAATACAACAAAGTATGTTATGAGATACACAGTTCATTAATGATTATTCTGTTTTATTATATCCCTAGCAGACAGATGTAAATGCTGTTTTGGATAAACACATGAAGTATTTAATGTGTCGTATGTTCTCTTCTATTAAGCATTTTAATATTAACATTGTTAAAAACAGGCTAACAAAGGACCGCACATCAGGGGTACATCAACTATCCTTGGTCTTGAACTAAGAAGAATGAAACATGAGACTTATGAGTTCAAATGTATCCCTGAATAATTACTGACATCCAAGACAGGATGGATAACAAACAACATCATCTGAAGGGAATTTGTGACAATATGAAAAACAAAACCAGGACCAAGAACCCACCACTGTTTCCCGGATACTTTTATGTGAAAAGTATGATAACACCCTAATATTTAAGTAAACAATTAACCAATTAGATAATGGGCAACCCATTCTATACATTTCAGCAGAAAAAAAAAAAAACAAAACTGCCTATCACCAAGTGAAAGCACAACAAAAGATGAACAGATTTCAAAGAAGGAATGTAGGAGCCAGCAAATAAACCTCAGTGAGTGGATTTGCCACATATACAGGACACCTCAATACCTACCATAAAACTTTCAAAATCAAACAGCACTGTGATCTCAACCATCATACTTGAATGAATACAGTAAACAATATACTTGCTTCAAGGCAATAATGAAATAGATAGAACAGATATTTTTCACTGAAACTGAAGTAAACTGTAATATGTAAAATCTTTAGCATATTGTATATATGAATAGGATTTTTCTCATTCTCTATTTCCTAATGTCAAGATGACATATAAAGGGTTACAATACTATAGGACTAGAGATATTGCCAAGCAGTTAAAACTTCATTCCCAAGACGAAGGTCAGTTTTGAGCTTCTTGCTACAAAGGATCCAATGGTCTAAAATACTGAGAGGGATAAAGATGGGGCTGATCAGTTAGGACAAGTTCCTGCCAAGAATCCAGGTGAGGTTTCTGACAACATTCTGTAATTCCTGTTAGAAATAAATACAGAAAGACTAAAGGGTTTACCTCTCTAAGCACATGACTGACACAACAAAATAAAAATTAACAAAAATCATTAAACATTTTCAATCATGACTTTTTTTCTTTTGTAAGCATTCATTCTTATAACCCAGGTGTTGAGGCATATAAAGGCTTACCTACATTTTTCCAGTATCATGAGCTGCATCTTTTTAACAGAAAGCAAGAGTATAGACTTGAACTCAGAGAAATCAATACTTTACAGTTAGTGGTATCATCTAGGACGATGTAGGAAATGAAGCCATGCTGGAAGAAAAGTGTCACTGGGATTATGCTTTCATTATTTACATAGGCACACCATTTCCAGTACCCGCACTCTGGTTCATGCTGCAGGTTGAGGATGTGAGATCTTAGCATCCTCCTATAGCAGCCATGTCTGACACCTGTTGCCATGCCCCTTTCATGATGATCCTCCATCCCTCTGGATAAACTCTTTCATGAGTTGATGTAGACATTATCACAACAGAACACACACAAATTAACATCCATAAGGGTTTATAAATGATTTATTTCATGTCACTGAAGAAGAAAACAAAAAGGGTTACTTTATGATTAAATTTGGAGGGCTTTGTGCATGAGTTTGCAAGTTCAAACAAAGACCGGCATTTGTTGACACTGTCAGATTAATTTGTCTGAAATACTATTGTGCAACTAAAATGTGTTCGCTAAAAATCTTATAAAATCCTTTTTAGCCAGACTTTTCTGTATGAGGTTTTTTATTTCAGGTACTCAAAGACTACTGTAATATGAGCGTGCTATAACAGAATGGTCAAACACTAAAAGTTTCACACTTTTATAAGGAGTACCCCAAAGTAGAAAACCATAAAACACCGACTACATTTAGTTTCTCTGAAATGAGTTTTTTCTCATAATTTAAGACTACAATGATGTCCAAAGGCTTTACCACGTTACTTTCATAGTTTCTCTCCAATATGTGTTCTCTTATGCATTATAATGTAACTGTGATGTGAAAGGCTTTACCACATTAACTTTATTCATAGCATTTCTTTCATGGATGTATTGTTGAGACAGTTCTGTGTAATGGCTTTACCACATTGATTACGTTCATAGGGCTTTAGTTTCTCTGAAATATGAGTGTTTTCTAATAATTTAAGACTCAATGATGTCCAAAGGCTTTACCACGTTACTTTCATAGTTTCTCTCCAATATGTTTTCTCTTATGCATCAAAATATTACTGTGATGTGAAAGGCTTTACCACATTATTCATAGCATTTCTTTCTCTCATGGATGTATTGTTGAGACAGTTCTGTATAATGGCTTTACCACATTGATTACGTTCATAGGGCTTTAGTTTCTCTGAAATGAGTTTTTTCTAATAATTTAAGACTACAATAATGTCCAAAGGCTTTACCACATTACATTCATAGTTTCTCTCCAATATGTTTACTCTTATACATCAAAATATTACTGTGATGTGAAAGGCTTTACCACATTAACTTTATTCATAGCATTTCTTTCTCTCATGCATGTATTGTTTTGGAGACTGTCCTGTGAAATGGCTTTACCACATTGATTACGTTCATAGGGCTTCTTTTGAGTATTGGTTCTTTTATGAATTTGGAAGACTCTTGTGAAAAGGTTTTCCCACATAAATTTCATTCATAGGGTTTCTCTCCAGTATGGGTTATTTTATGCACTAGAAGACTTACATTATATGCATAGGCTTTACCACATTAATTACACTCATAGGGTTTCTCTCCAGTGTGGGTTTATGCATTAGAAGACTTGCATTATATACATACGTTTTACTACTTTGATTATATTCATAGGGCTTCTCTCTAGTATGGGTTCTTTGATGAAATTGGAAGATTCTTGTGAAAAAGCTTTCCCGCATTGATTACATTCATAAGGTTTCTCTCTAGTATGGGTTATTTTATGCATTAGAAGACTTACATTATATACACAGCATTTACTACATTGACTATATTCACAGGGCTTCTATCTAGTATGGGTTTTTTGGAGGATTCTTGTGAAAACGCTATACCACATTGATTATATTCATAGAGTTTCTCTCCACTATGGGCTACTTTATGAATTTGGAGATCAGTGTGTTGTGAAATGGCTATCTCACATTGATTATATTCAAAGGGATTTCTTTCCAGTGCGGGTTATTTTATACCTTAGAAGATTATTATAATATGCAAAGGCTTCACCACATTCATTACATTCATAGGGCTTCTCTCAGTATATGTTATTTTATGTGTTAGGAGACTACTGTCCTGTGAAATGGTATTACCACATTGATTACATTCATAGGGTTTCTCTCTGGTGTGGGTTCTTTTCTGAATTTGGAGATGACTGTTATGAAAGCACTTTCCCACACTGATTACATTTAGTTTCTCTCCAGGATGTATTTGGACACTACTGCTCTGTATAAATTCTTTACCACATAGATTATATTCATAGGGTTTCTATCCAGTATGGATTCTTTCATGCATACAATGATAATTGGCACAGTTAAAAATTTTAACACATCCATAACACCGTTGAATATATCTGTATGAGTTAATTATACAATTTTGTCTAATTGTAAAGAAGAATCAGATCTTAAGGTCCTATCGCTGTTTACACTCATGTTGTTCCCCTTCATTAAGGGTGGTTTTCAATCTTTGAATATAGCTGTGATGGTTAACATTTATAGCATCTTTTTTCTATATGAGATTTTTCTGATATTTGAAGAGAACTAGAAAAACTCATAAATTTTCCTATAGTATTAGTCATAATATACTTGTAAAATGAACCAGGACTAACAGAAGTACAAACAAATTTCGTATATGCATGGGACTTTTCTGAAGTGTGAATTGGTTGATATATTTCCAATGAAGCTGAAAAAGCAATTACTTGTAAACTTGTTTCACATTCAACAAATCTATTGAAAGTGGTGGGATGCTACATATCTTATAATTGTTCTGAGAGATAGAGGGGTATGTTTATTTTTTTGACATCCTTATGTTCATATGATATACCAAATAAAGGAAGAATAACAGATAAACATGATTTAACTTTCTGTTCCTCATAGACATATTGCATACAGAATAAGGTTTCTCAACAACAGTCACCCTTGGCTCTTTACAACCCCTCCTCTCTCAATCAAGTCAGCAAAGTCACAAGTATATGAATAACAAAAGCTTTACTATGAACTATTTGCTTAATAGAAAGTTTTGAATGTGTATTAATCACTTATTCAATGTGCATACCTTTTGTAATATAAATAGGATTGCTGGATCTATAGCAGAGCTATGATGGGGCTGTGATTGAAATGGTGATATCTGTTAGGCATTGTTTCCTTGTATATTCCCTTAAAATAATACCTTGCAAACAAAATTCACCTAACTGACACTGTGATACATGGTTTTGTGAAAATTTAATGATCATCAATGCACTTTAAGCACTTTAATTAAACTGTTGCTGTCTTTAAAACTTACACACACCTTAAATTTCTTGAGGCATATTTCTATTACCTTGCACATCAAAATTACCTTCTAAAATATAGTAGCAGAAAATATCAGACATATTATTGGAAATTGTGCAAAATTTAAGTTATTACCTTCAGTAAACCTTAGAACCATGACTGATTTATTCAAATCATCCATCCTCAGTTTCAGTTTAATTACAGAGGAGCATCAATAACCAAGAAACAGTTGCCCCTTATTTTAAATTTAGAAGAAAATTCATAGTCTTACCTATAGCAGTTGAGGTTCCTGTAGTCTCCAGCATCACATCTTTACAGATATTATTCTGGGAAGGATCCAGCAGAGCCTACTATTTCCTAGTGAAGTCAACTTGCACATTGTCATAGGTCACTGCATTCTAAAATATAACATAAATGTTTGAAAAGTGATACTGACAACACTGTATGTAAGGAGTAAGGTTTTTTCCCACTGCCGCCAGTCAGGTACTGCTGCTGCGCGCCTGTCCAAAATAATACAGAGAGACTCTGTATTTGATATAATGCTGTTGATATAATGTATACTTCCTTGAAAATTTAATTATCATGCTTCCCACACTCATTCCATGACACAGAAGTTCTAAAGTAAGCAACAAGTCACATAAGAAAACTGAATAGGAGGGTCAACTCTTGTCATTTCTGAAATGCCTATTAACAAACGTAAAGAGAGAAGCAAACAAATCAATAGTACTTTGCACATCAGAGACAAAGATAGGCAAACTGGGTATACTAGCTCATGCCTTTAACTGGTTCAGGAAACAGCGAAAACTCTGGTACCTGATGAATCAAGAATTTGCAGTTGGCATCATATTTTTGGAAGCCTCATTCATGTTATTCTGAGCATATGCTAATCAACTCATTAAACTGTAAATATTGAGAACAACAAAATGCCCTGGGCAGAGAGAAAGCATTTCAGTCCAATAAAGCTGGAGACACCTGCCGCTGTGAAAGGCTAAATTCATTATTAAAAGTGTATCTGAGTCTTTTTTTCCATAGTCGCGAGTGAACTCACACCCCAGCATCAATATCCACAGAAAAATACTATGACGCCACATGGAATAAACCAACTACGCATGATTCTTAAACACAAATCTGTGCAAACTGTGAAGAAACTTCTTCAGGAACTGTTTCATCTCCATGACACCACCTCAGGTCAGGAATATTGTATTCCTGACTCTTGGTGTGGCACAATTTGATTACCATTTCAGCCATAATAGAGGGTATATATACACTGGTCATAAACCAGAGATGATGGCTCTAGAGATTCAACAGAGTCCCTGAAGCGTTATATTTATCGTTTGTATGTTCATAACATACCAACATACAAAAAAAAAAAAAAGCTAAAAAAAAACATTGGATGCTAATTACAAAGATTACTGAACTCTCAGTTCTTTTCATTAATAAAAGAAGAAAAAACCTCTCCCATGGCCAAGAACCACATTCTCCTACTTGATACTGACCAGGTTAGGATGATGCTATACAATGATTGTCTTACCTCAGAGTCCTACAGCTCCAAACCTACTATGATCCCCTTTACAACATTTTAGTTTGAAAGTGTAGCATTTCCTTTTATTTCTAAATGTATTTTCATCTTGGGTATAACAAACCTGAAAAAATAATATCATGTAATTGATATTGTTATAACCATTTTACTTAATAATTGGATGCTTTAGTGCCTGAAATTTCTTTTCATGCATTTATTCATTATTAATTTGAATATATTTTCTGTATTTTCTCTTTGTTGTTGAAAACTGCTGTGAAATTATTAATTCTTATATGTGGGCCTCATTGGAACTGTGTATGCCTCAAGGACTAGGGGGCCTTCCCCACAATAAAACTTCCATTAAGCACTGTCTGTCATCCATCTCCTTAAAGAAAAGGGCAGGCCTCTCCCACAGGAGTCAACAAAGCATGGCATCAAGTTGAGGCAGGTCCAAACTCCTCCTGCATCAAGTCTGGAGGAGGCAAACCAGCATGGTTTCTGATCCCACTGCATGCAGCCCCACAAACAGACCAAGCTACACAACTGTCTGTCACACACATGCAGAGGGCATAGGTCTGTCCCATGCAGGCTCCCTAGCTCTCAGTCCACAGTCTATGATCTCCCATGAGCTCAGGTAAGCTGTCTCTGTGGGTTCCCCTGCTGCGATCTTAATTCTCCTGTCTCCTCCTCCATGCTTCAACTGGACTCCCAGAGCTCAATCCAGTACTGGGCTGTGGATTTCAACATCTGCTTTAATCAGTTGTTGAATGAAAGCTCTCTGATGACAACTTGGGTAGCCACCAATCTGATTATAGATGATGAAAGTCTTAGCTGGGGTAATCATTGTGGATTCCTAGGAATCTCCCTAGCACTAGGTTCTTCCCTAACCCCAAAATGATCCCCATTAAGATATTTCTTTAATTATTCTGCCCTTCCTTCCATCCCCAATCAAGCCAACCAGATCCACCTTGTTCTAATCTTCCCCAACAACCATCATTTCCCCCAATTTACCATAGAGATCTCTTCTACTATACCAAGCAAAAATGTTGATCACTGTAGAAAGAGAAAACAAGATATTTCATGACAAAACAAGATTTAAATAATACCTATCCACAAATACAGCCATACAGAAAGTCCTAGAAGCAGTTCCAAACCAAGGAAGTTAGCTGCACCCACAAAAACACAGCCAATAGATAATCACACACCAGCAAAACCCAAAGGAAAACACACACACACACACACACACACACACACACACACACACACAATGTCAACACCACCACCAAATCAAAAAAAAAAAAACCCAAGAATTAACAATCACTTGTAATCAATATCTCTTAATATCAATTCACCAATAAAAAGACAAACGCAAACAGAGTGGATAAGAAAACAAGATCCATTCTTCTGCTGTATACAAGAAACAGACATGACCTCAAAATAAAGGGACAGTAAAAGATTTTCCTATCAAATGAACCTGAGAAGAAAGCCAGAGTTGCTACCCTAATATCTAAGAAAATATGCTTCAAACTAAAACTAAGCAAATGAGATGGAAGATTTCATATTCAAATGAAAAATCCATCAATATAAAGTCTCAATTCTTAACATTTATGCACCACATACAAGGATACCCACAGTTTTAAAAGAAAGATTAGTAAAGATTAAATGACAAATCAAACCCCACAAATTAATAATTGGAATCGGCAATATCCAACTCTCAACAGTGGACAGGTCTGCTACACAGAAAATTAACAGAGAAATAACGGAAATAATAGATGTTATGACTCAAATAGACTTAACAGGTATCTACAGAACATATCAAAATCAGCAACAAAAAAAAAAAAAAAAGAAAGAAAGAAAGAAAGAAAAAGCATACAGTCTTCTCACCACATCATGGAACCTTCTTTAAACTGACCACATACTAAGTCACAAAGCAATTCTCAACAGATACCAAAAAATTAGAATTGCACCATTAACCTTACCACATCAACATGGGTAAAAGTTAAGAGTTCAAAAACACACAAACTACAGAAAGCCTACAAACTCATGGAACATAGACAACTCTCAAATAAATTACCACTGGGTCAAAGAAGAAATATAGAAATTAAAGACTTCCTAAAATTCAGTGAAATGAATCCACAGCATATCCAAACTTAAGGGACACTAAGAAAGCAGTGCCAAAAGAAAAGTTCATAGCACCAAGTGCTTAGATAAAGAACTTGAAGAAATCTCACACCAGCAACTTAACAACACACCTAAAAGCTCTAGAAAAGAGAGAAGCATACTCACCCAGGAGAAGTAGACAGCAGGAAATAATCAAAATCAAGGCTATAATTACTAAAAAGAAACAAAGAACAGTAGCAACAATCAGTGATATCAACAAGCTATGCAAACCAAATAAAAGGCAGAGAGAATATCAAACACATCAAAATCAGAAATAAACAGGGGAACCTAACAATAGATACTGAGGAAATTCAGGCAATCTTTAGTTCATACTTCAAAAACCTGTACTCCACAAAATTGGAAAATCTAAAAGAAATGGACAATTATCTTGGTCGGTAACATACACCAAAATTAAATCAAGACCAGATAAAAAATTTAAATAAACCTATAATCCCTAAGGAAATAGAGGTCATTAAAAGTCCCAAAAATAAGAAAAGCCTAGGAACAAATGGATTCAGTGCGGATTCTACCAGAATTTCAAAGAAGAGCTAGTACCAATAATACTCAACTTGTTACACAGAATAGAAACAGAAAAAACATTGCCAAATTCTTTTTATGGGGCTGCAGTTACCTTGATACACAAACCACACAAAGACTCAATTGAGAAAGAGAATTATAAAAACAATCTCCCTCATGAACATTGATGAAAAAATACTCAATAAAAAAAAAAAAAAAAAAAATGGCAAACCAGCTAAGCGGTGGTGGCACACACCTTTGATCCCAGAACTCAGGAGGCAGAGACAGGTGGATCTCAGTGAGTTTGAAGCCAACATGATCTACAAGAGCTAGTTCAAGGACAGCCTCCAAAACCACAGAGAAACCCTGTCTCAAAAAAAAAAAAAAAAAAAGAATGGCAAACCAAAAGTAGGCTTCATCCCAGAGACACAGGAATGGTTCATTCAACATAGGAAACTGTCAATGCAATCCACCATATAAACAAACAGAAAGAAAAAAAACACATGATCATCTCATTAGACACTGAAAAACACCTTTTAGACATTTAAAAACAGCTCAGTCATGAACCCCTCAAAACCCAAAGCTGTATCTGATAACCAGAACTCAGTGATACCACAAACACAGTCCTAGAACAACAGCATGACATCCACTGGACAGTACATAAACAGAGGCAATACACACATAAACAAATAATAAATATAAATGATTTAGGGAACATGATACATCAATATCCAAAGACAATGCCCAACAATGTAATTTATAAGAGAAAAGTTGATTGCAAACTGCATGCAAAAGAAAAAAGTACACTCATTTATACAATGATTTCTATATTTAACACGAAGGCTACAATAATGAAGAATGTGTACAATATGTGTAAAATAGAGGATGGAAAAAAAAGGCAAGAACAAAAGCAGGAAAATAAACTTGTAACCAAAAGATCAAAGGAAACTTGGCGAAACACAGCTACCTATGATTTTATGTGTACAGAAATTAAAGAAATACAGATTTCAAAACTCAAAAATATATTTAAAACTCACTTTAAACTGTTAATTTTCTGACCATCCAGCAACAGATGTTTCTTGCAGAGAGGTGCCATACTCTAGAACCTCCCCAGCAAATGTAAGTCGTCTCCTGCAGAGCCTACTATGGTTCTAAAGTCCCTCGTGCCCCCTTGTAGTTTCAGGCAAACCCAGCCAATGTCCAATCTAAATACAATGTGAAGAATAATATAATGTCTGCTTCCTGACAATGATTATGTCACAAGATGTGGCATCTTCCATATTCACCTGCAAAATACTATGCTAACCTGACATACTTCTACAGCTCAGAAACTCCTTCTGTGGGCTGGAACTGAACTCCACTGAATCACCTGATGGTGGCTATCAGAAGCAGAAATTTGAAAGCTTTCTAATACTCTATTGCTGAAGCATGACACCCAAGTCCTCCTATCTATGTAAACTGTAGCATGTGTAAGAGAGAACTGAAAGGGGGAGGTAATATTCAGAACAACTAGAACCAGACCTTCAGCGTTCCAATCTGTCTTCCCATTGCAACAATATCAATGCCTATTACAAGCTCATAGTCTCCCATGCCAGGATGGCAGCGCCTCCCCTACCCCAGGGAATCCACACTCAACAAAGCTCAGAGGCCAAGGGCCACTACCCTGGTCAACACAGGAACCAACAGAATCTCAATCTGGCTCACGGCCCATCCCAGTCCAAGCAGTTCAGATTCTGATAGCTAAGCCAACATGCTCTTTCAGGTCTGGGGACTATGACCCCAAACTCAACATGGCATGGCTTATGGTCTTTCTTATAGCTTCCCACAGCAGAACAAGAGGAGAATCTGGAAAGAACCTGTAAGCTACCTCCCATTGGTGCTCCTGATGGCTAACCCTTCATAAAGTTCCTCATTGGTTAAGATGTCCTTGCAATTACCCTACTGGGTGAGCAGAGATCTAATGACACAGCCCACACAGGCCATCCCAGGTTTGTCCTTTTGCACTACAGTCAGATAGGGTCCTTATATGGAAAATTTATACTTCAGAAAAATCCTCCAATCTCCCAGAGGATTTCCTGTTTCTCTCCCAAGGCACAGGGTCCTATGTGTGCACATTGAATTACACACTCAATGTACAGCACAGCCTTCCCTTTGCTTCATAACTGGAAGGTCCTGTAACCAAACACAGGTCACATTCAAACAGTCTCTGTTGTTAAACAAAAAGAGGCCATGGGTGAGAACACAAGGAAGGGGCTATGGGAGGCCTTAGGGCAGGAAAGAGACAGTGGAAATAATGTAATTATATTACAAAAATTATGTTTAAAAGTTGAAACAGGCTTTATGGCCATGTGCTACAGAGACTAGGAATTTGTATTAGAGCATAACAAATACTACTCACACTATTTCTCTCAGGGCTACCATCATAAACCTGGAAAACACAGTCATGTTCGGCACAGCAACACCATTGCATCCAGTTCTCATATTAATGTAGAAATGGTGTAACTACAGTAATTTTGTTTCATGGTAAGTTCTGTTCTTTCTCTAGATTCTTGATTGCCTGATCAGCTCTACTACGAAATGGCCAGTCAGGACATTTATGGAATATCTAAAGTTGATTACCTGACACCACATGATTAATGTGAAGTAGTGTCACAGCATGAAAAGGAAATCTTTCTTACCTTCTTGCCACTCACTTTCTGTGCCGACTACATCTGCTTTACATTTGGTGAATGAAATTCTTACACAAGTTCCCACTTCATTTGTAAATTCACAATGAAATCTAGAGAACTTGGAGGACATTCATTTACTGGTTATTTTTCCTTCCCAGAGGCAAGTAAAGGCCCAGCCTGGACAGCAGAAGCAGAAGTACTTATTAAAAGAAATTCTCAATTACATAGTGTGAGGCAAGCCTGAGTGGTTCTCAACCTTCCGAATACTGTAGCTCTTTAATAAAGCTACTCATGACGTGGTGATCCCCAACCATAAAATTATTTTCAGGCTACTCCATAATATAATATAATATAATATAATATAATATAATATACATATACATAAACATCTGTGTTTTACAGTGGTCTTAGGCCATTCCTGTGATAGGGTCATTGATTCCCACAAAAGAAGCTGTGACCACACAGGTTAAGAGTTGCTGCTCTAAACTGATACATATAAATCAATAAATAAATAAAATTAAGAAAAAAGGGACAGAAATGCTTAAACCAGGAAACAATGGAAAACAGACACAAAGGGATTACGCCAGTGATGCATTTAAAGAAAATGAAATTTAAAAGATGTTATCAATAATTGATTTTTTAAAAGAGATAAGAACTGAAAGAACCCTTAGCTATACTGACTTTGAAACAGAGTAGACACATCCTGGTAGGAAAAATACCATTAATAAAACACTGTATGACTTTGTCCCATGGGAAATGTTAGCTTCTGAGTGCTGTAAGCTGACACATGGAGTTCCAGCCAATGGCCTGTGTCTCAAGCCTCTTCGCTAACTTAACTGTGTAAACCAGGATTGCACATATCAGCATAGAGTGTTAGATAATTGGAAAATGAACATTTAGTAGTTCAAGCTATCCTCCTTAAACTCTCCACCCACCAGTTCTGTCTGGCTTCATAAACATGGAAGGAATTAATGAATGAAGGAAAATTACAGTCACTCACCCTGCCCTATCAGGCACTTCTTTATGATGGAGACCCCTCCTGCAGCTCACTGCCTTAGACTTCAGTCTGTGCTATACCCACTGTCTACTGTTTTCCCCTGCAGTGTACACAGGACCCTGTATTGTCTACTCTGTTTCCCCTGAAGTGTACCAAGCACACTGTTCCTCCTCTTATGGTCTGAAGGGAGAAGCCATGCTCCACACACAAATCTTTTTCCTGTTACTGCACTAGACAGCCCACTATTTGACTCCAAACTGGAAGTTGTAGAACTCTGTGGTAATGCAGACCTGTAATGCAAGAATTTAGGGTGTTTAGTCAGGAGGAAAACAAGGGCAATGCACTGTGGGTATACAGACAGGGTTTAAGTCCACCTCAATTAATATAGGAGACTTTTCTTAAAACCACATTTCAAAAAGAAGGGAGAAGCCACTGTTATAGAATATAACTTTATGGCACACTGGCATTTAATATTGGTTGTGACCCTGCAATGTCCCATTGAGCAGCATGTTAGAGGCCTTTGATGGGGAGGTGGACATTATGGGTGTTTTTCAGTCAGGGTTGTCTCTTTTGTTATGAGAATGTAAAGGCTGATTAATCCTGGTGAACAAACATTTACATCTTATCACACTAATCGCTAGCAGGTGTGGCATGCTTATCATTGGGTTGTTTGAGATACAACCCTCTCTTACCTAAATTCTACTTTGTATGACTTAATGTCTCCTAAGAAGTGGTAAATCCTTACTTATACCATCAATTATACTCCTCTACATCACAGGTTAGCTATGGCACAATACTCTACACAGGAGATTGTTGTGCTAATTCTAATTGGTCTTAATAATAAAAATCTGGAGTAAGATATAGGAGTTAATGGTGAAAGATCAGAGAAGCTGAGCAGCCAGCCCCTAGTTCTATCCTCTACTGAACCCTCAAATCAAAGAGGTGATCCTTTCCCTGTGAATCTTCAGAATGAACACAATGAGGTTCCATTTCATCCTGCCTTATATTTCTCTCTCCGACCAGAAATATTACTCCTGTCTCCACCTCCAAAGCACTGGGATAAAGGTTTGAACCACCACCACCTGTCTCTGTTTCATAAAGGTGGCCTTGAACTCAAGAGATCCACCTGCTTCTGCCTCCCAAGGGTTGGGATTAAAGGTGTGCACCACCACAGCTTTATCTTCAGATAACTACTCCCTAGCTCCACACTCTGACATTCAGGCAACTTTGTTTGTTTTTGTTTTGTTTTGTTTTTTGTAGTTTGGTTTTTTGAGACAGGGTTTCTCTGTGTAGCTTTGCAGCCTGACCTAAAACTGTATAGAAGTCAGATACCCACCTGCCTCTGCCTCTCAAGTGCTGTGATTAAAGACACGTGCAACCTTTAAAGCACAAAATACCACCACACTTGAATATTTCTAAACACAGTCCAGGTCCCAACCGGCTGGGTAGATACTTCCCGGGGAAGTGATGTTATTCAGAGGCTGCCAACCTGGTCACAGTGGGCTATACAGAACCATGCTGGACAAGCCAGGACCAGACAGGAATGTGGTGAGCGGCTCCCACCCAGCCAAGGGAGAACCAAACACACTGGCTTCTGAGCCTCAGCCGGACACTCCACCTATTCTGGGGACAGCGCCCCCACTCACCATGAGCAGCCACTCACTCCCTACATGGGGAGAGAAGCCCACCTCACTGTGACTGGACATGCCGCCAAGCATGGAGACAGCAGTTCTCACTCAAAGCCAGCCGCCACTCTCCCCACATGCGGGCAGCGGCCACTCTCACCTCAGCCCGCCGCTCACCTATGAAGGGCAGCGGCCTGTCAGGAACCTCTGCCACCCCCTCCTCCCGGTCTGTGAAGAGCAGCCCCGCTCCTGCCGGTCTGTGAAGAGCAGCCCTCGCTCATTTAAGTGCAGCGCTCCTCCTCTGTGAAGGGCGGCCACTCGCTCAGCTTGGTGAGGCTGCAGAGCTGACCAGCACTCTTCACAGAAGCAAAGGCACAACTGACTTCCTCAGGTGAAGCTGAGGTGAAAGCCTATCTCCCGGAAGAACCCTCCCATCTGACTGGCAGGTCAGACAGGGGCTCTGATTGGCTAGTGAAGCCTGAGAGGACCAGGTGAGCAGGAGAGGTGGGGGGCCCTCCCCTGGATTCACCTCAACTTAGACTCCACCCTTTAAAAGGCCCGCCATTTGAGGCTCCGCCCCCAGGGGGCTAAACGCCCCCGCTTCCGGATACACCTTCTGATTTCCTGTTCTCATTAGGTAACCACGGCATGCTTTGCTCAGATTAAACATGGATTTATTAATTCAGTCTAATTAAATTGCCGCATCACCAACCATTGGTTTCCATTAACCTTTCCACTAGTGGGATTTTTAAATATAATAGGGAGGATTTGCTCTTGGTTTTCTACAGCCACTTTTGGCACCTGTTCATCATCTCCACAGCTGTGGTAGGACATGTGGGAGGACATGACAGCAGGGCCAGGACAATCCAAAGCAAACAGATCATGTGCAAGGAGCTAGGTAGGTAGGAAAGGGAAAAGGGAATGTGGCACCTCAAGACTCTGAGGAGCGCGCGCATGCGCACACAGTCACTCTCTCTCAGGAGAAACACACACACGAGAACACACACACGCTATGGCCATGGCTGTGCAGATGTAGAAGGCACTGCAAATCCTAGCCCAGGACGTGCATACAGGGAGACTCTGAACTACAGGTCCCAGCATTCATCCCTGTAGGCGCTGCAAGCCCCAGCCCAGGACATGCACACAGGAAGGGAGGCTCTGAACTACAGGTCCCATCATTCACCCCTGTAAAGCTTTGTGGTACTGCAAGGTAATCCGCCTAAAACACAGCTAGGATGGCTACAGGTGCTGGTGATGTCCTTTGCCCACAAATATAGCCAATAATCTGACAATTTATCCCATGCCGAGAATTCAGCTGTGAGAACATGAGCCCACCTAAGGTTGCCATGCACAGCTGAACGTGAGTAGACATAGGCAATAGATCCCAAACATCTCCAGGTGCACCTGCCCACAAACAATGTTTTATTTTCCCTCACCTCTACCCAGAGCCATCTCTCCTGCTGGATTGAAATGAGATGATGAAATGAGTGGGGATCCCCACACACACACCCAGCACATGATTCCTGTTGCTCCCTGAACTCAGTTAAGCATGAGTGAGTTTCGCTTTTAAAGCAAGCACTGCACAACCCCACTGGCTGTCTCTCTAGCATTTGGTTGGCCACCAGCTATACCCCTTTGTCTTCGCTCCACCAATAAACTCCACGTGGGCGCACTGGTGTTTGTACTTCATTGGAGACAGCTGCAGCAAGAGAACAACATTTTGGTGCCACAGAACTCAGTCAGGCACTCCTCTAGGACTCGGCGGCCTTCTGCTAGTGGATGGCCAGCCAGAAGGGGACCCTGATTCTGAACCAGTAGTCCACTTCCATCCACCTGTTTGCTGGAAAGACCATCTCACACCGGCTACAACTCGTTTCCTTAGGATCTGGTGCATTTACACAGGTGAGTTAAAATATGGCCCTCTCTGGACATTATTTCAGATACTTGATTCAAGCCTTCCTGCCTTCGGACTGCTGAGTCCTCAATTGCCTCAAATTGCCACTGCAATTTTTTTGAGCTGACAAGCATCGAATAACATTCTGCCATCCTCCCTTATTGTGCACATTGCTCTTGGCCACATGCTTGAGCTGACAAGTTACTAGACTGACTGACCGGCCAGTTTTGCTTAACCTATGGGAAATAAACCAACCAAGGAAATACTCCCATCCACACCACTGGGATGCCCACTAGAAAATTTAAAACCCTTTCACTTAATGCCACTTGTTAAGGCACCCAGAACCATTTACCTTTGTAATGACAAATGGCCTAGATATCACCTAGAAAATAAGTCAAATTGGCTGCATAATGGCTATCATGAACAATCCCGATATCTTAAGAGATCTTTCACATTACTGCTAACAAAAAGATAGATGGAAGAAGTTAACATATATCCAGGCTTTCCTCTATCTAAATGCTAAACACTCTCTTTCCTCTCAACCTCTCAATATCATGTCCTTCTAGCCATGAAAGATGAACCTAAAGAAACCACTAACTTAGACCCTGCTAATGAACCTCCATAGCTCCATCCTCAACATCCAACTACCTCTTCTGCTTCTTCTCCCTCTTCAACTCTTTCCTCTCCAATGCCAGGCTGCTCTAAAGGCCCAATTCTCCCACCTACTTACACAACCCTGTTACCCATTCTCGTGACCTTATGTTCTCAACCCACCAAAGCCAACACAGCTATAGTTCTCCCCTACAGAGAAGTGGCCGGAGTGGATGGTCTGTTTAAAGTACATGTCCCCTTTTCCCAATGAGAACTTTCTCAAGTATAACATAGACCGGGTTCCTATAGCTCTGACCCTACTGCCTTTATAAAAATTTTCAATATAATCACACAATCCTATAGTCTCATTTTTCATTATATATGTGTGTGTGTGTGTGTGTGTGTGTGTGTGTGTGTGTGTGTGTATAAATAATCTTAACCAACAACCTACTACCTGAGGAATGCAGACGAGTTTGGGAGCAGGCCAAAGCCTACGCAAATGAAACTCAACAGAAATCTTTCAGCTCACCATGCTGGGTCAGAGGCTGCTCCAGATCAGGAGCATAATTGGGACTACAATATCACAGGGGGAATTCTGGCTGGAGACCAGTTTACAACCTGCCTCAAGGTTGGTCACCATAAGGCTGCCCTAAAGCCAATAAACTATCAAAAGTCTAGACGTAGTTCAGGACAAAACAGACAATCCCTCATTTCCTAGAACACCTTACATATGCATTCTTACAGTATTCTAACATAGACCCTGAGACAGCAGAGGGGAGGCAACTCTTTAGGAATTAATATTTTTTTTTTTTTTTAATCATAGCTACCTTGACATTAGGGCTAAACTTAAAAAAGTTTGGAGCTGGGACCCATAGCCTCACAGGCAGAAGCTTTAAAAGTGGCCTTTAAGGTGTACCATGGGAGAGATGACAAAGCCCTTAAATCAAGTACTAGATGATGGCCAAGGCTTTCACACCGGCCTCAGAGTCTGCCTGGGCCCCTTGCCCTCCGGGGCTCCAGGACCACAGTGTCCATGATTTAAGTGTGGTCAGGAAGTACCTTGGGCTTGAACTTGCCCTAATCCCTGTGTGCATGTCCACATGCCAAGAACAGGGTCACTAGTCAACAGACTGGCCACATGACACTTGTGGCAAGAGGAGATAAGATATGGACCACCCTCTAGCTGACTTCCTAGCCATGGCCATGGACGATGATGAGTGGAGGGGCCGGGCTCTCTTGATCCGACCACTGTCATCTCTGACAGAGAGCTCAGATAGAAATTAAAGTATCAGGGGGATCATTCTCCTTCTTTTTTGACACTGGTGCCACATACGCAGTCCTGAGGGAATCATGGGACCCACTTCTCCTTCTCGTCTCACTATTGGCAGGGTATAGATAGCCTTACCAACCTCATCAGACCTCACCACTCACTCAGTTCTATTTTCTGGGGAATTCACCTCACTCATTCATTTCTGGTTATACCTACCTGTCCTGTGCCCTTACTGGGAAGGGATCTTTTAGCCAAGGTAGGAGCTTCCATTTCTTTTGCCACTCACTCTACTGGTTTAATATGTCATTTCCTCTGCCAGTGTCTGAGGTAGACACCCAAGTCTGGGACACCAAAAACACTTCTGTGGCTAGACATTGTGATTCAGTTACAGAACCCCTCGAGGTACATCACTCAAACCCAGTACCCTCACCCACCACAGAGCCTTAGGGGACTTAAGCCTATCATCTCTGACCTCCTGAGGAAAAAGTTACTCCATGCTACATCCTCTCAATTTAACACCCCTATACTGGCTGTTAAAAAAAAAACCTAATGGGACTTATCGTCTGGTTCAAGACCTCAGACTCATTAATTATGCAGTGGCACCCCTCCATCCTGTGGTACTTAATCCTTACGTACTTCTTTCTACTATCCACTCAGGGACTTCCCATTTCTCAGTTTGGGATCTTAAAGATGCCATTTTCTCTATCCCTCTTGATACTAAGTCTCAAAATATATTTGCTTTCACCTGGACTTACCCTCACAACTCACCTAGACTGTCTTACCTCAGGGATTCTGGGAAAGCCCACACCTATTTGGCCAAGCTCTGGCTTCTGACCTGCTCTCTCTGTCTCTCCCCAAATCTAAACTCATACAGTGTGTAAAAGATATCCTACTTTGCAATCCTTTAGAAGTTAGCCAGACTAACACCTCTGCTCTTCTAAATTTCCTGTCCAACAGGGATTATAGAGTCTCACCTTCCAAGGTCCAACTGTCTAATCCCCAGGTCACCTACTTGGGACTAAACATAACCAAAAATAACAAAGCTATTAACTTACAAAGAAAAAAAAAAAACAAAAACAAAAACAAAACAAAAAAAAAAAACCTAATCCAGTCTCTTACAATTCCTTCTACTAAAGAGGAAATTTTTTTATCTTTTCTAGGAATCGCTGGCTTCTTACACTCCTGGATTCCCTATTATTCTCTCCTTACTCGCCCTCTGTCTGAGGCAGCTCTTGGCTCTCTTTATGAACCTCTCCTTAAGCCTGTTACTAAGCCCTTCCAGAAACTCAAACAGGCTCTTCTCCAGGCCCCAGTTCTTCATCTTCCAGACCTAACTTGACCTTTCTCCCTCTATGTAGCAAAAAGGAGGGATATGCCCTTGGAGTTCTAGGCCACCACCTAGGACCTTCCTTTGCACCTGTAGCATATTTGTCAAAAAAACTAGACTTAACTGCCCAAGGATGGGCACCCTGCATACATCATTTAGCAGCTGCTGAGCTCCTCATTCATGAGTCAAAGGAACTAACCTTTGGATCACCCATCATTGTCTTCTCCCACCATAACCTGCCCCATCTCTTAACTTATAGAGGCTTACAAACTCTACCTTCTTCCCAAGTTCTTTCCCTCCAGGTAGAACTAATAGAAGATGCCACATGTACTTTCCAATCCTGCCCACCTTTTAACATCTCAAATCTCCTACCTCAACCTAATGCTAACTATTCCCCATCTCATTCCTGCATTGAAGGCCTAGAGGAATTATTGCCCCATCCTTCACACATATGGGAGGGCACACTACCTCAGACCACCTATACCTGGTACACAGATGGCAGTTCCTTTTAACATGAGGAGACCCATAGAGCAGGATATGGCATAGTGTCAGATACCAGGATGGTGGGAGCACAGGCACTCCCTGTCCATACTACTAACCAGCAGGCTGAATTAATAGCCCTTACCCATGCCTTCCAACTAGCACAGGGACAAACCCTCAATGTTTACACAGACTCCAAATACGCCTTTCACATTCTTCTGTCCCATGCTGCTATCTGGAAAGAGTGGGGGCTGCTTACTACAAAAGGAGAATCCATAACTAACTAAGGTCATATTATGGCCATGTCAAAGGCCTCCCACCTCCCCAAAGCTATAGGGATTATTCACTGCCGGTCTCATCAGACCGACAGCTCCATTATCTCTAAGGAAAACAACCAGGCTGAAGCAGCTAAAGATGCAGCCCTCAGAAACCCACACTGACCACACCCACCACAGGGAGTTCATATACTACAACCCACATCCAAAAAGTCACCTCCTGACACTCTACAAATCCTGTCCTATTTACACCAGCTCTTACATCCTAACAGCAACGGTCTGTCTCGTTTTATCCAGCTCACCTCTAGACCTCTAGCCCACTCCTGAGAACTTACATTTCTTAAAAAAATATCACTGCCTCTTGTAAAATCTGCCATAGGTCAGACCCTAACTCCAGGTATCATAGCTTCCCTTTTCCTACCCACCAGGCCTGGGGCTCTCTCCCAGGGACTGACTTGCAACTTGACTTTACCCACATGCCCAGAGTCAGAAGGGTAAAATATCTGCTGGTATTGGTTGATACCTTCTCAGTCTGGGTAGAAGCTGTTCCAACTACTGACAAGAAAGCTCAGACAGTCTCTGACACCCTTCTCAGGGAAATCATTCCGTGGTTTGAAATTCCAGCTTCTCTTCAGCCAGACAATGGTCCTGAGTTCAGCTCTCAGATCTCACAAATCTTATCTAAAGCTCTCAACATCCCTTGGTGTTTACATATGCCCTGTCACCCCCAGTCCTTGGGAAGATAGAATGAAATAACTATTCTTTTAAAAATGTTATGGTTAAAATATCACAGGAACTTCGCCTTCACTGGGTAAAGCTCTTGCCTCTGGCTCTATTCAGGCTTAGGGCTCTCCCCAAAAGACCCCTTCTCATCTCACCCTTTGAACTTATGAACGGGCAGTCAGCTCTAACACCCGGTCTCTCAACTGAACTGTCACCTCTCCCTCACCACCTGCTTACACCTAACTTCATCATCTCCATTCCCTCCTATGGAACTTTACTGAGTACTCCCTGCCTCAACCATGCACCAACCACTATACATCCACAATTAACATCAGGAACCAGGTCCTTCTCTCTCACCAAGAACAATGGGCCTCATTCTTTTCCCCTAAATGGCAGAACCCGGTCAAAGTAATTCTTGTCACTCCAAGCTTGAGGGCCTTTCCTACTGGATTCATTTATCCCACCTCAAACCCTTTACTTCTCCACCAAAAACTCATCCCTCATTTACAACAACTATAACAGGACCCTATTCCTTAAGGTTCAGAGGACACCGAGATCAACTACACTACCTCCTATTCTAAAAGATTAAGGATTCACACATGTAACCTCTCCCTGCCAAATTGGGAACCTCATGCTTTCCTTCCTGTCCTCGGGCTGACCTAAACTCTCCTACTTCAAAATATACCACACTCAATCCCCTCAGTAACTCATTTAAAACTTATAATCTAATCAATTAGCTGTTACAGGAATGCCAGCCAAAAGCCAAGGATCTAGAGACACAAATCACCAAACACTTGTGCCTCCTAAATAAAGGTAATATTTCTAACATGAACATGCTGCTAATGTGTCTGATATTTATGTTTTCACAAACGTAAAGGATTCTTGTAAGTTCAAGGGAACTGAATTGGAACCACTTAAACAGGTCAGATTCACTCCAAATAATTATTACTCAACTTCTTCCTGGCCTTGGGATTTCCTACCCTTGTCTTGGGACCCCCTCTGTAGCCCCTCACCCATCTAGTAACTCTCCCTTTAAGTAACAGGACCTAAGAAAAAATTTTTTTTGGTAAATTTAACCATGTCCTCTGCTCTCGCCAACATCTTGCCAGGCCTCAAAAAGATACCAGAGTTCCATAGAGTCAGGACTGCAATGAAAAAACCAGCTACCAGGACGTGGCCTCCAATGATGATCAACACCCCCAAGTCGGCAGGAATAAGTCTTGAGAACTCGACATCCTTATGCCCTATCCTGCCTTGATCAACCACCCACCTTTTTAATAACAATAAGAGGTGGGAATGTTGGAATACAGCATTCTGCTGACCCCTATCGATGGGTGGGACATGAATGGCCATGTCATCTCTACATCAATTATTATGGTGCTGGGTAGGGGGCTCAGCATGTGCAAGTTTCCCTTTTAAAGTGAGCGCCACACAGCCCCACTCACTCTCTCTCATACTTTTGAGAGCCACCAGCTACCCCCTTTATCTTCTCTATACCAATAAACTCCACGTGGGTGGGCTGAGTCTCATGTTTGTTTCATTGGTGATAGCTACAGCAAGAGAACATTGAATCTAACCCTCATTCTAATGAGTCTAACCCTAACCCTGAGTCAAACCTAACCCTTAGTCTAAACTTGAGTCTAACCTTGAGTCTAACCCTGAGTCTAACTCTGAGGCTAAACCTGAGTCTAACCCTAACCCTGAGTCAAACCTAACCCTTAGTCTAAACCTGAGTCTAACTTGAGTCTAACTTGAGTCTAACCCTGAGGCTAACCCTGAGGCTAACCCTGAGACTAAACCTGACCCTGAGGCTAACCTTGAATATAACACTGATTGTACCGGAGTCTAACCCTAACCCTGGTTTCTTACCTTGCCATTTTGACATAATTTCTTCTCTTCAAGGCTGAGAGCTTCAAAGACATTGCTGCAGAGGCAAGATTCAGGGAACTGTCCTCGTCTTCCTTGTGTGGTCTTCTGATTAAATACTTACAAGTCAGGTATTTCCCTCCTTCAGTGCCTTGGCATGTGTTCTACAAAGAAATTAAATTACAAAACTGAATGGAAATGATATGCACAGGCGGCAGGCCAAGCCCCTCTTTGACATGCTGAGCATGACTTTATTTGACGTGTCAGGTAGAACAAGTTGTGCATTAGCTGCTGTTGCACTAGCATGCACAGGTTTGGGGAAGACAGCAGAGGTGAAAAACTGAGTTCCATGTTCCCTGATCAAATACACCAGAGCAGAGGACTAGGAAGGGAAGAGCATGAGGAGGGGGAGGAGGCTCGCCATAGACAAGGGGCCAGAGGGAGAAGAGGAGCCAGGGAAAGCCTAGGAGGAAAGCAGACAGACAGCAGAAGGGAGTTGGGGTAAAGAAGGCAGGAGGAGTAAAGACAGAGTGCCAGGTGGGGGAGGGCAGGAAGGTGAGAATAGGATAAGACAAATTATCCACAACAGGGCATCAGTACGTGTTAGTCCTACATACGAACAACAAATGCCAGTCAGCCAGCCAATTGAGAATTACCTGGCACAGACAACTTCATCTTTCAAATTAACTTAATGTTACAAACATACACTTAAAAGTGATGCTGAACCTCTGAGGAACAAGATCAGTCTGAGGGTGGTTGGAGGACCTCTCAGCATCCTTTACCCCTGGGTACACATGTGGTAAAAGTACACATGGCCTTGGTTCAGCACAGAGTACCCACCATCCCAGGCAGGGCAAGGGACAGAAAACTGACTATTGTCACTTCTGATTATGGGGACCATGGCTGGGCTGCCTCTGAGGAAATAAATGAAGCCAAGACCTTCCCCACACCCCAAAGAGATGGCAGGCACCAGCACATCTCCTCACTGGCTGCTGAGGCCTTGGTTTCAGTAAAGACCCTCTGTCACACCGTCAGCATTTTAGTGGGGAAAGGTGGAAATATGCCACCAAGTTCCTGTCACATAAGACTTCAGAGGTGAAGTGAAAGCTTGATCCTTAAAGTTCCCAAAGAATAAACTAACAAAATACCAAGAAAAAGGCAGTATAAATGTATATACTATGTTGCTCTTTGCTTCATTGACAATTATAATTAGAATAGAAAATATTATACTAATGTAAAGTTTCTAAGCTTATCTAAGCACTAGTGAGCTGCCTCAAAAGGAAAAATGTCTATGGTATGCAACACTGGCAACCTGACCTTCATCGCCATATGGATAGGGCTAAAAGAAAACCAACAAAGTTTCTGTCCAGAACCAACATATCTGTTACCCATGCAAACCCATAATCACATCACTCACACACACACACCAGACATGTTTTTTAAAAACTAAATTTGTCTTTACATTACCTGGCATGTCTAGATAATTCCTTTGGGAGGCAATGCTTCAAGGTGAGTACAAAATGGATAAAACTGAAACACGAGGGGAGAAAAAAGCAGGATTGTTAATAACATATACATATCCATAATACAACAAAGTATGTTATGAGATACACAGTTCATTAATGATTTTTCTATTTTATTATATCTCTAGCAGACAGATGTAAATGCTGTTTTGGATAAACACATGAAGTATTTAATGTGTCGTATATTCTCTTCTATTAAGCACTTTAATATTAACATTGTTAAAACAGGCTAACAAAGGAGCACACATCAGGGGTACATCAAATATCCTTGGTCTTGAACTAAGAAGGCTGAAACTTGAGATTTATGAGTTCAAATGTATCCATGAATAATTACTGACATCCAAGACAAGATGGATAACAAACAACATCATCTGAAGGGAATTTGTGACAATATGAAAAACAAAACCAGGACCAAGAACCCAACACCGTTTCCCAGATACTTTTATGTGAAAAGTATGATAACAATCCCTAATATTTAAGTAAATAATGAACCAATTACATAATGGGCAACCCATTCTATACATTTCAGCAGAAAAAAAAACAAAACTGCCCATCACCAAGTGAAAGCAAACAAAAGATGAACAGAATTCAAAGAAGGAATGTAGCAACCAGCAAATAAACATCAGTAAGTGGATTTGCCACATATACAGGACACCTCAATATCTACCATAAAACTTTCAAAATCAAACAGCACTGTGATCTCAACCATTCATACTTGAATGAATATAGTAAACAATATACTTGCTTCAAGGCAATAATGAAAGAGATAAAATAGATATTTTTCACTGAACCTGAAGTAAACTGTAATATGTAAAATCTTTATCATACTGTATATATGAATAGGATTTTTCTCATTCTCCTCTATTTCCTAATGTCAAGATGACATATACAGGGTTACAATACTATAGGGCTAGAGATATTGACAAGCAGTTAAAACTTCATTCCCAAGACAAAGGTCAGTTTTGAACTTCTTACTACAAAGGATCCAATGGTCTAAAATACTGAGAGGGATAAAGACGGGGCTGATCAGTTAGGACAAGTCCCTGACTAGGATCCAGGTGAGGTTTTTGACAACATTCTGTAATTCCTGTTAGAAATAAATACAGAAAGACTAAAGAGTTTACCTCTCTAAGCACATGACTGACACAACAAAATAAAAATTAACAAAAATCATTAAACATTTTCAATCATGACTTTTTTTCTTTTGTAAGCATTCATTCCTGTAACCCAGGTGTTGAGGCATATAAAGGCTTACCTACATTTTTCCAGAATCATGAACTGCATCTTTTTAACAGAAAGCAAGAGTATAGACTTGAACTCAGAGAAATCAATACTTTACAGTTGGTGATATCATCTAGGACGATGTAGGAAATGAAGCCATGCTGGAGGAAAAGTGTCACTGAGAGTATGCTTTCATTATTTACATAGGCACACCATTTCCAGTACCCGCACTCTGGTTCATGCTGCAGGTTGAGGATGTGAGATCTTAGCATCCTCCTATAGCAGCCATGTCCGACACCTGCTGCCATGCCCCTTTCATGATGATCCTCTATCCCTCTGGATAAACTCGTTCATGAGTTGATGTAGACATTATCACAACAGAACACACACAAATTAACATCCATAAGGGTTTATAAATGATTTATTTCATGTCACTGAAGAAGAAAACAAAAAGGGTTACTTTATGATTAAATTTGTAGGGCTTTGTGCATGAGTTTGCAAGTGCAAACAAAGACCGGCATTTGTTGACACTCAGATTATTTTGTCTAGAATACTATTGTGCAACTAAAATGTGTTCGCTAAATATCTTATGAAATCCTTTTTAGCCAGACTTTCTTCTGTAGGAGGTTTTTTTCCAGGTACTCAAAGACTATTTGTGATATGAGCGTGCTTTAACAGAATGAGAAAACACTAAAAGTTTTACTCTTGTATAAAGAGTACACCAAAGTGGAAAACCATAACACACCGACTACATTTAGTTTCTCTACAATGAATTTTTTCTCATAATTTAAGACTACAATGATGTCCAGAGATTTTACCACATTACTTTCATAGTTTCTCTCCAATATGTGTTCTCTTATGCATTAAAATATTACTGTGATGTGAAAGGCTTTACAACATTAACTTCATTCACAGCATTTCTTTCTCTTATGCATGTATTGTTTTGGAGGCTGTCCTGTGAAATGGCTTTACCACATTATGTTCATAGGGCTTCTTTCGAGTATGGGTTCTTTTAAGATTTTGGAGGACTCTTGTGAAAAGGTTTTCCCACATAGATTTCATTCATAGAGTTTCTCTCCAGTATGGGTTATTTTATGCACTAGAAAACTTACATTATATGCATAGGCTTTATCACATTGATTACATTCATAAGGTTTCTGTATAGTGTGGGTTGTTTTATGCATTAGAAGACTTATATACATAGGTTTTACTACGTTGATTATATTCATAGGGCTTCTCTCAGTATAGGTTCAATTATGAAATTGGAGGATTCTTGTGAAAAGGCTTTACCGCATTGATTACATTCATAAGGTTTCTCTCTAGTATGGGTTATTTTATGCATTAGAAGATTTACATTATATACACAACATTTACTAACCCTGAAATGCCTATTAACAAACATAGAGAAGCAAACAGATCAATAGTACTCAGTGCACATCAGAGACATTGCATGAACAATTACTAACTGTAATAAAGATGGGTAAACTGGATATACTAGCTCATGCCTTTAACTGGTTCAAAAAACAGCGAAAACTCTAGTACCTGATGAATCAAGAATTTGCAGTTGGCATCATATTTTTGGAAGCCTCATTCAAGTTGTTCTGAGCATATGGTAATCAACTCATTAAACTGTACATATTGAGAACAACAAAATACCAAGGGCATAGAGAAAGCATTTCAGTCCACTGAGGCTGGAGACACCTGTAGCTGTGAAAGGCTAAATTCATTATTAAAAGTGTATCTGAGTCTTTTTTACACAGACCCATGTGAACTCACACCCTAGCATAAACATCCACAAAAGACTACAATGACACCATGTGGAATAAACCAACTATGCATGATCTTAAAGACACATCTGTGCAAACTCTGAAAGAAGAAACTTCAGGAATTGTTTCATCTCCATGACGACACCTCAGGTCAGGAATATTGTATTCCTGATCCTTGGTTTGGCCCCATTTGATTATCATTTTAGCCATAACAGAGGGTGTTATGTATGCTCCTCATAAACCAGACATGGATGTCTCTAGAGATTCAACAGAGTCCCTGTTGCTTTATATTTCTCATTTGTCTGTTAATAATGTTAACATTAAAAAAAAAACCTAAGAAAAATATCTGATGCTAATTATTAAGATTACTGGACTCTCAGTTCTTTTCACTAAATAAAAAAATCAACACAAAAAAACAAAAAAACAACCTCTAACATGGCCCAGAACCACAGAACCACATTCTCCTACTTGATGCTGACCAGGTTAGGATGATGCTTTACAATGATTGTCCTAGCTTATAGTACTACAGATACAAACCTAATATGACCCTCTTTAAATATTTTTATTTGAAAGTGATAACATTTCCTTTTATTTGTAAATGTATTTTCAACTCAGTGCATACAAAACCTGGAGAAAATATAAATATCCTGTGATCTACATTGTTAGAACCATTTTGATTAATAATTATATGTTTTAATTCCTGCGATTTATTTTCCTGCTTTCTCCTTTTCTTGTTGTTGAAATTGCTGTTAAATTGTTAATAATTCTTATATGTGGTCCTCATTGGCACTATGTATGACTCAAGGACTAGGGAACCTTCCCACAATAATACTTCCCCTAAGCACTGTATGCATGGAGTGTTTGTCCCTCACCTGCCATGGTTTGGGCCCACTTGCCGAGGTACCTCTCTCACAGTATTATAACTTAGGTGCATTTGTAGTTTGTTCTTTAATTTTCATTAAATCGATTCATTTATTTTACATGCTGACCAGTTTCCCCTACCTCCTCTCCTCCTGTTCCCCCCCCCCCTCACCTCCCATGTAGCTACCATCCACTCTTTCTCCATCTCCTTAAAGAAAGGGGCAGGGCTCCCATGGGAGTCAGCAAATCATGGCATCAAGTTGAGGCAGGTTGAAACTCCTACCCCTGCATCAAAGCTGGAGGAGCCAAACCAGCATGGTTCCTGATCCCACTGCATGGAGCCCCCACAAACAGACCAAGCTACACAATTATCACACACATGGAGGCTCCCTAGCTCTCAGTCCCGAGTCCAGGAGCTTCCATGAGCTTAGGGCAGCTGTCTCTGTGGGTTCCCCAGTTGGGACCTTGATTCCTCTGACTCCTGCATGCCTTCAACTGGACTCACAGAGCTCAAACCAGAGCTTGGCTGTGGATCTCAGCATCTGCTTTCATCAGTTATTGAATAAAAGCTCTCTGATGACAAGCAGGGTAGTCACCAATCTGATTATAGGAGATGGAAGTCTTAGCTGGAGTAATCCTTATGGATACCTGGGAATTTTCCTGGCACCAGGTTCCTCCCTAACCCCAAAATGGCCCCCACTAAGATATTTTTATTATTCTGCCCTTCCTTCCATCTCCAATCCAGCCAACCAGATCTCCGTTGTTCTAATCTTCCACAACCAGCCTAATTCCAATTTACCCAGAAAATCTCTTCTACTACACCCAGCCCTAAAGAAAGTACTAGAAGAACTTCCAAACCAAAGAAGTTAGCTGTACCAACAAAACCACAGGCAATATATAATCTCACACCAACAAAACACAAAGGAAACACAAAGAAACACACACACTACCACCACACACACTATGTCACCTTCACCACCAAAACCAAAAACAGCAAGAATTAAAACAGTAGCTTATGATCAATCTCTTAATATCAATTCACCAATAAAAACACACAGGTGAGAAGAATGGATATGAAAACAAGATCCATCCAGCATACAAGAAACTCACATGAACTTGAAAGACAGACATTAACTCAAAATAAAGTCAGAAAGAGATTTTCCAAACAAATAGACCTGAGAAGCAAGCCAGTGTAGCTATCTTAATATCTAACAAAATATGCTTCAAACACAAACTAAGCAAAAGAGATGGAGGAAATTTCATATTCAAATGAAAAATCCATCAATATGAAGTCTCAATTCTTAACATTTATGCCCCAAATACAAGGGCACCCACATTTTTAAAAGAAAAATTAATAAATATTAAATTACAAATCAAAACCCACACATTAATAGTGGGAAACTTCAACATCTACCTCTCACCAGTGGACAGGTCTGCTAGACAGAAAATTAACCGAGAAATAAGAGAAATAATAGATGCTATGACTCAGACTTAACAAATATCTACAGAACATTTCACCAAAAAAATGAAAGAGCATATGTTCTTCTCAGTACATCATGGAACCTTCTTTAAACTGACCACATACTAGGTCACAAAACAATTCTCAACAGATACAAAAAAATTAGAATTGCACCATTAACCTTACAATATCAACATGGGTAAAAGTTAGGGTTCAAAATAGACACAAAGTACAGAAAGCCTACAATCTCATGGAAAATGGACATCAATTAAATTACCACTGGATTGAAGAAGAAATAAAGATAGAAATTAAAGACTTACTAAAATTCAATGAAATGCATCCACAGCATATCCAAACATAAGGGACACTATGAAAGCAATGCTAAGTGGAAAGTTCATAGCACTAAGTGCTTAGTCTCACACTAACAACCTAACAGCATAACAGCATACCTAAGAGCTCTAGGGAAAAAAAGAAGCAAACTCACCCAGGAGTAGACAACAGGAAATAATCAAACTCAAGGCTGAAATCAGTAAAATATAAACAAAGAACAATAATAAGAATCAGTGATATCAACAAGCTATCCAAATTATCAAAGTCAGAAATAAAAAGGGGGACCTAATTAGACACTGTGGAAATTCAGCCAATCTTTCGGTCATACTTAAAAAACCTGTAATCAACAAAATTGGAAAATCTAGAAGAAACGGACAATTATCTTGGTAGGTAACTCATATCAAAATTAAATCAAGACCAGATTTTAAAAAACAAAAGAAAGAAAATTGGCAAACCAAATCTAAAAACACATGCCAAAAAAAAAAAAAAATTAAATTAAATTAATTAAATTTAAAAAAAAAGAAAGTATCCACAAAGTAGGCTTCATCCCAAAGACACAGGAATGGTTCAACATAGGAAAATCTGTTATTGTATGATTTTGTCCCATGTGCAATGTTAGCTTCTGAGTGCTGTAAGCTGTCACATGGAGTTACAGCCAATGGCCTGTGTCTCAAACCTCTGAGCTGACCTAACTGTGTCAACCAAAATTGGACATATCAGCATAGGAGAGTTGGCTAATTGGAAAATGAATTTTTACTAGTTCAAGCTATCCTCCCTAAATTGTCCACCCACCAATTCTGTCTGTCTTCATAAACATGGAAGGAATTAATACATGAAGGAAAATTACAGTCACTCAACCTGCTCTATCAGGCAATTCTTTATGGAAACCCCTCTGCAGCTCACTGCCTTAGACTTCAGTCTGAGATCTACCCATTTCCACCTGCAGTGTACACAGGACACTGTATTGTCTACTCTGTTTCCCCTGCAGTGTACCAAGCACACTGTTCCTCCTCTTATGGTCTGAAAGAAGCCAGGCTCCACACACAAAATCTTTTGCTGTTATTGCAATGGACTATTTGACTCCAAAATGGAAGTTATAGAACTCTGTGGTTCTCCAGACCTGTAATGCAAGAACTTAGGGTGTTTAGTAAGGAGGATAACAAGGACAATGCACTGTGGGACTAAAGACAGGGTTCAAGTCCACCTCAATTAATATAGGAGACATTTTCTCAAAACCATGTTTTAAAAAGATTGGAGAAGCCACTGTTCTAGAATTAATATAACTTTATGGCACACCAGGACTTAATGTTGGTTGTGAACCTGCAATGTCCCATTGAACAACATGTTAGAGGCCTTTGATGGGGAGGTGGACTTTATGGGTGTTTTTAAGTCAGTGTTGTCTCTTTTGTTATGGGAATATAAACGCAGATTAATCCTGGTGAACAAACATTTACATCTTATCACACTAATCTCTAGCAGGTGTGGTAACCATGCTTATCTTTGGGGTATTTGAGATACAACCCTCTCTTACCTAAATTCTACTTTGTGTGACTTAATGTCTCCTAAGAAGTGGTAAATCCTTACTTATACCATCAATTCTACTCCTCTACATCACAGGTTAGCTATGGCACAATACTCTACACAGGAGATTGTTGTGCTAATTCTAATTGGTCTTAATAATAAAAACCTGGAGTAAGATATAGGAGTTAATAGTGAAAGATCAGAGAAGCTGAGCAGCCAGCCCCTAGTTCTAACCTCTACTGAACCCTCAAATCAAAGAGGTGATCCTTTCCCTGTGAATCTTCAGAATGAACACAATGAGCTTCTGTCTCCTCACACCTTTAATTTTCTCTCCGCCCAGCAATATTACTACTACTGTCTCCACTACCAAGGTACTGGGATAAAGGTTTGAGCCACCACCATCTGTCTTAGTCTCTCTTTTAGACTGGATCAATCTAGTGTAGCTCAGAGTGGCCTTGAACTCACAAATATCCACCTGCTTCTGCCTCCCAAGAGTTGGGATTAAAGGTGTGCACCACCACAGCTTTATCTTCAGATAACTACTCCCTAGCTCCACACTCTGACCTTCAGGCAACTTTTCGTTTGTTTTTGTTTTGTTTTGTTCTTGGTATTTTGATTTTTTGAGGGTTTCTCTGTGTAGCTTTGGAGCCTGACCTAGAACTGGATCAAAGTCACAGATATCCACCTGCCTCTGCCTCTCAAGTGAAGACATATGCCACCTTTAAAGCACAAACAAAATGCCACACTTGGATACTTCTAAAAAACAGTTACGCTGCCAAACCTCTGTATACACACAGCCCCGGGGGTGAAGTTACTCAGACGCTTCCATCCAGGCAACACTGAGCTACACAGAACCATGCTGGACAAGGCAGGGCCAGAAAGGAATGTGGTGAGCGGCTCCCACCCAGCCAAGGGAGAACCAAACACACTGGCTTATGAGCCTCAGCTGGACACTCCAACAATTCTGGGGACAGCGCCCACACTCACCATGAGCAGCCACTCAATCCCCACATGGGGACAGCGGCCCCGCAGTCACTGTGACTGGACACGCCGCCAAGAATGGAGACAGCAGTCCTCACTATAGCCAGCCACTCTCCCCACATGGGGGCAGCGGCCACTCTGTCACCTCAGTCCACCGCTCCTCCTCTGTGAAGGGCAGAATCTCACTGACCTAAGACCACCGCTCCTCCTCTGTGAAGAGAATCCCCTCGCTCAGCTTGGTGAGGCTGCTGAGCTGACCAGGGATCTCCACAGAAGAAAAGGCACAAGTTCACCTGACTTCCTCAGGTGAAGCACTGAGGTGAAATCCTGGCTACCGGAAGAACCCTCCCATCTGACTGGCGGGTCAGATAGGGGATCTGATTGGCTAGTGAAGCCTGAGAGACAGGACAAGATGAGAAGGAGCTACAGACCCTACCCTGGATTCACCTCAATCCAGACTCCACCCTTAAAAAGCCCGCCATTTGAGGCTCCACCTCCAGAGACGCTTAAAGCACCCACTTCTGAATACACCTGATTCCTAGTTTCCTGTTCTCATTGGGTCACACAGGAATACTTTGCTCAGATTAAACATGGATTCATTAATTCAGTCTAATTAAATTGCTGCATCACAAACCATGGGTTTCCTACACTATTCCACTAACCGGGATTTTTAAACATAATAGGGAGACTGTAGTCACTTTAAGTACCTGCTCATCATCTCTGCAGCTGTGGTATGGGGAGGACAGGAAGGCAGGGCCAGGACAAGCAAGGAGCTGGGCAGGCAGGAAAGGGGAAAGGGCTTGTGGTGCCTGACTGCTCTCAGGACCCACCTCCCCCCACCACACTGACCTCTGCTGCACAGGCGCAAAAGGCACTGCAAGCCACAGCCCTGGTCGTGCACACAGGCAGGGAGGCTCTGAACTACAGGTCCCAGCATTCACCCCTGTAAAGCCTGGTTGCACTGCAAGGTGGTGCTGGGAATTCAGCTGTGAGAACATGAGTTCACCTAAGGTTCCCATGCACAGCTGAAGATCAGTAGACATAGGCAATAAATCCCAAATGCCTCCAGTTGCACCTGCCCCCAAACAATTCTTTATTTCCCCTCACCCCTACCCAGAGCCATCTCTCCTGCTGGATTGAAATGAGATGATGAAATGAGTGGGGATCCACACACACACACACACACACACACACACACACACACACACACACACACACACACAGCACATAATTCCTGTTGCTCCCTGGACTCCTTGACCTCTCCATTTCATTCCATTCAAAAGAGACCAGCCCTTCAGCTCTGGGAAAGGTATTCCCCTTGTGTTGTGGTTTCTGATGATTTTCCCACTTCCCTCGACAGCCACCCAACCTCTCCTGCCCTAAAAAGCAAACCACTCCGATGGTGCCTCCTCTCTCCAATTCTTTTCCACCAGTTCTTTCTGGAGCGCACTCCCAGCCACTGCTGATGCACTTTATCAAAGTCCTCCTTGATCTTGGAGTGAGCAGCTGGATCCAATGATGGTTTCAGTGCTCATATCTCTCAGTTAGCAATAGGAGACCCAGCTGATTGCCTCTTGAGTAACACAGTGTATGCAGCCTCTTCTGCCACAGCAGTGACTGCTGTCACCTATTTTGCATGCACTTTAGCCTTTGACTTGGGATTATTTACACCTTGGAAAGATTAATCCCTAATTTTCTTTATTATAGATGCAATAGCTTAGTAGCCAATAACCGAATAGACATCACTGAATTTAAGCATTGGAAGAAAGCTGTAAAATGGATTTATGAAGTTCACATGTCTGTAGTGGAACATATTTCTCTTATTTATCAGCCTCTGTCAAAATGTAATTGCGAGTAAAAGAAGGGTGTGGGGGTTGGGCTCTTTGCCTGACTGACATCTAAACTGCTTACCAAAAGTATTAATTTTTTTTTAGTTCTTGTGATGATACCATGGCTGGTCTGGGAACTCCTGTTTATAAGGTAGCATGCTTTACTGTCTCAACCTTTGTGGTAGCTGAAGTTGCTGGATCATGGTTACAGGTACCCCACTACCCAATTTTAAAGTGAACTTGTAAAGAAAGGATGATACTTGTTATATAATTATTAGGGTTAGCGATTGATTTTTTTCCAAACATTTTAGAGATTTATCTTACATCTGCTTTCGATGCTGTTTAAAGTTGCCTTTGCAACTTTTTTGACAGTCCGAAAATATTTCCAAAATTGAAATATTTAAAATCATTTAGGTTATTGCTTGCTAAGCCTTGTTGACTAAGTGTAGATATCAAAGATGATAAGGTTTTGATTTGTTATATTTTGGTGTGTAGTTTTTGTGTATGTCTGTCGGCTCCTTCCTTCCTTCCACAAGATTTCATGTAGTGCATGCTCATCTTGAGATCCCTATGTAGCACAAGAGGACCTTGCCTGTGTTTGTTTTTTTTTCTTATTGTTTATATTTTTTAAGGAAGAGTCATAGTATTTTGCCTAGACTGCCCTCAAAATCTGGCGATCTCCTTACATTAGCCTCCTGAGTCCTGGAGTTACAAGCTGTTAAATCTTGAGCTCCCAGCCCCACAGATGGCCAAGTTTTTAAACTAGGTGTCACAGAGGAAGTGTGGCAGTGACCTGCAGTCTAGCCAAAGACACTTAACCATTGCACTCTGGAGCTTTACTGAAGTTACTCAATTTGGGGATTTCTTTTCTATCAACAGGAAAGCAGATGCACTTAAGAAAAAAGAATTTAGCATGGCTGTGGTGGTTTAAGCCTTTAATCCCAGCACTCAGGAGACAGAGGCATGTGGATCTCTGAGTTGGAAGACAGCCACAGTTACAAAGACCCTGTTTCAAAAATTAGATATAGATGTAGATATACATAGATATATGTGTGTGTTTATTTATTTTAAATTATGTGTGTATATGTACATGAATATGCAAGTGACTTTGGATATCATGAGAAATTGTCATCTTTAGAAGCTGTAGAAAGCCAGCAGGTTTGGGAGCTAGAAATAGAACTATAGTCCTCTAGAAGAATAGGAAGTGCTTTTAACATGAGCTATCATGCTAGCCCAACAGATGCAGTATTATCAATTATTCTGCAGATTATTTTTATAATTATTATTAGGCACTACTACCTTTCCTGTATGCTATTATTTCCTTTGTTACTTACAAAATATTTGAGCTATTAAAAGTTATAAAGAACACTAACTCTGTGGAGGGGATGGCACAAGCCTTTAGTTCCAGCACTTGGGAGGCAGAGGCAGTTATTTGATTTTTGAGACCAGCTTGGTCTACAAAATGATCTCCAGGACAGTTTGGGAATCACAGAGAAACCCTGTCTTGAAAAGCAAACAAAAGACCTCTGTAACAAACATGTTTTTATTTACCCCCCTAAATGATAAATAAAACACTAAAGTGTCCTTATTGTCCTCCTACACTTCAAGCCTTGCATTAAGAGATTTCTTTCACAGACAGGGGTTGGTGGCACACACCTTTACTCCCAGCATTTGGGAGGCAGAGGCAGGTGGATCTCTGTGAGTTCGAGGCCAGCCTGGTCTACAGAGCTACTAGCTGTTCCAGGACATATCCAAAAACAATACAGAGAAACCCTGTCTGGAAAAACCAAAAGAAAAAAGAAAAAATAAATTCCTTTTAGATTTTTACCAGTGAAAATTGTTTACATTGTGTCTGTCATGTCATAGCCCATGTCATACAGGGGCTAAATACAGGACTCAGTTATGCATGCGCAAGTTTCCCTTTTAAAGCAAGTGCTGCACACCCCCACTAACTCTCTCTCCTGCTTTCAGGTGGCCACCACCACCCCTTTCTCATTTCTCCACCAATAAACTCCACCACGTGGGTGAACTGAGTCTCATGGTTGTGTTTCATTGGTGATAGCTGCAGCAAGAGAACAACATATTCGTGCCACAGAACTTGGTCAGGCACTCCTCGATGACTCAGTGGCCATCTGCTAGCAGATAGCCAGCCAGAGGCACTCGGGGACCCTGATTCTGAACCAGCAGTCCACTTGCATTCACCCATTTGCTGGAAAGACCATCTCACACCGGCTACAATTCACTAAGGTACCCTTTATCATTGTAACTTGTTTCCTTAGGGTTTGGTGTACTTCCCACTAGTGAGTTAAAGTACTGGTACTGCCCTCCCTGGGCAGTATATCAGATTCTGGCTTCAAGCCTTTCTGCCTTCAGACTGCTGAGTCCTCAACTGCCTCAGATGCACCAGCAAAGTTTTTGAGCTGACAAGGATTGAATAATGATCTGCAATACTAGCTTATCAGGCACCTTGCCCTTGGCAGAATTCTTGACCTGAGGATTTCCAAGACTTACCGGCCAGTTTTGCTTAACCCATGGGAAGTAAACCAACCAAGGAAATACTCCCATCCACTCCACTGGGATGCCCACTAGAAAATTTAAAACCTTTTCGTTTGATACCAATTGTTAAGGCACCCAGACTCATTTACCTTTGTACTGAGAAATGGCCTAGATATCACCTAGAAAATAAGTCAAATTGGCTGCCTAATGGCCAATGGCAAAAAAAAAAAAAAAATCCAAATATCTTATGAGATCTTTCAAATTACTGCCAGCAAACTGGTAGATGGAAGCAGTTACCATATATCCAAGGTTTCCTCTATCTCTATGCTAAACACTCTCTTTCCTCTTCCTCCTCTCAACTTCATGCCCTTCTAGCCATGAGCGCTGAACCTGAAGAAACTGCCACTAACTTAGACCCTGCTGACAAACCTCCACAGCTCCATTCTCAACATCCAACTACCTCTTCTGCTTCTTTTCCCTCTTCAACAACTTCCTCTCCAATGCCAGGCCGCTCTAAAGGGCCAACTCTCACACCTACTTTCACACCCCCTGTTACCCGCTCTCACACCCTCATGTTCTCAACCCACCAAAACCAACCCAGCTTCAGTTCTCCCCTTCTGAGAAGTAGCCGGAGTGGATGGTCTGTTTAAAGTACATGTCCCCTTCTCCCTATCAGAACTTTCTCAAGTATAACATAGACTGGGTTCCTATACCTCTGACCCTACTGCCTTTATAAAAATTTCAATATATCACACAATCCTACAGTATATATATATATATATATATATATATATATATATATATTGATCTTAACCAACAACCTACTACGTGAGGAAGACAGAGGAGTTTGGGAGCAGGCCAAAGCCTACGCAGATGAAGTTCACCAGACTCTTTCAGCTCACCATGCTGGTTCAGAGGCTGTTCTAGATCAGGAGCATAATTGGGACTATAATACCCCAGGGGTAAATCTGGCTAGAGACCAGTTTATGACCTGCCTCATGGTTGGTCACAATAAGGCTGCTCTAAAGCCAATACACTATCAAAAGATTCTAGAGGAAGTTCAGGACAAAACAGAAAATCCCTCAGTTCCAAGAACACCTTACACAGGCATTCTTACAGTATTGTAACCTAGACCTTGAGACGTCAGAGGGAAGGCAACTCCATATGACTTTTTTTTTTTCATACATACCCTGACATTAGGACTAAACTTAAAAGTTTGGAGCTGGGACCCCTAACCTCATAGGCAGAAGCTTTAAAAGTGGCCTTTAAGGTATACCATGGTAGAGATGACAAAGCCCTTAATACAAGTACTTTATGATGGCCAAGGCCTTCACACTGGCCTCAGAGTCTGCCCGGGACCCTTGCCCTCAGGGGCTCGAGGACCACGGTGTCCATGTTTTAAGTGTGGACAAGTAGAACATTGGGCACGAACTTGCCCTATTCCCCGTGTGCCACTCAAACCATGTCCAAAATGCCAGGAAGAGGGTCATTGAGCAACAGACTGCCCACATGCCCCTTTTGGGAAGAGGACATCAGATATGGACCGGTCTCTAACTGACTTCCTAACCCTGGCCATGGATGATTATGAGTGAAGGGGCTGGGCACTGTTGACCCAACCACCCTTGTCAAATCTGACAGGGAGCCACATATAAAAATTTAAGTATCAGGGTGATCATTCTCCTTCCTTTTGGACACTGGTGCCACGTACTGAGTCCTGAGGAAATTTTGGGAACCCACTTCTCATTCTCGTCTAACTATAATCGGGGTAGGGGGAGTCTTACCTACCTAATCATACCCCACCACTCAATTGCATTTTCAGGGGAATTCATATCACTCATTCATTTCTGGTTATACCTACCTGTCCTGTACCCTTACTGGGAAGGGATCTTTTAGCCAAGGTAGGAGCTTCTATTTCTTTTACTCCCACCATTCACCTAAACCTACACTCATCAGTGGCTCCTCTCCTCCTCCTAGCCACTCACCCTACTGGTTTAATATGCCATTTCCTTTGCCAGCCTCTGAGGGAGACACCCAAGTATGAGACACCAAAAACCATTCTGTGGATAGACATCATTCTCCCATTGCCATTCAGTTACAGAACTCCTCCCAGTACATCACTCAAACCCAGTACCCACTCCCACTCAAGAGCCTTAGGGGACTTAAACCTATCATCTCTGACCCCCTAAGCAAAAAGTTACTTTGTCCTACATTCTCTCCCTTTTACACACCTATACTGGCAGTTCAAAAACCTAATGGGACCTATCGCCTGGTTGAAGACCTCCGACTCATTAATTCTGCAGTGGTTACTTTCCATTCTGTGTTCCCTAATCCTTACACACTTCTTTCTACTATCCCCTTGGGGACTTGTCATTTCTCAGTTTTGGATCTTACACATGCCTTTTTCTCTATCACTCTTGATATTAAGTCTCAAAATATCTTTGCTTTCACTTGGACTGACACAGATACCCATGCCTCCTCACAGCTCACCTGGACTGTTATACCTCAGGCATTCCTGAACAACCCACACCTCTTTGGCCAAGCTCTGACTTCTGACCTGCTCTCTCTGTCTCTACCCAAATCCAAACTCATACAGTATATAGATGATATCCTACTTTGCAGCCCATCCTTATAAGTTAGCCAGAATAACACTTCTGCTCTTCTAAATTTCCTGTCCAACAGGGGTTATAGAGTCTCACCTTCCAAGGGCCAACTGTCTACTCCTCAGGTCACCTACTGGGTACTATCCATAACTACAACTCACAAAACTATTAACTTAGACAGAAAAAACCTAATCCAGTCTCTTGCAGTTCCTTCTACTAAAGAAGAAACTTTATCTTTTCTAGGAATAGCTGGCTTCTTATGCTCCTGGATCTCCTCTCACTTGCTTGCCATCTATATGAGGCAACTCTTGGCTCTCTTTACAAACTTCTCCTTAACCCTGTTACTAAGCCCTTCCAGAAACTCAAACAGACTCTTCTCCAGGACCCAGCTCTTCATCTTCCAGACCTAAATTGTCCTTTATCCCTCTATGTAGGAGAAAAGGAGTTCTAGGGCCACCAACTGGGACCATCCTTTGTATCGTAGCATATTTGTCAAAGAAACTAGACTTAACTTCCCAAGGATGGGCAACCTGCATACGTGATTTAGCGGCTGCTGAGCTCCTCATTCGTGAGTCAAAGAAACTAAGCTTTGGGTCACCCATCATTGTCTTCTCCCACCATAACCTGTGCCATCTCTTAACTTATAGAGGCTTACAAACTCTACCTCCTTCCAAAGGTCTTTCCCTCCAGGTGGAACTAATAGAAGATGCCATACTTACTTTCCAATCATGCACACCCCTCAATATCTCAAATCTAACTCAAACTAATACTATTCCCCAACTCATTCCTGCATTGAAACAATAGAGGAACTATTGCCCTGTCCTTCACACATATGGGAGGGCACCTATACCTGGTACACAGATGGCAGTTCCTTTTAACATGAGGAGAACCATAGAGCAGGATATGGCATAGTGTCAGATACCAGGGTGGTGGAGGCACAGGCACGCCCTGTCCATACTACTAACCAGAAGGCTGAATTAATAGCCCTCATCCATCCATGCCTTCCAATTATCACAGGGACAAACCCTCAATGTTTACACAGACTCCAAATATGCCTTTCACATCCTTCTATCCCATGCTGCTATCTGGAAAGAGTGGGGGCTGCTTACTACAAAAGGAGGATCCATAACTAACTAAGGTCATATTATCACCATGTTAAAGGCCTCCCAACTTCCCAAGGCTGTAGGGATTATTCACTGCCAGTCTCATCAGACTGACAATGCCATTATCTCTAAGTGAAACAACCAGGCCGATAAAGCAGCTAAAGATGCAGCCCTCAGAAACCCACCTCCTGACACTCGACACATTCTGTCTTATTTACCCAAGTTCTTTCATCTTAAGAGCAAGGATCTTTCTCATTTTATTGAGGCTCACCTCTAGCCCACTCCTAAGGACTTACATTTCTTAAAAAATATCACTGACTCTTGGATAAGCTGTCAGATGTCAGACCCTAACTCAAGTATAGTAGCTTCCCTTTTCCTACCCACCTGGCCAGGGGCTCTCCCCCCAAGGTCTGATTGGCAACTTGACTTTATCCATATGCCTACAGTAAGATGTGTCAAATATCTGCTGGTATTGGTTGATACCTTCTCAGGGTGGGTAGAAGCTGTTCCAACTACTAAAAAGAAAGCCCGAACAGTCTCTGACACCCTTCTCAGTCATTCTGAGGTTTGGAATTCCAGCTTCTCTTCAGTCAGACAATGGTCCTGAGTTCACCTCTCACATCTAACAGGTCTTATCTAAACCTCTCACCATCCTTTGGTGTTTCTATATCCCCTATAACCCCCAGTCCTCAGGGAAATTAGTAAGGCATTACCACATGGATTACATTCATAGGGGTTGTCTTCAGTATGCTTATTTATGAACTGAAACACTTGTAATGCATAGGCTACACCACAATGATTATACTCACATGGCTTCTCTCCAGTGTGGGTTATTTTTTGCACTGGAAGAAATACCTTATATGCATAGGCTTTTTTAAAATGATAAATTTCAAACGAATTCGCTCTAGTATGGATTCCTCTGCGAAATATGTTGATTCCTATGAAAAGGTGTGGGATAGTTATGAATTTGGAGATCGGTGTGTTGGATAATGGCTTTTTCACACTGATTACATTCATACAGTTTCCCTCCAGTGTGGGTTATTTTATACCTTAAAAAATTACTACGATATGCAAAGGCTTTCCCACATTGACTACATTCATAGGGTTTCTCTACAGAATGGGTTATTTTATAACTTAAAAAGATTACCATGATATGCAAAGGTTTTCTCACATTGAATACATTCATAAGGTTTTTAACAGTGTGGGTTATTTTATAACTTAAAAAGATGATTATGAAACACAAAAGATTTACCACATTGATTACATTCATACGTCTACTACTTAGATTTTTTTCCTATTATGGGTTTGGAGACTACTGTCCGATGAAAAGGTTTTACCACATTGATTGTATCTGTAGGGTTCCTCCCTGGGTGGGTTCTTCTATGAATTTGGGGATGAGTGTTGTAAAAACACTTTACCACACTGAATACATTCTTAGTGTTTCTTGCTAGTATGCGTTTGGAGAGCACTGCTTTGTATAAAGTCATTACACCAATGACTGCTTTCATAGGGGTTCTGCCTAGTATGGGTTCTTTTTGAATTTGGAGGAATCTTGTGAAGTGGTTTTACCATGTAGATTTCATGCATAAGGTTTCTCTCCAGCATGGGATATTTTGCACTGGAAGATGTATATGCATAGGCTTTACCACAAAGATTTCATGCCTAGGGTTTGTCTTCAGTATGGGCTATTTTATGCACTTGGATACTTTGCATAGGCTACACTACGATGATTATACTCATAGGGTTTCTCTCCACTGTGCATTATGTTTTACATTACAAGAAATAAATTCTATGCATAGGCTTTATTACAAGGATACAGTTCACAAGACTTCTGTCTATTATGTGTTCTTTTATAAAATAAGTTGATTCTTATCAAAAGGCTTTCAGACACTAATTATATTAATGGGATTTCTCTCCAGTGTGGGCTATTTTACGAATATGGAGATCAGTGTGTTGGGTAATGGGTTTCTAAAACTGATTGCATTCATAGGGTTTCTCTCCAGTGTGGGAAATTTTATACATTAGAAGATTACTATGATATGCAAAGGCATTCCCACATTGACTATATTCATAGGACTTCTCTACAGTGTGGGATATTATATAACTTAAAAAGGATTAAAAGATTATAATGATATGCAAAGGTTTTACCACATTATTTACATTTATATGGCTTCTCTCTGATGTAAGTTCTAAAATAGGTTTGGAAATGAGTGTTGTGAAAACACGTTACCATGCTAATTACATTCATAGGGTTTCTTTTTAGTATGTGTTTGGACAGCACTGCTATGTATAAAGTCTTTACCACAATGACTACATTAATAGGAGTTCTGCCTACAATGGGTTCTTTGATGATTTTGGAGGACTCTAGTAAAAAAGGTTTTGCCACGTAGATTTCATTCATAGGGTTTCTGTCCATTATGGGTTATTTTATGTATTAGAAGATTAAATTATGTGCATAGGCTTTACTATATTGATTAAATTCTTTGGAATTCTCTCTAGTATGTGTTCTTTCATGAAATTGCTTGATTCTTATGAAAAGACTTTTCCATATTGATTATATTCATAGTGATTCTCTGCAGTGTGTGTTATTTTATAGGTTAGATTACTATGATATAGAAAGGTTTTCTCACATTGAGTACTTTCATAGGGTTTCTCAACACGGTGGGTTATTTTATAACTGAAAAAGATTACTATGATATACAAAGTCTTTACCACATTGATTACATTCATAAGGCTTCTCCTTAGAATGTGTTCTATTATGGGTTATGAGACTACTGCCTGTGAAACAGGTATACAACACTGATTATATTGACAGGGTATCTCTCTTGTGGGAGTTCTTGCATGAATTTGGAGATGACTGTTCTGAAAACACTTAACAACACTGATTACATTCATAGGATTTCTCTCCAGCATGGGTTATTTTATGCACGGGGAGACTTAAATGCATAGGCTTTCTCACAATGAATAAACTCATAGGGTTTTTTCTCTATTGTGGGTCATTTTATGCATTAGAAAACTTACAGTGTATGCATAGGCTTTATTACAATACATAAGACTGTTCTACAGTATGGGTTCTTTTATGTATTTAGTTGAATCTTCTGAAAAGGCTTTCCCACACTGATTATATTCATAGGCATTATCTTCAGTGTGGGCTATTCTATAAATTTTGGGATCAGTGTGTTGGGAAATGGCTGTCTCACACTAAAAGCATTCATAGTGTTTCTCCACAGTGTGGGTCATATCATACTACTATATGCAAAGGCTTCCTCACATTGATTACATTATTAGGGTTTCTCTCCAGTATGAGTAATTTTTTGCACTGGAAGACTTACATGCATAGGCTTTACCACATTGATTACATTCGTAGAGTTTGTCTTAAGTATGGGTTATTTTATCCATTGGGAGACTTGTATGCATAGGCTACACTTCAATGATTATACTCATAGGGTTTGTCTCCACTGTGGGTTATCTTTGACATTAGAAGAAATATATTTTATGCATAAGCTTTATTAGAATGATAAAATTCACAAGACTTCTCTCTGCTATGTGTTCTTTTACAACATACATTGATTCATATGAAAAGGCTTTCAGACACTGATTATATTAAATGGGTTTTCTCTCCAGTGTGGGCTATTTCATGAATTTGGAGCTCAAAGTATTGGGTAATGGCTTTCTCACATTGATGACATTTATAAGGCTTCTCTCTGCTATGTGTTCTATTATGAGTTATGAGACTTCTGTCCAGTGATAAGGTTTTACCATATTGGTTACATTGAGTGGGTTTCTTTTCAGCATGGGGTATCCTTTGCATTGGAAGACATATGCACAGCCTTTACTACACTGATTACATTCATAGGTTTTGTCTCCAGTATGGGTTATTTTATGCATGGGGAGACTTAAAGGCATAGGTGTTACCACAATGATTATACTCATAGAGTTTATCTTCACTGTAGGTTATATTATGCATAATAAGTAATACATTAAATACATAGGCTCTACTACAATGACAAAATACACAAGACTTCTGTCTACTGTGGGTTCTTTTGCAAAATGAGTTTTTTCTTGTGAAAAGGATTTCTCACATTGATTATATTCAGAGGATTTCTCTCCAGTGTGGGCTACTTTATGTATGAATTTGGAGATCAGTGACTTGGTTGATGGCTTTCTCACACTGAGTATATTCATACGGTTTCTCTCCAGTGTGGGTTCTTTTATATCATACAAGAATACTACTTTAGGCAAAGAATTTCTCGGATTGGTAATATTCATAGGGATTCTCTAAAGGATGGGTTATTACATAACTTAAAAGGATTACCACATTATTTACATTTATAGGGTTTCTCTCTGACGTAAGTTCTAAAATAGAGTTGGAAATGAGTGTTGTGAAAACGTGTTACCAGGCTGATTACATTCATAGGTTTTCTTCCTAGTATGTGCTTGGAGAGCACTGCTATGTATAAAGTCTACATTAATAGGAGTTCTGCCTAGAATGGGTTCTTTAATGATTTTGGAGGACTCTATTAAAAAAAAGGTTTTCCCATATAGTTTTCATTCATAGGGTTTCTGTCCATTATGGGTTTTTTAATGAATTAGATGACATAATTATGTGCATAGGCTTTACTACATTGATTAAATTCTTAGGATTTGATCAAGTATGGGTTCTTTTATGAAATTGGTAGATTCTTATGAAAAGGCATTCCCACATTGATTGAATTCATAGTGAATCTTTGCAGTGTGTGTTATTTTATACTTTAGATGATTACTATGATATGCAAAGTCTTTCTCATATTCATTACATTCATAGGGTTTCTATACAGGTTGGGTAATTTTATCACTTAAAAATATTAATATGATATGCAAAGGCTTTACCTCATTGATTGCACTCATAAGGCCTCTCCTTAGAATGTGGTCTATTATGGGTTAGGAGACTACTGTCCTGTGAAAAGAATATACACCACTGATTATGTTGACAGGGTGTCTCTCTTGTGTGGGTTCTTGTATGAATTTGGAGATGACTGTTCTGAAAACACTTAACCACATTGATTACATTCATATGGTTTCTTCCAACATGGGGTATTTAATGCAAGGGGAGTCTTATATGCATAGGATTTACCACGTTAATTACACTCAAAGGATTTTCTTCTAGTGTAGGTTATTTTATGCTTTAGAAGACAGAAATTATAGGCATAGGCTTTTACAATGTTTAAATTCATAAGACTTCTCTCTAGAATTGGTTTGTCTATGAAATTGGATGATTCTTGTTAAAAGTATTACCCACATTGGTTATGTTCAAGGGATTTCTATCCAATTTGGGCAACTTTATGTATTTGGAGAGCAGTGTGTTGGGAAATGGTTTTCCCACACTGACTACATTCATAGTGTTTTTCTGAAGTGCAGGTTATTTTATACCTTAGAAGATTACTATGATATGCAAAGGCTTTCTCACATTGATTACATTCATAGGGTTCCTCTACAGGGTGGGTTATTTTATAACTTATAAAGATTACTATGATATGCTAAGGCTTTACCACATTGATTACATTCATGAGACTTCCCTCTACTATGTATTCTATTATGATTTAGTAGACTACTATCATGTGGAAAGGTTTTACCACATTGACCACACTTTTAGGGTTTGTACCTAGGGTGCCTTCATGTATGATTTGCAGATGACGGTTGTGAAAACTCTTCACCACAGTGATTACATGTATAGGGTTTCTTGTTAGTATGTGCTTGCAGAGCACTGCTATATACAGTCTTTACTGCAATGACTACATTCATAAGGATTCTGCCTAGTATGGGATATTTTATGAATTTGGAAGACTCATAAAACAGTTTTCCCACATATATTTCTTTCATAGGGTTTCTCTCCGGCATGAATTATGATTTTCACTGAAGACTTATATGCATAGGCTTTACTATATTGGTTACATTCATAGGCTTTTTCTCCAGTATGGGTTATTTTATACACGGGGAGACTTGACGGCATAGGTGTTACCACAATGATTACATTCATAGGCTTTCCCTCCAGTGTTGGTTATTTTATGCATAAGAAGTAATATATACAAAGGCTCCATTACAATAATAAAATTCACGAGACTCTCCACTATGGGATCGTATGCGAAATAGGTTGTTTCTTGTGAAAAGGCTTTCTCACATTGATTATATTCATAGGATTTCTCTCCAGTGTGGGCTACTTTACAGAGATCAGTGTCTTGGATAATGGCTTTCTCACACTCTTTATATTGATGCGGTTTCTATCCAGTGTAGGTTATTGTATACCTTAGAAGATTACTACTTTATGCAAAGGCTTTCTATCATTGATAATAGTCATTGGGGTTCTCTAAAGGGTGGGTAGTTATATAACTTAAAAAGATTATTATGATACGCTAAAAGTTTCACGTTAATGTGACTTCTAAAATAGATTTGGAAATGAGTATTATGAAAACACGTTACCAAGCTTATTACATTCATAGGGTTTCTTTATAGTATATGTTTGGACAGTTCTTACCACAATGACTATAATAGATGTTCTGCATGGATGGGTTCTTTAATGATTTTGGAGGACTCTATTAAAAAAGGTTTTCCCACGTAAATGTCATTCATAGGGTTTCTGTCCATTATGGGTTATTTTATGAATTATAAGACTATATTATGTGCACAGGCTTTACTACATTGACTAAATTAGGACTTCCCTCTAGTATGTGTTCTTTTATAGAATTGGTTGATTCTTGTGAAAAGGCTTTCCCACATTGATTACATTCATAGTGATTCTCTACAATGCAGGCTATTTTATCCCTTAGAGGATTACTATGATATACAAAGGCTTTCTCACATTGATTACATTCATAGAGTTACTCTACATGGTGGGGTATTTTATAACTGAAAAAGATTACTATGATATGCAAAGGCTTTACCACATTGAGTACATTCATAAGGCTTCTCCTTACAATGTGGTCTATTATGGGTTAGGAGACTACTGTACTTTGAAAAGGATATACAACATTGATTATATTGACAGGGTGTCTCTCTTGTGTGGGTTCTTGTATGAATTTGGAGATGACTGTTCTGAAAACACAAAACCACATTGATTACAGTCACAGGGTTTTGCTCCAGCATGGGTTATTTTATGCACAGGGAGTCTTATATGCATAGGATTTACCACATTGGTTATACTCAAAGGATTTTTCTCTAGTGTGGGTTATTTTATGCTTTAGAAGACAGACAGTATATGCATAGGCTTTTCCAATGTTTAAATTCATAAAACTTCTCTCTAGAACAGGTTCTTTTATGAAATTGGTTGAGTTTTGAGAAAAGTCTTTCACAAATGAGTTATGTTCAAGGGATTTGTATCCAGTGAGGGCTATTTTAAGAATTTGGAGGGCAGTGTGTTAGGAAATACCTTTCCCACAATGAATACATTCATAGTGTTTTTCTGCAGTGTGAGTTATTTTATACCTTAGAAGATTATTATGATATGCAAAGGCTTTCTCACATTGATTACATTCATAGGGTTACTCTACAGGGTGTGTTATTTAAAACTGAAAAAGATTCCTATGATATTTAAATGCTTTAACACATTCATTAAATTCTTAATGCTTCTCTCTACTATGTGTTATATTACAGGTTAGGAGACTACTGTCCTGTGATAAGGTATTACCATGTTGATTACACTGATAGGGTTTTTCTTCAGCATGGGATAGTTTTTGCACTGGAAGACTTATATGCTTACTACATTGATTGCATTAATAGGGTTTATCTCCAGTATGGGTTATTTTATACACGGTGAGACTTAAATGCATAGACTTTACCACAATGAATATACTCATAGGGGTTTTCCCTATTGTGGGTCATTTTATGCATTAGAAGACTTACATTATATGCATAGACTTTATTATAATTCATAAGACTACTCTCCAGTATGGGTTCTTTTATGTATTAAGTTGATTTTGGTAAAAAGGCTTTCCCACATGTATTACATTCGTATTGATTCTCTACAGTGCGGTTTATTTTATACTTTACAAGATTAGTGTTTCTCTCTATTGTAGCTTATTTGGTGCATTAGAAGAAATACATTTTATGCATAGGCATTATAAAATGATAAAATTCATAGAATGGACTCTATTATCCAATAGGTTGACACTTGTGAAAAGGCTTTCCCACACTGACTTTATTCATAGGATTTCCCTCCAGTGTGGGCTATTTTATGAATTTGGTGATCAGTGTGTTGGGTAATGGCTTTCTCACAATGATTACATACATAGGGTTTCTATCCAGTGTGGGTTATTTTATAACATAAAAAGATTACTATGATATGCAAAGGCTCTACCACATTGGTTACATACATAAGGCAGCTCTCTACTGTGTGTTCTATTATGTTTTAGGAGAGGACTGTACTGTGAAAAGGTTTTACTACATTGATTAGATTCTTAGGGTTGTTCCCTGGGGTGGGTTCATGTTTGAATTTGGAGATGAGTGTTGTGAAAACACTTTACCATATGATTACATTCATGGGGTTTCTTGCTACTATGTGTTTGCAGAGCACTGCTATGTATGAAGTTGTTACTGCAATCACTACATATATAGGGGTTCTGCCTAGTATGGGTTCTTTTATGAATTTACAGGAATCTTGTAAAAACAGTTTTCTCACGAAGATTTCATTCATAGCTTTTCTCACCACATTGACCTATTTTTAGAAATTAGGAGATCAGTGTGTTCGAAATAGCTGTCTCGCATTGACTACATTGAATGTGTTTCTCTCCAGTGTGGTTTATTTTATTCCTTAGGAGAGTACTACGATGTGCAAAGGCTTTCTCACATTGAAAACATTCATAGGGTTTCTCTAAAGGGTGGGTTATTATATAACTTAAAAAGATTATTATGATATGCAAAGGTTTTACACATTATTTACATTTATACAGGTTCTATCTGATGTGAGTTCTAAAATGAATTTGGAAATGAGAGTTGTGAAAACACTTCACAACACCGATTACATTCATCGGGCTTCTTTGTAGTATGTGTTTGGAGAACAGTGCTATGTATAAATTGTTTAACACAATGACTACATGAATAGGAGTTCTGCCTAGAATGGCTTCTTTAATGATTTTGGAGGACTCTGTTAAATAGATTTCATTCATAGGGTTTCTGTCCCTTATGGGTTATTTTATGTATTGAGAGACTAAATTATATGCATAGGTTTACTACATTGATTAAGTTCTTAGGACTTCGCTCTAGTATGTGTCCTTTTATGAAATTGGTTGTTTCTTGTGAAAAGGCTTTCCCACAATGATTACATTCATAGTGATACTCTGCAATGCGGGTCATTTTCTAACATAGAAGATTACTATCATATGCAAAGGCTTTCTAACATTGATTACATTCATACATTTTCTCTACAGGGTGGGTTCTTTTATACCTTAAAAAGATTACAATGATATGCAAAGGCTTTACCACATTGATTACATTTATACGGCTTCACTCTATTATGTGTTATATTATAGGTTTGGAGACTACTTTGCTTTAATAAGGTTTTACCATGTTGATTACATTGATACGGTACCTCTTCAGCATGGGATATTTTTTGCACTGGAAGAAATACCTTATATGCATAGAATTTTTTACAAAGATAAATTTCAAACAAATTTGCTCTAGAAAGGGTTCCTCTATGAAATATGTTGATTCTTGTGAAAAGGCTCTTCACACTGATTATATGAATAGGGTTTCTCTCCAGTGTAGGCTATGTTATGAATTTGGAGCTCAGTGGGTAGGGTAATGGCTTTTTCACCCTGAGTACATTAATAAAGTTTCCCACCAGTATAGGTTATTATACCTTAGAAAATTACTACGATATGCAAAGGCTTTCCTACATTGACTACATTCATAGGGTTTCTCTACAGGATGGATTATTTTATAACTTAAATATTTACTATGATATGGAAAGGCTTTCTCACGTTGAATACATTCATAGGGTTTTAAACAGGGTGAGTTATTTTACAACATGCAAAGATTATTATTATATGGCAAGGCTTTACCACATAGATTGCTTTCATAAGGCTTCACTCTAGTATTTGTTCTATTATGTTTTAGGAGACTACTGTCCTGTGAAAAGGTTTTACCACATTGATTAAATATTTAGGGTTTGTCCCTGGAGTGGGTTCTTGTATGAATTTGGAGATGATTGTACTAGAAACATTTTACCACTCTGATTACATTCATAGGGTTTCTCTCTAATGTGAGTTTGGATAACACTGGTCTGTATAAAGTTTTACCACATTGATTACATTCATGGGCTTCAATCTACTATCGTTCTAGTATGAATGTGGAGAACACTTGATAAATTGTTTTACGAGGTAGATTTCGTTCATAGGGTTTCTCTCCAGCATGGGTTAGTTTTGCACTGAAGAGTTGTATGCATAGGCTTTACCAACTGATTCCATTCATAGGATTTGCATTCAGTATGGGTTATTTTATGAACTGGTAGACTTGAATGCATAGGCAATACCACAATGATTATAATCATATGGTTTCGCTCCGAGGGGTTTTTTTTTGGCATTATAAAAATTACATTATATGCATAAGTTTTTTTACAATAACAAAGTTCACAAGACGTCACTCTAGTATGGGTTCTTTTAGGAAATAGGTGATTGTTGTGAAAAGGCTTTCCCACACTGATTATACTCAGGGGATTTCTCTCCTGTGTGGGCTATTTTATGAATTTGGTGATCAGTGTGTTGGGTAATGGCTTTCTCACAATGATTACATACATAGGGTTTCTATCCAGTGTGAGTTATTTTACAACATAAAAAGATTACTATGAGATGCAAAAGCTCTACTACATTGATTACATACATAAGGCTGCTTTCTACTGTGTGTTCTATTATGTTTATGTCTTGTGAAAAGGTTTTACCACATTGATTAGATTCTTATGGTTTTTCTCTGGGGTGGGTTCTTGTTTGAATTTGGAGATGAGTGTTTCTTGCTAGTATGTGTTTGCAGAACACTGCTATGTATGAAGTCGTTACTGCAATCACTACATTCATAGGGGTTCTGCCTAGTATGGGTTCTTTTATGAATTTAGAGGAATCTTGTAAAACGGTTTCCTCATTAATATTTCATTCATAGGTTTTTCTCACCACTGTGAGAGATTTAAGAAATTGGAAGATCAGTGTGTCCGAAATAGCTGTCTCGCATTGACTACATTGACTGTGTTTCTCTGCAGTGTGGGTTATTTTATACATTACATGATTACTAGGATATGCAAAGGCTTTCTCATATTAACAACATCCATAGGGTTTCTCTAAAGGGAGGGTTATTTTATAACTTAAAAAGATTACTATGATATGCAATGGCTTAACAGCATTGATTACATTCATAAGACTTCTCTCTAGTATTTGTTCTACTATGTTTTAGGAGAGTACTATCCTGTGAAAAGGTTTTCACCACATTGAGTCATTTTACAACTTTTCTCTGGTGTGGGTTCTAAAATGAATTTTCACAAGTCTATTCTGAAAATGATTGCATTCATTGGATATCTCTCTATTATGTGTTTGTTCACCAGTGCTCTGTACACAGACTTTACCATATTGACTACATTCCTATGGCTTCTCTCTATGATGAGTTCTTTTAGGAATTAGGAGAACTCTTGTAAAAAGATTTTCCCACTTAGATTTCATCCCTAGGTTTTCTCTCCACCATGGGTTATTTTTGCACTGGAAGACTTATATGCCTAGGCAATACCACATTGATTACATTCATAGGGTTCTCTCCAGTATGGCTTATTTTATGCACTGGTAGACTTGTATGCATAGGCTATACCTAATTGATTATATTCATAGGGTTTATCTACAGTGTGAGTTATTTTAGGGATTAGAAGACTTGCATTAAATGCATAAGCTTCATTCCAATGACAAAATTCATTAAACTTATCCGTATTTTGGGTTCTTTTATGAAACTGGTTGAGTCTTTTGAAAAAGCTTTGGAACAATGATTATATTCATAGGGTTTCTCTCCAGTGTTGGCTATTTAAATGAGCTTGGAGAACAGCATGTTGGTACATGGCTTTAAAACTGATTACATTTATTGGGCTTCTCTCCTATATGGGTTATTTTATACCTTAGGAGATTACTACGATGTGCAAAGGTTTTCTCAAGTTAGTTACATTGATAGGGTTTCTCTAAAGGAGGGGTTATTTTACAACTTATAAAGATTACTAAGATATGCTAAGGCTTTCCCTCTTTAATTACATTCATAATGCTTACCTCTCCTATGTGTTCTATTATGTTTTGCGAGACTACTGTCCTGTGGAAAGGTTTTACCACATTGATTACATTTTTAGGTGTTTGTCCTGTCTGATTTTGGAGGTGACTGTTGTGAAAACACTTTATCACACTGATTACATTCATAGCATTTCTTGCTAGTATGTACTTGGAGAGCACTGCTATGTATACAGTCTTTTTTGCAATGACTCCATTCATAAGGATTCTGCCTACAGTGGGTTCTATTATAAATTTAGAAGACTCATGTAAAACAATATTCCCACATAGACTTCTTTCATAGGGTTTTTCTCCACCATGGGTTATGGTTTTCACTGAGGACTTATATGCATAGGCTTTACCACATTGATTACATTCATAGGATTAGTCTTCAGTATGTTTATTTTATGCAATGGGAGACTTTTATGCATAGGCGTTACCACTATGATTATAGTCATATATTTTCCCTCCCGTGTGGGTTATTTTATGCATAAGAGGTAATATATTACATGCATAGCCTTTATTATTATAAAATTTGTGAGATTTCTCACCACTATGGGTTCTTTTGTGAAATAGGTTGATTCTTGTGAAAAGGCTTTCTCACACTGATTATATTCATAGGATTTCCCTCCAGTGTGGGCTACTTTATGAATTTGGAGATCAATGTCTTGGGGAATGGCTTTCTCACGCTGATTACATTCATAGGTTTTCTCTGCAGTGTGGGTTATTTTATTCCAAGGAGAGTACTACGATGTGCAAAGGCTTTCTCACATTGATAACATTCATAGGTGTTCTCTAAAGGGTAAGTTATTATATAACGTTAAAAGATTATTATTATATGCAAGGTTTTACCACATTATTTACTTATACAGGTTCTCTGTGATTTGAGTTCTAAAATGAATTTGGAAATAAGAGTTGTGAAAACACTCTACCACACTGATTACATTCATAGGGCTTCTTTGTAGTATGTGTTTGGAGGGCAGTGCTATGTATAAATTGTTTAACACAATGACTACATGAATAGGAGTTCTACCTAGAATGGGTTCTTTAATGATTTTGGAGGACTCTGTTAAAAAAGGTTTCCCCACATACATTTCATTCATAGGGTTTCTGTCCATTATGGGTTATTTTATGTATTAAGAGAATAAATTATGTGCATAGGTTTACTACATTGATTAAATTCTTAGGACTTCTCTATAGTATGTGTTCTTTTAGGAAATTGGTTGTTTGTTCTGAAAAGGCATTCCCACATTATTACATCCATAGTGTTTCTCTGCAGTGTGGGTTATTTTATACCTTAGAAGAAGGTATCTATGACGTGCAAAGGCTTTCTCAATTGAGCACAACATAGGGTTCTCTACAGGGTGAGTTATTTTACAACTTAAAAAGATTACTAGGCTATGAAATGGATTTACCACATTGATTACATTCATAACTCTTCTCCTTAGAATGTATTCTATTAGGTTATGTATTCTATTGGGTTAGGAGACTACTGTCCTGTGAAAAGGATATACAACATTGATTATATTGATAGGATGCCTCTGTTGTGTGCATTCTTATGAATTTGGAGATGCCTAGTCTGAAAACACTTAACCACACTGATTATATTCATAGCATTTGTCTCAAGCATGGGTTATTTTAAACTCGACCAGGGAACATAAAAGATGGAGTCATTATTGGTTTGAAGAGAAAACTGAACCTAAAGAAATGTCTAGAGACCTACAAGACTGACTCCAACTAACAATTTGAGCAACAGTGGAAAGGCTACCATAAATGCCCTTCCCTGATAATGAGAACAACAACTAACTTATCCACCATCATGGAGCCCTCACCTAGTACCTGTTGGAAACAGAAGCAAACACTCATAACTAAACACTGAGTCAAACTAGAATCCAGATGCAGAGAGAGGATGAGACCAGGTTGCAGAAACACATAGAGACAGCTGACCCGAACAAGGAGGACCTAACGGGACCCCAGACTGATAGCTGAGAATCCAGCATGGGACTGACTCAGACACTCTGAATATGGGTCTCAGCTAGAAGGACTCAGCTTACTAAGGGACCTCAGACAGTGGAACCAGCATGTATTCCTGGTGCACAAAAGGACCTTGCGAACACATCCACCATGGAGGGATACTCCCTTTACATAGAGACAGAAGACAAGTCCTACTCCCTACTTCAAATGACTTGACAGATTTACATGACTCCACCTGGATGGCATATCCCTACATGTGGAGTGCGGGGAGTAGGGGGGTGGTTAGGGTACATGAGAGAAGGGCAGAAGGAGGAAGGGAAGAAAGGAAAGGGAACAGGGATTGACATGTAAAATTAAAAAAGTTAATTAATTAATTAAAAAATTTTAACGCATCCACAACGCCATTGAATATATCTGTATGAATTAATTTTACAATTTGGTCTAATCGTAAAGAAGAATCAGATCTTAAGATTCTTATCACTGTTTACTCTCATATTGTTTCCCTTCCCTAAGGGTGGTTTTGGATCTTTGAATACAACTGTGATGATTAACATTTATAGCATCTGTTTCTCTATATGAGATTTTTCTCACATTTGAAGAGAACTAGAAAAACTCATGAATTTTTCTATAGTCTGAGTCATAATACGTTTATAAAATGAACCAGGACAAACAGAAGTACATATACATTTCAAGTATGCATAAGACTTTTCTGAAGTGTGAATTGGTTGCTGGAAAAGCAAGTACTGGTAAACTTGCATCACATTCAACAAATCTATTCAAAGTGGGCACTGTTTCACATATTCTAATTGTTCTGAGAGATGGAGGGGTATGTTGCTTCTTTTGATACCTTTATGTTCATATGGCTTATATCAAGAGTGACATATGATATACCTAATAAAGGAAGAATAACAGATAAAAGGTATCCACATTGCATAACCATGATTTAACTTTCTGCTCCTCGTAGACATATGACATAGAGAATAAAGTTTCTTGACAACAGTTGCCCTTTGCTCTTGAAGCTAACTACCCCTCCTCTTACTAAACTTAGCAAAGACACAAGTATATGAATAACACAAGCTTTACTATAAATTATATGCTTATTAGAAAGTTTTGAACAGGTATTTAGCACTTATTCAAGGCGCATACCTTATGTAATATAAGTGGTATAAACTAAATGGATTACCAGATCTACAGCAGAGCAATCATGGTGCTGTGATTGAAATGGTGATATCTCTTAAGGCATTGTTTCCTTGTCTACTCTCTTAAAATAATGCCTTACAAACAAAATTCACCTAATTGACACTGAGGTATATTGTTTTGTGAGAATTTATTAATCATCAATGCACTTTAAGCACTTTAATTACATTGAGCTGCCTTTAAAACTTACAGATACCTTAAAATTTATTGAGGCATATTTGGATTAGCATGCACATCAAAATTACCTTCTGTGTGGCTTAAAACATAGTACCAGAAAATGTCTGATACATGACTGGAAATTGTGCACAATTTAAGTTATTATCTTCAGTGAACCTTAGAACCATGCCTGATTTAGTCTCATCATCCTTCCTCAGTTTCAGATGTAATTACAGAGGAGCATTAATAACCAAGAAACAGTTGCCCCCTTATTTTAAATTGTGAAGAAAAATTCAGTCTCACCTTTAGCAGTGAGACTCGTAGTCTCCATCATCACACCTTTATAGAGATTCTCCTGGGAAGGATCCAGCAGAGCCTACTCTTACACAGTTAAGTCAACATGCACATCTTCATAGACCACTACATTCTAAAATGTAACATAAATATATGAAAATAGAAGTGATACTAACAACACTGTAAATGTATACTTCCTTAAAAATGTAATTATCATGCTTCCCACATTAAATGACACAAAGTTTAATGTTAAGCACCAAGTCACTTAAGAAGATAAACTGAATAGGAGGGTCACCTCTGTCATTTCTGAAATGCCTATTAACAAACATACAAAGAGAAGCAAACAGATCAATGGTACTCAGTGCATATCAGAGACATCACATGAACAATTATTAACTACAAGAAAGAAGAGAAAACTGGGTATAGTATCTCATGCCTTTGACTGGCTCAGAAAACAGGGAAAAATCTGGTACCTGATGATTCAAGAATTTGCAGTCGGCAAGTTTTTGGTAGACAACAGGAAATAATCAAACTCCAGGCTGAAATCAGTAAAATGCAAACGAAGAACAGTAACAAGAATCAGTGATATCAACAAGCTATCCAAGCCAAATAAAAGGCAGAGAGAATTTCTAAGTTATCAAAATCAGAAATAAAAAGGGGACCCTAACAATAGACACTGAGGAAATTCAGGCAATCTTCAGGTCATACTTCAAAAACCTGTACTCTACAAAATTAGAGAATATAGAAGAAATGGACAATTATCTTGGTCGGTAACATACACCAAAATTAAATCAAGACCAGATAAACAATTTAAATAGACCTATAATCCCTAAGGAAATAGAAGTCATTAAAAGTCTCCCAAACAAGAAAAGCCTAGAACCAAATGGTTTCAGTGTGGATTCTACCAGAATTTCAAAGAAGAGCTAGTACCAATGATCCTCAGATTGTCACACAGAATAGGAACAGAAGGAACATTGCCAAATTCTTCTTTTGGGGCTGAAGTTACCTCGATGCCCAAACCACACAAAGACTCAATTGAGAAAGAGAATTACAAACCAATCTCCCTATGAACATTGATGAAAAAATACTTAATAAAAAATCTAGCAAGCCAGCTAGGCAGTGGTGTCGTGTGCCTTTAATCCCAGCACTCGAGAGGCACAGGCAGGAGGATCTCTGAGGTTGAGACCACCCTGGTCTACAAGAGCTAGTTCCAGGACAGCCTCCAAAACCATAGAGAAAACCTGTCTCAAAAAAGAAAAAAAGAAAAAAAAAATGGCAATCCAAATTCAAAAACACATGAAAAATAAAAATTATCCAACAAGCAGGCTTCATCCCAGAGACACAGAGACACAGGAATGGTACAACAAAGGCAAATCCATCAATGCAATCCACCATATAAACAAACTGAAAGAGAAAACACATGGTCATCTCATTAGATGCTAAAAAACAGCTTTTAGACATGTAAAAACAGCTCCGTCATGAACCCTACTAAACCCAAAGCTGTATCTGATAACCAGAACTCAGTGATACCACTCAAGACATATAACCAGACACGGTCCTAGAACAGTATCACATCCACTGGACAGTACATAAACAGAGACCAAAAACAATGTTCTACTCTTGACATATGAAGAGACATGACCTTGATCAGCCCTGGGTATAGATTATCTCCCCCAGGATCATGATCCCAGAATCAGAAACTTCTGTTAGAGAATGGACCTGATCATCAGCTAAGATACATTGCACAGTTGAGCAGCCCTGATAGGACTACAATTGGGAATTCAGAGTTTGAATGTTCTGTGATGACCCTTGGCATACTAAAATGCTTTACAATGAATATCTACCTTCTTGCTCACAAAGGTTAGGATCACTTTCCTATACCTGATTATTGCCTTAAATCTACATCAGGATAAGGAAAGGAAAACTTTTCCAAACCAGGTGCAAAGAACAGATTTTTAAAGAAATAATGTTTGATTTCTATTATACACCTAACACAACTTGTTTTGCTATGATTGATTTATGAGTCAAAAAAAAATGAAAATAAGTTTATCCCAGTTTTGTTTGGTTTCTTTTGTTTTGTTTTGTTTCTGGTTTGTGTGTGTGTGTGTGTGTGTGTGTGTGTGTGTGTGTGTATTTATGTGTACATATAAGAGAATGTCTTCCATTTGTGTATAAGTGACACACCAGAAAAGAGCCGATCAGATCCACTGAAACTGGAGAAGCAGGTAGTTCTGAGCCTCCTAATTTGGATGCTGGGATCTCTAATCAAGTCATCACAAAGAAGAATATGTGCTGAGCGACCTGCCAAGCCCAATAATACTTTTTATTAAATAATCTAAATGTCTAGCACAGATTTAAAAAATCCACATGTGAACAAATAATAAATATAAATGATCCCAGGGAACATGATACATCAATAGGCAAAGACAATGCCCAACAATTTAATTTATAAGAAAAAACTTGATTGCAAAATTTCATGCAAAGTGGAAGCACTCAGAATGAACAATGCAATTATGAAAGAAAAAAGCATACTCATTGATACAATATGATTTCTATATTTACCATGAAAGCTACAATAATGAAGAATGTACACAATATTTGAAAAATAGAGGATGGAAAGAAAAAGCCAAGAACAAAAGCAGGAAAATAAACCTTTAACCAAAAGCCCAAAGGAAACTCAGCCAAACACAGCTACCTATGATTCTATGTGTACTGAAAGGAAAGAAACACAGATTTCAAAACTCAAAATAATAATAATAATAATAACAATAACAATAATAATGACTAAAAGTGACTTTAAACTGTTAATTTTCTGACCCTCCAGCAACAGATGTTTCTTGCAGAGAGGTGCCATACTCTAGAACCTGCCCAGCAAATGTAAGTCATCTCCTGAAGAGCCTACTATGGCTCTAAAGTCCCTCGTGCCCCCTTGTAGTTTCAGGCAAACCCAGCCAATGTCCAATCTAAAAACAATGTGAAGAACAATATAATGTCTGCTTCCTGCCACAATGATTATGTCACAAGATGTGGCATCTTCCATATTCACCTGCAAAATACTTTGCTAACCTGAAATACCTCTACAGCTCAGAAACTCCTTTTGTGGCCTGGAACTGAACTCCACTGAATCACCTGATGGTGGCTGTCAGAAGCAGAAAGTTGAAAGCTTTCTAATAATGTATTGCTGAAGCATGATGCCCATCACCTCCTTTCTATGTAAAGTATCTATAACATTTGTGAGAAAAAGCTCAAAGTGGAATATAATGTTCTGAACTTCTGGAACAAGACCTTCAGTTTTCCAATCTGTCTTCTCATTGCACAACAAAAGCAATGCAAGCAATGCCTGTGTGTGCACACTGGACAGTGATAGTACAAGCCCATAGACTCGCATGCCAGGATGGAAGAGCCTCCCCTACCCCAGGGAATCCACACTCAACAAAGCTCGGAGGCCAAGGGCCACTGCCCAGGTCAACACGGGAGCCAACAGAACCTCAATCTGGCTCACGGTCCATCCCAGCCCAAGAAGTTCAGATTCTGATAGCTCAGCCAACATGTTCTTTCTGGTCTGGGGACATTGGCCCTAAACTCAACATGGCATGGCTTATGGTCTTTCTTACAGCTTCCCACAGCAGAACAGGAGGAGACTCTGGAACGAATCTGTAAGGTACCTCCCACTGGTGCTCCTAATGACTTATCTTTCCCAAAGCCATCATTGCTGGTCTTCGGGACATCAGCAATTACCCTACTGGGTGAGCAGAGATCAAATGACTCAGCCCACACTGGCCCTCCCAGCTTTGTCCATCTACACTAAAGCCAGACAGGGTCCTAATCTGGGAAATTCACAGTTTAGTAAAATCCTCCAATCTCCCAGAGCATTTCCTGTTTCTCTTCCAAGGCACAGGGTCCTATGTGTGCACATTCAATTACACACTCAATGTACAGCACAGCCTTCCCTTTGCTTCACACCTAGAAGGTCCTGTAACCAAACGGAAGGTCAAATCCAAACAGTCTCTGTTGTTAAACAAAGAGAACACAAGGAAGGGCCTATGGGAGGCCTTAGGGCCTGAAAGAGACAGTGGATATAATGTAATTATAATTATAAACATTATGTTAAAAAGTTGAAACAGGCTTTATGGTCATGTGCTCCAGAGACTAGGAATTTGTATTAGAGCATAAGAAATACTACTCACACTATTTCTCTCAGGGCTACCATCTTAAACCTGGAAAAAAACAGTCATGTTAGGCATGGCAACACCATTTCATCCAGTTCTCCTATTTATGTAGAAATGGTGTAACTACAGTAATTTTGTTTCATGGTAAGGTCTCTTCTTTATCTAGATTCTTGATTGCCTGATCCGCTCATCTAAGAAATAGCCAGTCAGGACATTTATGGAACATCTAAAATTGATTACCTGACTCCACGTGGCTAATGTGAAGAAGTGTCACGGCAGGAAAGCTTTCTTACTTCTTCTTGCCCCTCACTTTCTGTGCTGTGTCTACACCTGCTTTACAGTTGGTGAATGAAATTCTTACAGGTTCCCACGTCACTTGAAAATTCACAATAAAAACCTAGAAAACTTGGAGGATATTTGTTTACTGGTTAGTTTTTCCTTCCCAGAGACTAGTCAAGGCCCAACCTGGACAGCAGAAGCAGAATCAGGTATTAAAAGCAATTCTCAATTACATAGTTCTTAAACCAGGAAGCAATGGAAAACAGAGACAAAGGGATTATGGCAGTGATGCATTTAAAGAAAATGAAATTTTAAAAATGTTATCAATAACTGATTTTTTAAAGGAGATAAAAATAACTGAAAGAACACTTAGCTATACTGACTTTGAAACAGAGTAGACACTTCCTGGTAGGAAGAATGCCAATAATAAAACACTGTGTGACTTTATTCCATGAGAAATGTTAGCTTCTGAGTGCTGTAAGCTGACACATGGAGTTGCGTTACAGCCAATGGCCTGTGTCTCAAACCTCTGTGCTGACTTAACTGTGTAAACCAAGATTGCACATATCAGCATAGGACAGTTGGCGAATTGGAAAATGAATATTTAGTAGTTCAAGCTATCCTCCCTAAACTGTCCACCCACCAATTCTGTCTGTCTTCATATACATGGAAGGAATTAATTCATGCAGGAAAATTACAGTCACCAACCCTACCCCATCAGGCCCTTCTTTATGATGGAGACCCCTCTGCAGCTCACTGCCTTAGACTTCTTCACTCTGTGATCTACCCATTGTCTACTGTTTCCTCCTGCAGTGTACACAGGACACTGTATTGTCTACTCTGTTTCCCCTGCAATGTACCCAGCACACTGTTCCTCCTCGTATGGTCTGAAGAGAGAAGCCATGCTCCACACACAAATCCTTTTCCGGTTAGTGCAATAGGCAACCCACTATGTGACTCCAAACTGGAAGTTCTAGAACTCTGTGGTGCTGTAGACCTGTAATGCAAGAATTTAGGGTGTTTAGTCAGGAGGAAAACAAAGGCAATGCACTGTGGGACTACAGACAGGGTTCAAGTCCACTTCAATTAATATAGGACACTTTTCTCAAAACCACATTTCAAAAAGACGGGAGAAGCCACTGTTCTACAATTAATATAACTTTAGGGCACACCGGGACTTAATGTTGGTTGTCACCCTGCAATGTTCCCTTGAGCAGCACATTAGAGGCCTTTGATGGGGAGGTAGAAATTATGGGTGTTTGTAAATCAGGGTTGTCTCTTTTGTTATGGGAATGTAAAGGCAGATTAATCCTGGTGAACAAACATTTACATCTTATCACAGTTATCATTGCTTATCATTGGGGAATTGGCCTCGAACTCACAGAGATCCACCTGCTTCTGCCTCCCAAGGGTTGGGATTGAAGGTGTGCAACACCACACCTTTATCTTCAGATAAACTACTTCCTAGCTCCACACTCTGATCTTCAGACAACTTTTATTTTTGTTTTTGCTTTGTTCTTGGTAGTTTGAATTTTTTGTGACAGGGCTTTTTCTCTGTGTAGCTTTGGAGCCTGACCTAGACCTGGATCCAAGTCACAGAGATCCACCCGCCTCTGCCTCTCAAGTGCTGTGATTAAAGGCATGTGCCACCTTTAAAGCACAAAATACCACCACACTTGGATATTTCTAAACACAGCCCTGGGGAGTGAAGTTCTTCAGAGGCTACCAACCTGGCCTATGGAGTTGCTCTCATCACACAGAACCAAGCTGGACAAGGCAGGACCAGGCAGGTGAACTCTGTCTGGCCATTGGCTCCCACTCAGCCAAGGGAGAAGCAAACACACTGGCTTCTGAGCCTCAGCCAGACACTCCACCTAGTCTGGGGACAGCGCCCTCCCTCACCATGACCAGCCACTCGCCCCCAAATGGGGAGTGCAGCCCCATGGTCAGTGTGACAGGACACACCGCCAAGCATGGAGACAGCAGTCCTCACCCACAGCCAGCCACTCTTCCCGCATGGGGCAGCGCCACTCAGTCACCTCGGCCCACCGCTCCTTTCCTGTGAAGAGAGGCTTCGGCCCACAGCTACCCCTCCTCTGGAGAACAAGGCCTCCTACTCTCCTTTCCCACAGCTACTCCTCCTCTGTGAAGAGCAGAGGCCTCCTACTCTCCTTTCCCACAGCTCCTCCTCCTCTGTGAAGAGCAGCCTCAGCCCACCGCACCTCTGCCTCTGTGTGGAGAGGCCTCGGGCCACCACTCCTTCTCCCCTGTGAAGAGAGGCCACAGCCCACCGCTGCTCCTCCTCCTCTGTGAAGAGCCCTCCGCTGCTCTCCAGTAAAGAGTGGCCCTTCGCTCACCTTGTCCCACCGCTCCTCCCGGTCTGTGAAGGGCAGGCCCTCGCTCAGCATGGTGAGAGCACTGGAAGCAAGGGCACAACTGACTTCCTCAGGTGAAGAGTTGAGGTGAAAGCCTGGCGCCCGGAAGAACCCTCCCATCTGACTGGCAGGTCAGATAGGGGCTCTGATTGGCTAGTGAAGCCTGAGAGACAGCACCAGGTGAAAAGAAGGGGCGGGCCCTCCCCTGGATTCGCCTCAATCCAGACTCCACCCTTAAAAAGCCCGCCACTTAAGGCTCCGCCCCCAGGGGCGCTAAATCCCCGCTTCTGGACACGCCTTCTGTTTCCTAATTTCCTGTTCTCATTGGGACACCCCGGAGTGCTTTACTCAGATTAAATATGGATTTGTTAATTCAGTCTAATTAAATTGCTGCATCACCAACCATGGGTTTCCATTATCCTTTCCACTAACTGGTATTTTTAAACATAATAGGGAGACTTTGCTGTTGGTTTTCTACAGCCACTTTCGGCACCTGCTCATCATCTCCGTGGCTATGGTACCGGGAGGACATGAAGTCAGGGCCAGGAAAAGCAAGGACCTGGGCAGGCGGGAAAAGAAAAAGGGCATGTGGCACCTCGCGGCTCTCAGGACCCCACACACACCCGCACTGGCTGCGGCTGCACAGGCCCACAAGGTGCTGCAACCCCCAGCCCTGGTCCTGCACACGGGGAGCGAGTACCATCTGGCAAATATAAAGCCAGATTTATCTTTATATTTGAAAAACCCAAAATAAATAAATTCATAAAATAAATGGAAGACAGCCCAAGGTTTTGCAAAGTACTGAATACTAGGTAGTCCAATACAATAAGTGCTGAAACAAGGAAACCAGTACAGAAACCCTCCATTGTTCAAGGCCTGAAATGAAGCATGTTTTGAGCTGCTTGGAGGGGAGTGTCTATACGCAAACCTAATGATACAAGATTTGTGTTGAGAGTTCTCACTTATTTATCACTTGTTACAACACCTTCCGATGGGGGACTTGATCTCACTATTTAGCTGAATTCCTCATCCTTCTGCTTCCACCTCCCAAGTTTTGGAACTACAATTGTGTACCACCTTTCCCAGCATATAATCAAATTCAAATTTCATTTCTTAGTACAAATAAAATTTGAAAGTTTTTATAGCACAATTTCATGCTCAAACTGAGTCTTTCACCATTATAAAAACACGACAATCATGTTAGCTATTGACACAAACACACTTTAAAGGACCTTGTCTCAAAACAACAACAAACACAAATAAAACACATACTTTAAAAAAAAAAAAACACAGTTTTGAAGAATATTTTAATGTGCCTGTTAATAATGCCTAATCCATTTTTCTCTTCTTAGATACTCTGAATTTACCTGAAGGAACCAGTTGGGTGAAGTTCAATATGGAATCACATGGCTACTACCTTGTTAACTACTCAGAATAAGCATGGGACCAGTCGATAGGACAGCTAAACCAGAACCACTTCTAATACCTAAGGCAGAATAGCTCTGATTCATGATGCCTCCCAGCTGACATTACAAAATGTCATCTGTTGTCTTAAGAAACACCTATCTCATGATATGCTAGACTCCAAAATCAAATTTTCTACTTGGATATTTCTTATAAAGGCAAATCCTACTTACTCAACCATGAGATATTTTTAGCAAACATAGTGTTTGTATAGACTTAACATTTTCAAATTTGTAACACAATATATAAACCATACGTTCTGGATATATCTAGAAAAACTACATTGAACAACTCTTGGTGTTTATTCTCACCGCCCAACACAGACAAACATGTACTCAGCTAGCAGCCCTTCAGGCCAGGCCTGCAGACTCCTATTCACAGAAGTCACAATGCACCATGACCTGTCTCACTCATCTTGTAGTCATCTGACTTAGACCGGAAATTGAAAAAAAAAAAAAAAAAAGAAAGAAAGAAAATCATGCTAGCAACCTTTGTATCAAATAACCACCTAATCTAAGATGAAAAGATACAGTACTGTTATGTCTGAGTTTAAAGAAGGTGTTAGGCTAGAGCATAAACCATTTGTTGCTTTAGTTAGAGTGGTAGAAAATGAGCAAGAACTGGTTGTTCATGTTTATTACTCTTCAGATTTTCTGGGAAACAAAATGTTTTCTTCCATTTTGGCTTGTCATAAATAGAATAATATATAGAATAAATCAGATTTGAAGATTTCTTAATGGGGGAATTGAAGCTGTACTTTTACACTGAACACTATAAACTGTCTCCATCTGAGAAGTACTGTAATGTACTCATTGTATTCAGAGTGTTGCTTTGTTTCCTTTTCATGCTTATTTAGATCAAACAGAAAGAAGCTGGTAGGACATCTTTCAACTGACATTTATCAGTGCCATAGGATTTCTTAGCCAGAAATCAGAGAGGAGTGAATCTTCAGTTCCACAGGCCTCAAAACAATATGGTGTCACATGGAGGCCGAGATAAGGAAAAAACACCACCTTATATAAGAGCATATGGCTTGTGGGCTGAGTAGGAAATAGGCATGGTAGGTTTAAATTTTAAAATTTGGAAAAAAGTGAAGAATATTGATAACTCTGTCAATGGAATCCAATTTTTCAAACAGTAGGAAAACTCCTCCTTTTTCTTTTGAATGTATGTACAGTCTAAACTTATCAGAAAGAAGATTATAGTTTTCAATGTTTCTGTGAACAAATAATCTTTCCTTTATGCAGCAAATAGATTGAAATAATAAAAGTTTGGGATTAAAACAGAGTTGAATACTCTACATTTCCTCTTATTGACTGAGCTTGGGAAAGTTATTGAACTATTTCATCTAAAAATCCAGTAATAATAATGCCTATCTGATAAAGTTGCTTGAAAGACAACAAAGTGTTAGATAAAAGGGAACTTTTCTCTAACCTGTCCCATAAACATCAGATGATATTCTTATATGCATTAACTAATACAGAGTGTTGGAAGCATCATGTGCTGAAGAGAGTGGTAACAACATAGGAAAGTTCATTGTAGATATTCAACTCCAATTAAATACTGTTTGATATAGAAATAGATCACAGACCACACAATGTCATGACATTCCTGCTTTGAACTTGTAAAATCTTAAGGTGTTGTCAAGAAGAGAGAATGGAAGCCAGAAAGAAGTAAAAGAAAAACATACTAAGTTGTATTGTGGCCTAACTGTTAAGATAAAGCATGAGGGGAACCTTGGCAGATTCCATGGCAAGCAAGGATGACTGGGGAGGGAGGGACAAACATGCCAGCCAGACAGAGCTTAAGTGAGTTTCTGGAGGGAAGGGGAAGGAAAGAGAAAGAGATAAAGAACACAGAGACATGGAGAGAGAAGTATGAATGGAGAGAGAAGTAGGAGAAAATGGGGAGGAAAAGAAAACATGTGCGACCAGGAAGATTGAGCCTGGTTAGGAATAGAAGATAGGAAAGAGAGAGAGAGAGAGAGACAGAGACAGAGACAGAGACAGAGAGAACATAAAAGAGGGAGCCAATATTGGTTTGAAGATAAAATTGAACACAAAGAAAGATCGAGAGAACTACAAGACTGCTCCCAACTAACAATTTGAGCTTCCATGGAAAGGCTATCATAAATGCCCTTCCCGCAGAGGGAGATCAACAACTAATTTCTCCATGGAGCCCTCAACTAATGCCTGTTGAAAATAGGAGCAAACACCCATACATAAACACTGAGTAGAACTAGAACCCAGAAGCAGATGGAGAGGACAAGTCCATGTGGCAGAAGCACATAGAGACAGCTTACCTGAACAAGGAGGAGCTAATGGCCACTAGACTGATAGCTGGGAAGCCAGCATGGGACTGACTCAGGCCTCCCTGAATATGGGTCTCAGCCAGAAGGACTGAGCAGTCTAAAAGACCTCAGACAGTGGAGCCAGGATGTATCCCTGGTGCACAAAAGGACTTAGGAACATATCCCCCATGGAGGGATAACTGCCTTAATCTAGAGACAGGAGAGAAGCCCTAGTTCCTACTTCAAAGGACCTGTCAGATCTACATGACCCCAACTGGATGGCATTCCCCTACATATGGAATTGGGGTGGGGGGGATGGGAGGGGAGGGTGTTTAGAGTGCATGTGAGAGGGCAGAGAGGGTAAAAGGGAGGGAAGGAGGGAGGGAGAGCTGGGGGAGGGAGGGAGGGAGGGAGAGTTTTCAAGCTTTTACTAATTATAATTTTTGGTCCATCAGCTTTTGTTCAGTTTTTGGAAAAAATTGATAATCAGTTTATAGACATTACAATTTGTACTAACACATCCTTTTGTATTTCCTAAAATTGTAAGGGGTAATCCTATAAAAGATGCTGTTAGTTTCTCCTGATGGTTCTTCTAATGGAAAAGCTGCTTATGTTATTGATGGAAAAGAATTTGTAATACAGACAGATTCATCTTCAGCTCAGATAGTTGAGTTACAAGCTGTTGCAATAGTTTTTCAACTTCTAATAAATAATTCATATATACTGATAATATTATATATACTGATATTATGTTTTCAGAGCTCTTCAAGTTTTAGAGATAGTTCAATACACTGGAACTAGTAATAATCAGGTTAAAATGCTGTTTGATCAAATTCAAAGTGCCATTCATTATAAAGAGAGTCACTGTGCTTTGTGGGTCATATAGGAGCTCATTCAAACTTTCCCGACCATGCAGTATGGGTTATTTTAAACCTTAGAGGATTACTATGCTATGCAAAGGCTTTCTCTCATTGATAACATTCATAGGGTTTCTCTAAAGGGTGTGTTATTTTATAACTTAAAAGGATTACTATGATAAGCAAAGGCTTTGCAACATTCATTACATTCATAACGCTAATCTCAGTATTCTATCATGTTTTTGGAGACTACAGTCCTGTGAAAAGTTTTTGCCACATTGATTACATTTTGGGGGTTTGTTCTTGTATGAATTTGGAGATAACTGTTGTGAAAACACTTTACCAAACTGATTACCTTCATATGGTTTTGTGCTAGTATGTGTTTGGAGAGCACTGCTATGCATAAAGTCTTTACTACAATGAGTACATTCATAAGGGTTCCTTTATGAATTTGGAGGAGTCTTGTAAAACCATTTACCCATGTACATTTAATTCTTAGGGTTTTTCTCCACCATGGATTATTTTTAACAATGAAGACTTATATGCCTATAAGTCTTCAGTATGGTTATTTTATGCACTGGCAGATTTGTATGCATAGGCGTTACCACTATGATATACTCATAAGTTTTCTCTCCAGTGTGGGTTATTTTATGCATAAAAAGTAATACATTATATGCATAGGCTTTATTACTATGATAAAATTAACAAGACTTCTCTCTACTATGGGTTCTTTTGTAAAATAGGTTGTTTCTTGTGAAAAGGCTTTCTCACACTGATTATATTCATAGGATTTCCCTCCAGTGTGGGCTACTTTATGGATTTGGAGATCAGTGTCTTGGGTAATGGCTTTCTCATACTCATTACATTCATAGGTTTTCTTTCCAGTGTGGGTTACTTTATACTTAGGAGATTACTACGATGTGCAAAGGCTTTCTCACATTGATAACATTCATAGGGTTTCTCTAAAGAGTGGATTATTATATAACTTAAAAAGATCATTATGATATGCAAAGGTTTTTACCACATAATTTACATTTATAGGGTTTCTCTCTGATGTGACTTCTAAAATGAATTTGGAAATGAGTGTTGTGAAAACACTTCACAATGTTGATTATATTCATATTTCTTTCTAGTATGTGCTTGGAGAGCAGTGCTATATATATAAAGGCTTTACCACAATGACTACATTAATAGGAGTTCTGCCTAGTATGGGTTCTTTAATGATTTTGGAGGACTCTATTAAAAAATGTTTTCCCATGTAGATTTCATTCATAGGGTTTCTGACCATTATGGGTTATTTTATGAATTAGAAGACTAAATTATATGCATAGGCTTTACTACATAGATTAAAACTCTCAGGACTTCTCGCTAGTATGTGTTCTTTTATGAAATTGGTTGTTTCTTCTGAAAAGGCATTCCCACATTGATTACATTCATAGTGTGGGTTATTTTATACCTTAGAAAATATCTATGATATGCAAAGGCTTTCTCACATTGATTACATTCATAGGGTTTCTCTACAGGGTAGGTTATTTTATAACTTAAAAGGATTACTATTATATGCAAAGGCTTTACCACATTGATTACATTCATAAGGCTTCTCCTTAGAATGTGTTCTATTATGGGTTAGGAGACTACTGTCCTGTGAAAAGGCTATACAACATTGGTTATATTGGTAGCATGTCTCTCTCGTGTGGGTTCTTGTATGAATTTGGAGATGACTGTTATGAAAACACTTAACCACACTGATTACATTCAAAGGATTTCTTTCCAGCATGGGTTATTTTATGCATGGAGAGTCTTATATGCATAGGCTTTACCACATTGATTATACTCAAAGGGTTTTTCACTAGTGTGGGTTATTTTATGCATTAGAAGACTGACATTACATGCATAGGCTTTTACAATGTTTAAATTCATAAGACTTCTCTCTACAATGGGTTCTTTTATGAAACTGGTTGATTCTTGTGAAAAGTCTTTCCCACATTGGTTATGTTCAAGTGGGGGCTATTTTATAAATTGGGGAGCAGTGTGTTGGGAAATGCCTTTCCAACACTGACTACATTCATAGTGTTTCTCTGCAGTGCAGGTTATTTTATACCTTAGAAGGTTACTATGATATGCAAAGGCTTTCTCACATTGATTACATTCATAGGGTTAATCTATGGTTGGGTTATTTTATAACTTAAAAAGATTACTATGATATGCAAACGCTTTACCACATTGATTGCATTCATAAGGCTTCTCTCTACTAGTACAGGACTACAGTCCTGTTAAAAGGTTTTACCTAATTGATTACATTGATAGGGTTTCTCTCCAACATGTCTTATTTTTTACACTGGAAGACTTATATGCATAGGCTTTACCACATTAATTACATTTATAGGGTTTGTCTCTGATGTAAATTATAAAATGAATTTGGAGATGAGTGTTGTGAAAACACTTTACCGCACTGATTACATTGATAGGGTTTCTCTCCAGTATGTGTTTGGACACCACTGTTCTGTATAAAGTCTTTGCCACACTGATTACCTTCATAGGGTTTCTCTCCAGTTGTGTTTGGGCACCACTGCTCTGTATAAAGTGTTTACCACATTGATTACCTTCATAGGGTTTCTATCTAGTATGGATTCTTTTATGCCTGTAATGATAATTGGCACAGTTAAAAATTTTAACACATCATTGCCTATCCATGCAGGACCACTAGTAATTTCCACCTGCCTGGTCTCTGACCCCCACTGCTGGTCCTCTACTGGAGTTCTGGGCGCCTCCCAGAGATCTGCCTATCCCAGCAGGGCCACTCTAAGTTCTTATAGGCTGCATCATTGACCCCCAACACAGGGCCTCTGTTAAAGAGGCCTCAGCTGGAGAGTGCCAGCTGACCTAGATCTGCCTATTGGTGTGGAAACATGCTGAGTACCAGCCTAGTCTTTGACCCCCCCTCCACTGTCTTTGACCCCATTGCCAGGTCTTGACTAGAGGTGAGTCTGGGACCAATTTAGGTGGACTCTCCCCTACACCCTTCCCCAGGAACTCCCTGGGTTGGCCCCAGATCTTGCTGCCTGTGTCCTGTCCCTATCCAGAGTGCTCTAGGAGCTTTGATACACACCACCCCATCCCCACCAAGAGCCTGCCCTCCCCCTACCCTGTGCTCTACCATGCCCACTGTCCCACACTGGAGCCAACAATCCAGCCACCTTTGGGGAACTTCCTGGAGCTGCTCTGAGCACACTAGACCTGCCTATCAATGCAGGACCACCCGTAATTTCCACCTGCCTGGTCTCTAACCCCATTTGCCAGTCCTCTACTGGAGTTCTGGGCCCCTTCCAGAGATCCGCCTATCGCCACAGGGCCATTCTGAGTTCTGAAGGCTGGATCCTTGACTCCCATTGCAGGGCCTCTGCCAAAGAGGCCTCAGCTGGAGATGCAAGGCCCAGGCCAGATCTGCCTATCAGCATAAAGAACATCCTGAGTCCCAGCCTTCCATACCTTTGACTCCCATGGCCAGTCTTCTGCTGGAGCCTGATCTTTGACCCCCATCACCAGGCCCCTGCCTGTGCAGAGACCTCCTAAAGTGCTTGGATCACCCAAAGCTACAGACATCGAACCTCTGACCCACCCAAGCCCACGTGGAAAGCACCATAGAGAGAGGGAGAGACCCCCACCAACACCTACTGGAAGAAGCTAAGGGGAAATAGCAATACAAGAAAACACCTAACAACAGAAAGACAAGCATAACACTACCAGAATCTATGGAATGTACATCAACTAGACCAGGATACAACAAAGCAGATGAAGCAGAAGAGAACGACTTAAAAATTATCGTCATAAAAATCATAGAGGCCTTCAAAGAAGATGTGAGAAAATCCCTTAAAGAACTAGAAGAAAAAACAAACAAAAAAGTTGGAAGAAATGAACACATTTTTTAAAGGAAGTACAGAAAACCACGAAAAAACAATTAAACGGGTGAAGGAAACAGTCCAACACTTGAAAACTGAAATAGAGACAATAAAGTAAACAGAAACAGAAGAATGCTGGAAATACTGGGCAAACAATCAGGAACTACAGATTCAAGCATAACCAAAAAATTCATGAGATGGAAGAGAGAATCTCAGGCACGGAAGATAAGCTAGAGGAAATAAAAATTTAAAACACACAGGCACTCTCACACACTTCTGTGCTTGGGGAAATGCCACATGTTGAGTGTCACTGAAGGCATTCCTTGCTAAACTGCTGCTCCAGGTACTTTTTTTTGGAAAACCTATCACAGTAGGGTACAGCTGTTTAGTGGATGAGCAGAAAAGAAAGATATGCTTGTGGCAACAAGAAAGTTTTAAGGTCTTTCAAATTGTATAAATGCACGTGCAGAAACATTACAGTGTTCTCAGGATGCAAAGTTGGAACTGAAATGTGATATCAAACCAGTTGAAAAAAGTGTACAGTAACCATCTCTGGAGGTCACACCTGGTGCCCAGATAGACAAGAAGGCTTCGGCATGCATAGCATTTTGGCCTTGTCCATACTGCCACATAATCTGATCATGTGTGAATTTCCCAAAAGATTCATATCGTTCTGCCAGTTTGGTACTGAGGATATGCTAGTATTCCTCCCAGACCTTATCTTCATAGTCTTTTAACAGAAGCTCATATATTATTCCCACTTGTCAGAGGATAAAGGTGGGCTGGTCCTTCTTCATCCAGAAAGAACCTGGAGAACTTGGTGACATAAGTGCCAAGGAGGGAGGCTGGCTTTCTGAAGTACAGGCTTCACTCTGACTGAGAACAATCTAATGTCTCCACCCCTGATAATGGCTATATTCTTGCTTTATGTTATGAAAAACTTGCTCATGAGTTGGAAGGCAATGCTCACTGCTGGGCATGGCAGGTTGTTAGAGACTAGTCAGCAGCATCTGCATCAGAACAGGTGGCGGATTGGAGACCAGGGGACCTAAGACCCTGAGTGGGGCCGGGCAGAGGGGCACAGCATCTCAGCTCAGCATCACCGCCTGGAACTCCATGGGCCTCTTTAATGCCGCGCATCCCATCACGTGGAAGGGGACAAAGACAAGACACAAACATGGTAACAATGCCTGTCCAGGACCCAATTCCTGAGTTACTGCTCCCAAGCCAAGCCAACCCAGATGAAATTCTTGACTAATGAATAATAATAAAAAGTATAGTCTTCATGGTAAATTGAATATTTACAATAAATGGAGCAAGGAAGAATGCAAACGAAAAAGCTAAAAAAAAAAAAAAAAAAAACAAAAACAGAAATCTAGCAAGGTTCTGTACTGTACCACCACTGCCTGGCCTCTATGGCTAACTAGTGTGACTAACTAGCTTTGCACTCTGATATTCAGGCAAGCTTTACTTGTTAGATCATAAACAAAATATCACCTGTTACCTTATCATTTATATTCACAGAGCTTGTTTTCATGAGTTTGCAGGTACAAACAAAATACAGACATCATAATGCTTCAATAGGTTGTTGACACTGTCAAAATTTCTTCTACAGAATACACTTATGCAACTTAATGCAAGTGTGTTGGCTAAAGATCTTACCAAATACTTTATAGTAACAAGAGTTTCAGAATTAGTTTTTTCAGAACTACTGACTCAAAGTCTACTACAATATGCAAAAGCTTTAAAAGATTGATTGCATACAAAAAGTTTTACTCCTGTATAAAGTACAAAACTTTACCACATTGACTACATATATATGGTTTCTCTGCAGTATGATTTTTTCACATGATTTTTAAGACTATTGATAAATGCAAAGGCTTTACCACACGGATTACATTCATATGGTTTCTCTCCAGTATGTATTCTTTCATGCCGTTGAAGATGACCGAGATGTGCAAAGGCTTTACCACATTGATTACATTCATAGGGTTTCTCTCCAGTATGTTTTCTTTCATGCATTTGAAGATTACTGAGTTGTGAAAAGGCTTTACCACATTGAATACATTCATAGGGTTTCTGTCCAGTATGGGTTTTTTCATGGCGTTGAAGAGAACTGTGACACGCAAAGGCTTTACCACACTGATTACATTCATAAGGTTTCTCTCCAGTATGTATTCTTTCATGTATTAGAAGACGACTGTGACGTACAAAGGCTTTAACACATTGATTACATTCATAGGGTTTCTCTCCAGTATGTGTAATTACATGCACTTTAAGATTACAAAGTTGTGAAAAGGCTTTACCACACTGATCACACTTATAGGGTTTCTGTCCAGTATGGGTTCTTTCATGCATTAGAAGGTGACTGTGACGTGCAAAGGCTTTACCACATTGATGACATTCATAGGGCTTCTCTCCAGTATGTGTTCTTTCATGCATTTGAAGATGACTGTGACGTGCAAAGGCTTTACCACATTGATGACATTCATAGGGCTTCTCTCCAGTATGTGTTCTTTCATGCATTTGAAGATTACTGAGTTGTGAAAAGGCTTTACCACATTGATCACATTCATAGGGTTTCTGTCCAGTATGTGTTCTTTCATGACATTGAACAGAAGTGTGAAATGCAAAGGCTTTGCCACACTGATTACATTCATAGGGTTTCTCTCCAGTATGTATTCTTTCATGTATTAGAAGATTACTATAACGTGCAAAGGCTTTGCCACACTGATCACATTCATAAGGTTTCTCTCCAGAATGAGTTTTTTTATGCCTTAGAAGATTACTGTAGCTTGCAAAGGCTTTACCACACTGATCACATTCATAGGGTTTCTCTCCAGTATGTGTTTTCTTATGTGTTCGAAGAAGACTAAAACATACAAAGGCTTTACCACATTGATTACACTCATAGGGTTTCTTTCCATTATGTGTTCTTTCATTACACTGAAGATGACTTCCATATGCAAAGGTTTTAACACATAACGAAGGTTTCCCATCAGTTTGACTTCTTTCAAGCCTGAAGGATAATTGGAACATGTAAACACTTTACAAAATTCAATATACTGTTGAATGTTTCTATTATATGAACTAATTTTACAATTTGGTCCAATTGTAAAGATGAATCAGATCTTAAGGTTTTTATCACTGTGTTTACACTCATTATGGGTTGTTTTGCATCTTTGAAGATACCTGTGATGGTAAGATCCTGTATTACGTAGTTTACATTTACAGAATCTTTTTTTTTTCTATGAGATTTCTCACATATTTGAAGAGAACAAGAAAAACTCAGAACTTTACCACTCTTACTGCATTCATAAACTTTCCTATATTATGAGTCATACTGCATTTGCTAAGTGAACTAGGACAAACACAGTATTTCCATAGTCCTAGTACTCATAGGGATTTTCTACAGTATGAGTTTGTTGATGTGTTAACAATGAAACTTGCAAAACAAATTACTTGTATACTTGAATCAAATTGAACAAGAATACTCAATGTGAGGACAGCTGCATATTTTCTAATTATTCAGATAGAGAGGTGTGTTACATCTTCCCATATCCCTATGCTCCTATGGCTTGTATCCAGAGTGAAATATGGTAAACCTACTAAAAGAACAACAAATAAGATGTTCCCACATTCAATTCACACAGTTTGGACTTTCTGTTCTCATACATTGTGGTATAAGAATTAAGGTTTCTCTACAACTATTGCCCTTTCAATCTTGACTCTAATTGCACCTCTCACTAAACTTAGCACAGTCACAAGTATATGAGTAACAACAGCTTTACTATGGACTATTTGCTTATTAGAAGGCTTTGGACATATACACTTCTCACCTCTTCAATGTGTATACCTTTAGAAAAATGTGAGTAGTATGAAATGAATGACTTGACAACTCTATAGCATAGTTATCATGGTACTATGACTCAAATGGTGGTATCTGATGGGGCATCGTTTCCTCGTCTTCCTTCTTTAAAGAATGTAATTCACCCATCTGGGATTAAGGTATATGATTATGTGAGAATTTAATAACCATCAATGTACTTTAAGCTGTGCTTATTTACACTGTTGCTTTTGTTTAAAACTTACAGGACACAATGCAATTTCTTCAGAGGCACATTTCTATCAGCTTGCACATGAAAATTACCTTGAATGTCTTCTAGAACTTTGACAATGTTCTTCAATATTGTGGTCTTCCCAACTGTATCCTAAAATATGGTAACAGACAATGTATGTTATGTTATTGAAAATTGTGAAACATTTCAGTTACTACCTTCAGTGTACCTTAAAACCATGCCTGATTTATTCAGCTCATTCTTCTTCTTTCTCAATCAAATTACAAAAGATCATCAATAAACTAGAAATAGTTGTCCCCTTATTTCAAAGCATGAAGAAAATTCAGTCTTACCTATAGCAGTGAGGTTCCTGTAGGTCTCCAGCATCACATCTTTGTAGAGTTTCTTCTGGGAAGGATCCAGCAACGTCCACTCTTCCCAAGTGAAGTTGACATGCACATCATCATAGGTAACAGCATTCTAAGATATCCCATACATGTGTACAACAGAAAGTATGATACTGACAACATTGTAAATGTATACTTCTTTGACAGTATAGTCACATAATTCTGGTGCTACCCACACTTATTCCACAACACAGACATTATAATGTAATCACCAAGTTACTTTATTAGAAGGAAACTGAATAAGAGGTCTAGAGTTTATATATTATACTTCTGTGGTCTTTGAAGGAGTTGAAGACAGTTATGGTTATAGTTTCCCTTAGTTAGGACTAAAGACATATAGGACTTTAGACTCACAAAGATAGGATAGATGATAAAATATTTAAATCTTGCTAAATGTTAATGGACTAAACATTGTTGACTGTGGTTCTTATTTGATAACTGTTTTGTGATATATTTTGCTATGCTAAGGTTAAAACCCTTCTTTTTATTTTAGACAGAAAAGAGATTATGGGAGTTGTCATTCTGTAAATGTTTCTTGTATTGGTTAATGAACAAAGCACTGTTGGCCAATAGGAAAACAAGATAGGTGGGACTAGGAGACTAGGAGGAGAGAGGAAGTAGTAGGGAGGAGTTCCAAGATGGTAGACTGAGAGAGCAGAACGCCAACCCCTCTCTCCAGTAAGATAAAGGCACATGGAAGTACTTAGATGAATAGAAATGGGTTAATCATTAAGATAGAGCCAGCCAATAAGAAACATTAGAAACAGGCCAACAGCTTTATATCTAATACAGAGTCTCTGTGTATTAATTGGGGCTGGCATGGCGGTGGGACCAGACCTGCAGGGAAAACCTTACTCCTAACAAGGAGGTTACCTATTGACTGTACCCTTTAAATGGGCTATCACCTTGCAAGAGAAATACATATTAACAAACATAAGGAGAAGTAAACAGATGAACAGTACAGAGTACACATGAGAGAAATTATATGAAAAAATACTAACTACAAGAAAAAAAAACTAAGATGAACAAATTGGGTGTATTGGCTCATGCCAGCACTCAGAAGGTAGAGGCTGGCATGCCAGCCTAGTCTATCCAGTAAGGTCCAGGATAGCCAGAGTACATATTAAGACCCTTTATTTTACACAAACATCAGTCAAACAAATAGAAAGAACCCAGAGGTTTTTACTGAAGTTCCTACAGTTATGATGGGGGATGTCCTGTATGTCTCTCTTATTGGTGGATAAATAAAACACTGTTTGGCCAATAGTCAATAGAAGCAGGAAGTAGGCAAGGCTAGGAGACAAGGAAATTTTGGGGAAGGTGGGCAGGGAGAGCCCACCAAAAGAGATGCCAGGAGGGGCTGGAAAGATGGCTTAGAGGTTAAGAGCACTGACTGCTCTTTCAGAAGTCCTGAGTTCAATTCCCAGCAACCACTTGGTGGCTCACAACCACCTGTAATGAGGTCCAGGGCCCTCTTCTGGCATATAGGGAAACATTCAGGTAGAACACTGTATACATAATTAATTAATAAATAAATAAATAAATAAATAAATAAATAAATATGCCATTGAGGGACCAGGAGGTAGCAGGATAGGATTCACCAGACGTTCTCCAGTAAGATAAGACCATGTGGAAATACAAAGATGAATAGAAGTGGGTTAATAATTAATACAGAGTTAGCCAATAAGAAGCCATTGCCATCAGCTAACAGTTTAATAATTAACATAGCATCTGTGTGTTTATTTGTGGCTGAGAAAAGCAGAGAAACCTGTCAGGACAAGAACCCCAGTAACCAAGTTATGCATTCATTTCAGTTCTGTATTCATTTCCAGAAATCTGAAGTCCCCTAATTTGAACTATAACATCAAGATTTTACTAAAAGGCACTGCATGTTTAAACCATTACAGGGCAAGAGAGATTGCTCAGTAGTAAAAGAGCTCTTGCTCATCTTATACATAGGTGGGGCCAACTATCAGTACTTACATGGGGATTGTAGTTGGAGATTTCTGTTTCGCCATACTCCATATCCCTTCATCATACACATATTGTATTAATTATGAAACTGATTGGCCAATGGCTAACCCATTTCTATTCATCTATGTATTGCCACGAGGCTGTGGCTTACCTGTATCCTATCATGTTACTCCTTCAGCAGCATGGTATCTCTGTCATGGCTGTGTCTGCCTTCCTCTCCCCCACCTTCTCCTGATCTGGTAGCTCTGCTCATGTTTCCTGCCTGGCTAATGGTCAATTAGCATTTTATTCATCAACCAATAAAAGAAACATATACACAGAAGGACATCCCCCATCAGTGGATGACAACTATCAATTATTCCAAGGTCAGTGTTTCTGAGACCATCTTTTGACCACTATGAGGACTAGATATCCACAAAGGTGCATGTACATGCATACAGGTAAAATATTCATATTCATTTTAAAATTCAAGACAAGACCCGGCTGGTGGTACACATGCCTTTAATCCCAGGACTCAGGAGGCAGAGGCAAGCAAATCTCTGTGAGTTTGAGACCTGCCTGGTCTACAAAAGCTAGTTTCAGGACAGGATCCAAAGCTACACAGAGAAACCCTGTTTCAAAAAACAAACAAACAAAAAAGAATTCAAAACCATTCAAAACAAATACAACAGGCAGGAAGGTCGTGCACCTGCAATCCAATGACTCATACGACTCAGGAAGTATTGGTGCCATGAATACTTGGCATCCTAGGAAACAGAATAATACCCTCAACCAAATTTTAAAATTCAAGATATGAGTGGAGCTCAGTACAAAAGCATATGCTTGACATACACAAAAGCCTACATTCCAGGTCCATCACCCAATAATATAAAAACAAAACAAAACAGTCAGGAATGTTGACCAACCTTTAATCCCAGGACTTGGGAGTCAGAGTCAGGGGGAGTTCTGAGTTAGAGGCCAGCCTGGTATACAGAGCTACTTTCAGGACAGCCAGGACTAGACAGACAAACCTTAACAAACAAACCAAAAATTGAAACAGCAGGCTACAAAACTGCCTTACTACTGCATAGCAATTTCTTCCACTGTATCTTATGTCATTTAGAGATAGAGTCGATAATAGTGGTGAAGGCATGAAAACAAAAGAAGGAAGTTAGCTGATCAGTCTCAACCTCAACACAATGGGCACAAAGAACAGGAAATGGGTTGAGGCTACAGAGACTCATATTCCCAATGAGGAATTTCATCCAGAAAGGCTCCTCCTACTAAAAGTTTCACAAGCAATTAAAAGAAAGTCACTAAAGAGAGACACAAGTTCAAATACACGATCTTATCTGGCAATTCATTCTATCAATTACACTCTGACCCAGATTACGAAAGGCTCATGGTCAGCCATGAAGGAAATGCATTTAGTCACTTCAATGATCCTCATAGTCTGCAACAGCCCCTATACTGTTCAAATGTCCAAAGTCTCTTCTGATACTCAAGACAATGGTTTGACAGTGACATCTTAGAAAATCAGAAAACAAGTTACATCTTTTCAACATAAAATGGCACAGAATACCATTCACATTCCAAAAGAGAAATGTTGACAGTGAGGGAAGACTGGACCAAGGCAAGACTGAAGCACGGCAGGACAAACATCAAATCCTGTAGCTCTGTCTCAGATGCAGAGAGCTTCAATTACGAGGGGCTTAGATGGCCCTATCCCTGCAACTTCTCATACATCTCTCTCTTTGGTTACTTCCACTCCCAATATGCAGCTAGGTCTTCATGGAAGATGTCTAATAGCTTAGTATCTCAATATTTTGTGGTCTCTAAATCCATGCCAGGCTGTTGTGGAATATTATTTTAAGATGTGTTATATTGTTTTATACTATGGAACATCTGTTAATGATGCAATGATGTGGTATGTTCTTTTATGTTGCATCTGTTTAACTCTGTGAAGCTGTGATATTTTGCCTGTCTAAAATACCTGATGGATCTAATAAAGACATGAATGGCCAATATCTTGGCAGGAAAGGATAGGCAGGGCTGGCAGGCAGAGGGAATAAACGGGAGGAGAAATGTGGTGGGAGGGGCAGGATAAAAGGGCACCAGGGGCCAGCCACCCATCTACACAGCAAGTCATGGAGTAACAAGTAAAGAAAGGTATTCAGAATAAAGATAAAGCCCAGAGGCAAAAGGAGATGGCAGGCTACAAACAAGCCAAGCTAAGGCTGAGCATGCATAGGAAAGAATGAATCTGTGTGTGTGTGTGTGTGTGTGTGTGTGTGTGTGTGTGTGTGTGTGTGTGTGTGTGTGTTGTGGTGTATGTGTATCTTATTTGAGAGCTGGGTGGCAGGCCCCAAAAAGAGTAAAGCATAAAAAATAAAAAAACACAACCAACAACACCAGGCTTCGTCATCACAGCTTCATGCAATGAACTCTCACAGTTTCTCACTGGGTTTCTGACTCTGCCAATCAATGCTAAACTGTAATCACAGACTAAGAATCCAAAACCTTAAATTTTGTTTCTTTCTAGTTTACAGCACATGATGGGCAATCCTGCAAAGTTTGATTGGGTAAGAAAGCGTCCTTGCCTCAGTTGCTGACAGTATGCTGTCGAAATTGAACAAGCAGGACACAAAAGAGAGTGACTGCAAAACCTTGTGAAGATGAGGTCGGACAGTCTTTCAAAACTCCTGCTTCTCCGAAAAGTCTGTCAGACATGCTAGGCCTATAGGCCAAAGATGAATGCAGAGAACCTTGGCTGACTGTCCAGGCAGCCAGATGTTTCCGTCATTTCTCACATTTCTCTCTCGTGTGACGATTCCACCTGATGCCAAGTTGAGAGTTCCTCTTTCTATGAAACTCTCTAGAGCTACAGATTACAAATACCTACATTAAACCAGTTTTAGTTAAAATTCCATTGTCTAGATTCCATCTCCTAACTGCTATTACTCCGAGTAACTCACATGTTTTAGAGTAAACTTTAAAGTAAGTACTTACTGCTTACTCAGATAATATTATTTCCTTCTCAGGTCTCTGAGGAAGTTGAAGACTAGACACTTACAGTTTTCTTTGTTTACCAGACTCAGGAAAAAAAAAAAAAAACTCACTAAAAAGAGGAGGAAAACAAAAACAAAAACAAAAAACCCAGTGGCTCTTACAGAATCAATAAAGGAGGTAGCAGTGAGGATGAAAATCATCTATTCTAGGCAGCAGGAAGAGTTCAACTTGAATTATAATCCGAGGTCCAAAATAAATTTTTATTTACAGGAAGGTTCTAGTTTGATACTTTCAACAGGGAACTAAAGAGTTTGAATGACTTCACCAGGACAAGTAATAAAGTGACTGCAAGGGTAGCTGTGTGATCAGATGAGAGTGAAAAGGGACTTTGCAAATATCAGATATAACATAAACCCTTAGAGGCTGGACATTATAAACCTGAAATATGAGGGAATGGAATGAATAATAATTAGTGTCACACCATTTGTTACAGTTTCTCAAAGTATCGCTTAGTGTCCTCCTCACTCTAGCATCAGCCAACTGATACACTACCCCAAAATCACACTGCATACACACACACACAAAAGAGTTATGTTTTCAACACATACAACAATCATAACTTTCCTATAACTTATAGAGCATAAGTCCTTAAGAACATTACACTAATATTTTTAATCTAACTAAACAGAAATTAGTTGAAGACTGTCTTAAACAGTCAAAGTGAACCACCAAAATGCTTGTAGTATGAAATAGAAATTCAATAAAATAATATTCAATAGCAATTTCTCTCAAAAACAAACCAGAAATTTACCAGAGTTGAAACATTAAGGCATTAAGAATGCAGAATGTGGATATGGTCCAGAACTTCAAAAATATAGGTAGGAGGATCAGGAATTCAAGGCCAGCATGGGCCACTGTTTCAAGAAAACAAACAAACAAACAAACAAACAAATAAATAAATAAATAAATAAAAGCATTATTGAGCAGGTGGTAAGAAAGCTCGGAGGATAGAGGTGCTTGCTACAAAGGCTGACATGAGTTCAATTCCCAGGCACCACATGATAGCAAAGACAGAATGTCTTACCCCCACACATGCCCACTACATACAAACATACAAATGCATTAAATTCCCAGGCACCACATGATAGCAAAGACAGACTGTCTTACCCCACACATGCCCACTACATACAAACATACAAATGCATTAAATTCCCAGGCACCACATGATAGCAAAGACAGAATGTCTTACCTCCACACATGCCCACTACATACAAACATACAAATGCATTTTTAAAAAGTGAAAGAACTAGGGACATTAAGGCAGGAGGATCAAGACTGGGTAAGGCTACTACAATGAAACCTTGTGTCAACAAAAACCTAACCAAAAAAAAAAAAAAAAGGAAAAAAAAAAATAAAATAAAACAGACTACTTATATTTCAGTCTTACTCTGTTGATCACAAAATATTTCCTGTGTTTTTTGTTTAACTCAAATGACAACATTTAATGAATGCAATTGTCTGTGTTGTTATTGGTGGTGGTGGTTTTTATTATTTATTGGTTTTTTTGAGACAGGGTTTCTCTGTGAAACAGTTCTAGCTGACCTGCAATTCATTTTGCATGCCAGGCTGGCCTCAGACTCACTAAGATCTGCCTGCTTCTGCATCTTAAATGCTGGGATTAAAGATGTGCACCACCACTACCCAGCTGAGTATTGTTTTAAAGCAAGAAACGTATTTCTGTTTTCACTAGACCAAAAATACTTATTAGTCAATCAAATATACTAATATTCAAATATTAGTATATTAAATTCTGTACCAAATATTTAATTCCCTTTGTTAAAATATAATAAAAAAGCTTTATCCTAAGAAAGGGGAAGGGTGGCTTATTCCTAGAAAAACTTTTGGTATGATTTAAAGTTGAAACAGCTATTCAAACAGAGAACACTAGCATGTAACAACTTGGCCTAGAGCTGTACATGTATACTCTACTACAATGTACACAATCTTAAATTTGACATTACAAATTAGTTAAGGTAAAAACTAACCAAAGAGGGAAGTTTACTGAAGATATTATGAAGATGAAAACCAATTTTTAAACTAATTCATCCCATAGTAAAAACTACCAAATATGTGTTCAGTTTGTCTCACTTCTGAGTTTAGAACTTACCAGCATAGAGATTTCCAGACTCCCCTATCAACAGTTTTCCATTTTATTTCCTTCTCAGTAAAATTGTAATATTAGAGTTTCTATTTATTCTACTTTCCAATGTCAATCTGAGGGTCAATTGTATCTCAGCGGTTTCTATTAATAATTCAAAACAATGTTTACATGTACCTCAATGACCACACTGAATACTATCATAAAAAGTCCCAGGCATTATTAAATCATATCTAAAAACCTTGAATTATTTTCAATGAGCAGTAATGAGTAATTCTCAAAGATGTTAGTGTATTACACAAAAGTTTTCAGTACTTTTTGACGTCTGGGTGTCTCTTTAGACTTTACCAGCGAAGCTTGTATAAGGCTTTTTACCATTTTAATAAAATTTCAGATTTTCTGATGAGGTATGCTCAACATACCCACTGAACATATAAGAAGATGAGAACACATTTACAGAACAGATGTAATAAAAGCATCATCATATAGCTACAAAAACTGAAAATCCTTAGAAGCAATACTTACTCTATAAAACAAGCAGTTTTCCTATCTCCTAAAAACAATTTTCAGTTTTAAGTAATGAAATATGTAACTTAGTTAAGTCCCAAAAGTTCAGGAACTAAAAAGTATTAAAATGAGAGATTGCGCAACATAAAAGAAAAAAAAATGGCATCTACCACATACTCCAAATACACTACTTCACATTAATTCTTGGAAGATAGAAATGGATATTCCAAGACTAAAGTACTGTAAATAGATTTATGGAATTCCTACAAAGACACCACAGCTTCTCTCATACACTGTTTGTATGATTCTTAAGTTTCTTATTTAAGTTTTCTAAAATTGTAAGAATTCCCTCAAGACTTTCTTCTGTTTTTTGAGCACACTGAAAATAAAAACAGACCCAGAAACCGTGGATCATTCCTCTAATCCCATAATTCAGTAGGCTGAGGTAGTAGGGTCACATAGTAGGGCCCTGTCTCAAAGAAAGACAAAGTATAGATTATAATTACATATTGCGGTAAATAAGGGTCAGGATAAACAAATAGGCCGAATAGATGTTTATTCAGGGAGAAATAACTTACAACCTAGACAGATGAACACCAGGAAATTCAACCCGATCCTCTCCTGTCCGAGTCACGCCAGAAAAGAGAGCGCCTCCTGGCCCCCTCCGACCTCCTTCCTCAGGTCACCTCCGCCCATCGCTCCACCCCCCAATGGGCGTGGTCAGTGCTACAGAAGGACTACCTCACTACAATTCCCCTTTTAGTCTAAAGAAAAGATTTAGGCTTAATACAAAACTATATACAAAACAGTGAATAACAAGTGTGCTCTAAGAAAAGGAAAATCGAGAACAAAATGACCTACATATCTAGTCCTAGGGTGAGGGCATAATGGAGTTTACAATAGAGTTGTCCTAAGCTGGAAAACGTAAGTCTAGTACCTAATATATCTAACTAGGAAGAGAGAATAATAGTTGTGATAGTTTAATCTTCAACCTCATCAAGACCTGAGAAGGAAAATAACAATACTAGAGTAGACAGGAAATGCGGATGGACAACTTCCAACACGGTGCAGCAAGGACAGAAACAGCAAGCCACCTGAACAGTCACCCTAGGTCTCACAGCGACGTTGGTACACCCAGATTTGGCTAAGGCCAAGAGAACTTGACAGACCACAACAACAGCAGGGAAATAGAATGGCTGTCTTACCCTGACTTGGCAAGGTCAAGCAGTCTTCTATATTTGTCTCCTGCAAGCACATAGGACTGCATGTCCAAATCAGTGGTCAAGGTGGGGGCAATTCTATGCCCAACAGGCCATTAGCTGAGGCGAGATTGAACTCCAGCAGGAGCAACAACAGTGTCCAACATATTTTCGGGAAAATGCACGGTGCTGTCAGGAGCAACAGTGTCTCATGTCAATGGAGTACTAATATTAAAACATTTAAATGCCATGTTCTGCATGTCTATGAAGGATTGAAGATTAAGCATCTATATCTGACTAATCTCATAGGTACAGGAAATGTGAGTGAAGATAATCTGTAATACTCGGGAACTTAGCTAAAAGCCTGATTAAAACTTTCCTGAGTAAAGCAGGAACAAATACTTAAACAATATAACTATTTACATATACCTACATGTAAATCCCTAAAATAGAGGTAGAGTATAAGTGTCAAGACAAGAGGTAGAACTATAAAGGGCAGTAAGATAAATATCCCAAATTGTATCAATATACAAAATGTTTTGAACACAAGAAAAGTATACATACATAGAATATGGTAAAAAATAATTTTTTTTTTTTTTAAACTTTCTTTCTTTTTTTTTTTTAATTTTTTTTTTTTTTTTTTTTTTTTAAGATTTATTTATTGTGTTTACAATGCTCTGCTTACATGTCTGCTTCAACGCCAGAAGAGGGCACCAGACCCAATTACAGATAGCTGTGAGCCACCATGTGGTTGCTGGGAATTGAACTCAGGACCTTTGGAAGAGTAACCAGTGCTCTTAACCTCTGAGCCATCTCTCCAGCCCCCAATGGGCGTGGTCAGTGCTACAGAAGGACTACCTCACTACAATTACATATATAATGACCTTCAAAGATAACTGAGTTCTAGAATAAAGACTGATTTCATAAGAATAATGTGGGTCTCTGTGGGTTTAGGACAGCCTGGTCTACAATAAAAAGGTCCACTTCTATACTTACAACCAAATCTGAATTTAAAAAAAAAATATATGTATATATGTGTATATGTATATACACATATATACATATATAATTTTATGGTATGATTCATTCCTATTGTAAAGGCTTGTGAAAGAATGGAGTTTTGGTATCTGTTATATTCCAGAAGACAGAAACTCGTGGAAGTGAATTACAAAATGAGGTATAATATTGCTGCCTTAGGGGCCAATCTCCAGCAGTGCAGGAATCTAAAGGGATACACAGCATTGAGATATATGGTTTTGTGAAAATTTAATAATCATCAATGCACTTTAAGCACTTTATTTACACTGTTGCTGTCTTTAAAACTTACAGATACCTTAAAATTTCTTGAGGCATATTTGTATTAGCTTGCACATCAAAATTACCTTCTGTGTATCCTAAAACATAATACCAGAATGTCTGATATATTATTGGAAATTTAAGTTATTACCTTCAGTAAACCTTAGGACCATGCCTGATTTATTCACATCATCCTTCCTCAGTTTCAGTTGTAATTACACAGAGGCATCAATAACCAAGAAACAGTTGCCCCCTTATTTTAAATTGTGAAGAAAAATTCATAGTCTTACCTATAGCAGTGAGGTTCCTGTGGTCTCCACCATCACATCTGTATAGAAATTCTCTGTTTCCCCTGCTGTGTACACTGTACACTGTATTGCCTACTCTGCTTCCCCTGCAGTGTACACAGTACACTGTTCCTCCTCTTCTGGTCTGAAGGGAGAAGCCATGATCCATACACAAATCCTTTTCCTGTTACTGCAATAGACAGCCCACTATGTGACTCAAACTGGAAGTTTTAGAACTCCATGATGATACAAACCTGTAATTTGAGAACTTAGGGAAATTAGTCAGGAGGATAACAAGGGCAATGCACTGTGGGACTAAAGACAGGGTTCAAGTCCACCTCAATTAATATAGGAGACTTTTCTCAAAACCACATTTCAAAAAAGACTGGAGAAGCCACTGTTCTAGAATATAACTTTATGGCACACCGGAACTTAACGTTGGCTGTGACCCTGTAGTGTCCCCTTGAGCAGCACAAGAGGCCTTCGATGGAGAGGGGGACCTAATGGGTGTTTTTAAGACAGGGTTGTCTCTTTTGTTATGGGAACGTAAAGGCTGATTAATCATGGTAAACAAACATTTACATCTTATCACACTAAGTTCTAGCAGGTGTGGTAACCATGCTTATCATTGGGTACTTGAGATACAACCCTCTCTTACCTAAATTCTACTGCATCTGACTTCATGTCTCCTAAGAAGAGGTAAATCCTTATACCATCAATTCTACTCCTCTACATCACAGTTTGGTTATGGCACACTACTCTACACTGGAGATAGTAGCGCTAATTCTAATTGGTCTTAATAATAAAAACCTGAAGTCAGATATAGGAGTTAGTGGTGAAAGATCAGAGAAGCTGAGCAGCCAGCCCCTAGGTCTTACCTCTGCTGAACAGTGTGAATGTTCAGACAGAACACAAGGAACTTCCGCCTCATCCTGCCTTATATTTCTCTCTGACCAGCAATATTACTCCTGTCTCTACCTCCAAAGTACTGGGATAAAGGTTTGAGCCACCACCACCTGTCTCAGTCTCTCTTTTAGACTGGATCAATCTGGTGTAGCCTAGGGTGGCCTTGAACTCACAGAGATTCACCTGCTTTTGCCTCCCAAGGGTAGGGATAAAAGGTGTACACCAACACATCCTTTATCTTCGGATAACTATTCCCTAGCTTCACACTCTGATCTTCAGGCAGGCAACATTTTGTTTTTGGTTTTTTTGTTTGTTTGTTTGTTTTGTTTTGTTTTTGTTTTGTTTTGTTTTGTTTTTGGTAGTTTGATTTTTCGAGACAGGGGTTTCTCTGTGTAGCTTAGGAGCTTCACCCAGAAATGGATCGAAGTCACAGAGATCCACCTGCCTCTGCTTCTCAAGCGCTGTGATTAAAGGCATGTGCCACCTTTAAAGCACAAACAAAATGCCACCACACTCGGGTATTTCTAAAAACAGTCCAGCTCCCAACTGTCTATATAGACACAGCCCCGGGGAGTGAAGTTACTCAGAGGCTGCCAACCTGGCCACTCTGGGATACACAGAACCATGCTGGACAAGGCAGGACCAGGCAGGAATATGATGAGCGGCTCCCACTCAGCCAAGGGAGAACCAAACACACTGGCTTATGAGCCCCAGCCGGACACTACACCTATTCTGGGGACAGCGCCCACACTCACCATGAGCAGCCACTCACTCCCCACATGGGGACAGCAGCCCCGCAGTCACTGTGACTGGACAAGCTTGGAGACAGCAGTCCTCACTACAGCCAGCCACTCTCCCCACATGGGGGCAGTGACCCCTTACTCTCCTTTCCCACCTCTCCTCCCGGTCTGTGAAGAGCAGCCCCTTTCTCACCTCGGCCCAGGGACCCTCCTCTGTGAAGGGCAGCACCCTGCTCAGCATGGTGAGGCTGCTGAGCTGACCAGCACTCTCCACAGAAACAAAGATACAACTTCTGACTTCCTCAGGTAAAGAGCTGAGCTGAAAGCCTGGCTCCCGGAAGAACCCTCCTAGCTGACTGGCGGGTCTGATAGAGGCTCTGATTGGCTACTGAAGCCTGAGAGACAGGACCAGGTAAGCAGAAGGGGCGGGCCCTGCCCCGGATTCACCTCAATTCAGACTCCTCCCTTAAAAAGCAGAGGCTCCACCTCCAGGGGCACTAAGAGCCCCCCTCCCACCCCCCCACCCCCCCACCCCCCCACCCACCCCCCACCCCCCCGCTTCTGTATACACCTTCTGATTCCTGATTTCCTGTTCTCATTAGGTCACCCAGGAATGCTTTACTCAGATTAAACATGGATTTATTAATTAAGTCTAATTAAATTGCTGCATCACCAACCATGGGTTTCAATTAACCTTTCCACTAACTGGGATTTTTAAACATAATAGGGAGATTGCCCTTAGTTTTCTACAGTCACTTTCGGTACCTGCTCATCATCTCCCCAGCTGTGGTACGGGGAGGACGTGAAGGCAGGGCCAGGACAAGCAAGGAGCTGGGCTGGCGGGAAAGGGGGAAGGGCTTGTGGTGCCTCACTGCTCTCAGGACCCACCTCCCCCAACCCCACCCCACCCCACCCCACCCCCACACACAGGCGCAGAGAAGGTGCTGCAAGCCCCAGCCCTGGTCGTGCACACAGGCAGGGAGGCTCTGAACTACAGGTCCCAGCATTCACCCCTGTAAAGCCTGGTTGCACTGCAAGGCAGTGCTTAGAATTCAGCTGTGAGAACATGAGTTCACCTAAGGTTCCCATGCACAGCTGAAGATCAGTAGACATAGGCAATAGATCCCAAACGCCTCCAGTTGCACCTGTCCCCAAACAATTCTTTATTTCCCCTCACCCCTACCCAGAGCCATCTCCCCTGCTGGATTGAATGAGATGATGAAATGAGTGGGGCTCACACACACACACACACACACACACACACACACACACACACACACACACACACACAGCACATAATTCCTGTTGCTCCCTGGACTCCTCGACCTCTCCATTTCATTCCATTCAAAAGAGACCAGCCCTTCAGCTCTGGGAAAGGTATTTCCCTTGTGTTGTGGTTTCTGATGATTTTCCCACTTCCCTCGACAGCCACCCAACCTCTCCTGCCCTAAAAAGCAAACCACTCCGATGGTGCCTCCTCTCTCCAATTCTTTTCCACCAGTTCTTTCTGGAGCGCACTCCCAGCCACTGCTGATGCACTTTATCAAAGTCCTCCTTGATCTTGGAATGAGCAGCTGGATCCAATGATGGTTTCAGTGCTCATATCTCTCAGTTAGCAATAGGAGACCCAGCTGATTGCCTCCAACACAGTGTATGCAGCCTCTTCTGCCACAGCAGTGACTGCTGTCACCTATTTTGCATGCACTTTAGCCTTTGACTTGGGATTATTTACACCTTGGAAAGATTAATCCCTAAGTTTCTTTATTACAGATGCAATAGCTTAGTAGCCAATAATTAACCGAATAGACATCACTGAATTTAAGCATTGGAAGAAAGCTGTAAAATGGATTTATGAAGTTCGCATGTCTGTAGTGGAACATATTTCTCTTATTTATCTGCCTCTGTCAAAAGGCAATTGCGAGTAAAAGAAGGATGTGGGGTTCAGCTCTTTGCCTGACTGACATCTAAACTGCTTACCCAAGCTTTTAAATTTTTTTTAGTTCTTGTGATGATACCATGGCTGGTCTGGGAACTCCTGGGTATAAGGTAGACTGCTTTACTGTCTCAAACTTTGGCGTAGCTGAGGTTGCTGGATCATGGTTACAGGTACCCCACTACCCAATTTTAAAGTGAACTTATAAAGAAAGGATGATACTTATTATATACGTGTTAGGGATAGGGATTGATTTTTTCCAAACATTTTAGAGGTTTTCCCTGTGTACTAGTGTGTGTCTATCTTACACCTGCTTTTGATGCTATTTAAAGTTGCCATTGCAACTTTTGTCAGTGCAAAAATATTTCCAAAATTGAAATACTTTTAAAATCTTTTAGGTTATTGCTTGCTAAGCTTTGTTGACTAAGTGTAAATATCAAAGATGATATCTACACTTAACCATTGCACTCTGGAGCTTTAATGAAGTTACTTAATTTGAGGATTTCTTTTTAATCAACAGGAAAGCAGATGCACTTAAAAAAAGAATTTAGCCTGGCTGTGGTAGTTTAAGCCTTTAATCCCAGCACTCAGGAGACAGAGGCAGGTGGATCTCTGAGTTGGAAGACAGCCACAGTTACAAAGAGAAACCCTGACTCAATAATGATATACAGCTATAGATATACATAGATATATGTGTGTGTTTAGTTATTTTAAATTATGTGTATATGTGTATATGAATATGCAAGTGAAGTGCCCTTGAATATCATGGGAAATTGTCATCTCTAGGAGCTGTAGTTACAGATGGTAGAAAGCCACCAAGGTTGGGGACTAGAAATAGAACTACAGTCCTCCAGAAGAATAAGAAGTGCTCTTAATGTAAGCTATCATGCTAGCCCAACAGATGCAGTATCATCAGTTATTCTTCAGATTATTATTATAATTATTATTAGGCACTACTACCTTTCCTGTATGCTATTATTTCCTTTGTTAGTTATAAAACATTTGAGACATAAAAAGTTATAAAGAACACTAACTGTGGGTGTGATGGCACAAGCCTTTAGTCCCAGAACTTGGGAGGCAGAGGCAGTTCTTTGATTTTTGAGACCAGCTTGATCTACAAAATGATCTCCAGGACAGTTTGGGATTTACAGAGAAACCCTGTCTTGAAAAGCAAACAAAAGACCTCTGTAACAAACATGTTTTTATTTATCGCCCTAAATAATAAATAAAACATCTCATGTGTCCTTATTGTCCTCCTACACTTCAAGCCTTGCCTTAAAAGATTCGTTTTACAACCAGGTGTTGGTGGCACATGCCTTTAGTCTCAGCACTCGGGAGGCAGAGGCAGGTGGATCTCTGAGTTCGAGGCCAGCCTGGTCTACAGAGCTACTTAGTTGTTCCAGGACATATTCCAAAACAATACAGAGAAACCCTGTCTGGAAAAACCAAAAGAAAAAAGAAAAAAATAAATTCCTTTTACATTTTTTACCAGTGAAAATTGCTTACATTGTGTCTGTCATGTACAGTAATTTGGGGATAGATTTACCCTTTTTCTCTATCAAGTAGTATTTCTGGTACAAAGCTGTTTTTAATCTTTTATAACCAACATATGAGGCTTTCTCAGGCTGTTGGGTGTTAGATCCAATCTGTCTTGTATGTGTGTTTGGTGGCAAGGTCTCACTACATATGTTTCTGGCTAGCCTCAAACTCAATTGGCTGTCCATGCTAGGTTTTAACTCAATGTTGACCTCCTTCATCAGCCTTCTATGTTATGGGGTACATTGTGAGCCACTGTGCCTGTTTCTGATGTTGTTATTCCTTTTATCCAAGGAATCATTGCTAAAGCCAATGTTGTCAGGTTTTTTATTCTTTGTTTCTCTAAGTTTAACAGTGTTGGGTCTTGAGCCAGGCATTAAGGCCAGCCTGTTATACAGAGTGAGTTCCAGGTTCCAAAGCAATACAGAGAAACCCTGTCTCAAAAAATCAAAAAAGCAAAATACAAACAAACAAAAAAACACAGTTGGGTCTTAGGTGCAAATCTTTGGAGCACTTTTAGTTGATTATTTAGTATATGTTTTAGGTGAGCATTCGGCTTCATTATTCTTTATGTGGGTACCCAGTTTTCCTAGCACTGTTTGTTAAAAAGATTGTTCTTTTCCTAATGAATGGTTTTTGGCACACTTGTCTAAAATCATTTGCCCATATATGAAAAAGTTTGTTTGTGGCCATCTGTTCCACTGGTATATGTCTGTCTGTCTAAGATTGTTTTGATCACTTCGAACTTTAGAATAAGTTTTAAAATAAAGAAGGTTCACTGTTGTCAGGACTTTGGCTGTTTGAGAGATTTTTGTGTTCTCTGCTTTAAAACACTGGGTTCTTAGTATCTTCTAGATAGGAATGGTTTGCCAGGTGAAGAGCTAGCAAAAAAAAAAAAATTTTTTTTTCAATTCTGTGGGTACTTAACAAACATCTTTGTTTGGCACAGACCAGAAATTTGGCTGCATAATACAAACATCACTTCCAGGAGGATGACATGCATTAGCTACAGCGATTTACATTGGCATCTCTAGGGACTTCTCCCTGGCAGTTTTTCAGTCTTACATAGTTTAGAACAACAGCGTTTGCTTAGTAACTTGGGGACAATGAGGCCGAGCCTGCCTCAGCCAGTGGGCTCTCCCTTTTTACAGGGAGAAGCCCTGCAGTCACTGGCTACCCTTGCCTTGGCCCAGACCAAGTGGGCGGGGTGTGAGGCAGACAGCAAACCTGAAAAGAAAACAACTAAAATTATATCTTTTAAAAGCCAAAGCAAATGCTGCTGTCAGAAAAAAAAAAGGGTGGATACTGTTGAACCCTAATTCCAGGGTCCTCATGGGCCCCGGTGGGAAAGCCCCGCGACACAGACTCCAAACCAGGAGATGGAGTGGGTGCTCCGGTGTCAGCAATCCCGGGAAAGCTGCACACCCCTCAGAGGGTCCAGGCCCTTTTTAAAGAGTGCAAAGCAGCATACATGCATAGGGCACCAGGTGATTGATTACAAAGTATAATTACAAAGTACAAAGTATAATGTCATGTTTGAGAGATCACCCAGATGTGACCTGCTCTTCTTTAAAGGAAAAACCACAGAATGACTTGGGAAAACCCCAAACTGTCCATTAACCAGGTATGACCCAGACAGGACCGTTCATCTGGAACCATTTGTTCCAGGGTTGGGGCCTATTTCCTTGATGTGGGCCACGACCTGGGAGAGACTTCAGTTATTTCACAAAGGATTGATGATTCAGTTACTAGCCCTATTTAACAGAATCAGCCTAGCATATAACCACTAGCCCCATCACCATAGTAACCTTTCTTGTTCTCATTTCTGCCCTTTCCTCCCATGTCAATGTCCATTTTTTTATGATGTTCTATATTCCGCTTGCAAGAATTATTCTCTTGCCCCTTTCCCACATTCTTACTATACAGATTAAAGTCTTTTATTTCTTTCAGACACATCCGCTAAGAAATGAACCGAAAGCCCATCATGCTGCAAGAATTCAAAAGCCCCCAGAAGTGTCTGCTCTACTGCACTCGCTCTCTGGTGGAGAAACCACTATGTAGGCTGCTGAGTACCTGGGCATCTCCTCACGAAGCTGTCCTTGTCTCTGCCAGGGTGGGACTTGTGCTGCTCATCAACCACAGCTAGGGCAATGCTAAAATGCACAGCGAAATCCAGAAACAGCCACGATGTCTGCCCTCTAGCTGTGCTGGGGCCCAGATGGGCCCTGGACACCCCCCCTAAAAAAACAAACAAACAAACAAAAAACACTAGCCATTAGCAAAGGTGAAGTACACCAGCTAGGCCTGAAAAACTCTAAAACTCTCCTTCACAGCCCAAGAGTGGCCATATGAAGAGAGAAAATGACTCCACTGAGCTCTAGGAAGCTCACAGAACTCAGTACTTTTGATGAATCTTGCATTGTGTTTGAAAGACAAGAAACTTGAGGATATCGTGGGGATTTAGGAGATGGACTCCATGTGAATTACGACTTTTAAGAAAATTTCCAGTCCTGCTTGGTGTCCAGGACTGGGTGCCCTGGAGTGACTGGCAACCGCTGAGGGTGGAGCGCCTGGATTACAGGTCTGTGTGCAGCCCCAGAGCCCAGACAAAAGGCTGCCTAAGGTGCTTATTAACATAACAAACGGATGTTGACCGCCCCTCTCTCAGCTCCCCGGGTACCTGGCACACCTGCTTCTTTACCCCGAACTCTCCAGCCCCGGTGCTGTGCTGGGTTTCCCTTCCCCTGCTCCTTTGGCCCCTGCATAACTCAGCCACCACCAGTCCTAGTCTCTTGATCAGACTCTGCTCTTGTTCTCTGTCGCCAGCTAGGTCTGGCCATGTGCACTCTTGACTTTCCCAGATTTTTCTGTCTCTGCCTCCCCTCAACCTCTTCTCCTCTCTGTACACTCCCTCATATCTACAACAAAAGCAACAACCGCTGAGAGTCTGCTCCGTCTTGTATATAACGTTCTTTAGCATAAAATAAATGAAACATTGGCCAGGAAAGTTAGGCAGTTGTCAGTACGTTTTTATTTTGAAAACGACGACGTTTGGAAAGGAAGCATGTTTGCAGGGAGCCATAGCGCAAAGGATCCCTGGTGCCAAAGACAGAAAGGCAGCAGCCAAGACTGACAGATAGTCATAGGCAATGAATACCCTCCAGGAGGCCAACAAAACCGGACTTCACCAATTGGGAGCATCAGGCATACTGCTCTGGCCAAAGTGCGTAGCGTCTGAGGTATGGACTTCCTACCGGAGGCGCTGCCCATCTGCCACAGCCAGCGCCCTGCTGAAAAAGCACAGCAAAGTCCAGAAACAGCCGCGTTGGCAGCCTCCTCCTACCTGTGCTCGGGCCGGGAGGGGCCTGGCACCCCCCCCCCAATGCCTTCAGCAAAGGGGAAGTACCACACCGGCTAACCTTAGAAAACTGTAAGAGCCACAATTGCAGAGACAAACCAGTGCCAATGACAAATCGCATCGCAGACAATCAACTCTGGCAAAGTTGCTTGTCTTCGCAGGTGTCTGGCCCTTCGAATTTGACCTTCATTTTGCAGCCATTTTTAGTGGGGAATAAGAAAAGGGGTCAGTGACATGGACAGCACCCAGACAGCAACAACCTGGAGCTTTGTCCATTTAAGTCAAGACTTCTTGGGGCACAGCCACACTCCTGGCTGCAACAGGACCCGGAGCCCTGTAGGCCAGGAGTCCTGCAGGCCAGGCTCACTGAAGCCTTTACCATCCACCAAGCTGGTCACCCCGCAGGGCTGAAGCACAGGTCTGGGAACAAGCTTAAAAATGGGGACTTCTGGGAAATAGTTGGTTTGAAAAGCAACAGCATCAACTCTCTGTGAAGACCCAGATTTGGATTTAGGAGCCTGACTCGCCATAGTTAGTGTAAGTAATTCTCCTGATCAAACATCTATTTTGTGCTTTGGTGAGCATTGGTAACCTATTTCCTATTTCCAGCTGTTAGTTCTAACTTTAAAAACTTAAGGTGACATACTAAAACTTTTTTGTTGTGTCCTTATCTGTTTAGAGCAATTCTTGACCTAACAGTTAATTTTTGACTAAACAGTATGGATTTTCATCAAGTACTGTTTAGCCTTCATTACCAAAATGTGTAATTCATAGTGTGAAGGTGTTTATTCTGTTTTACAACGTAAAAAGCAACTTATTCATAACATGACAGCCACATTTCTGTGAAAACACAGGGGGCTCTGTCTCAAAAGGATCAGACACCCCCAGAGGCCTGGAGAACATTCCTTTGTCACCTGACTGAAACTGAAGAACCTCTTCAACACTGAAGTCCTAGTCTGCCAGGCACCTAGAAACTGCTTTTCTTCAATGAATGAACTTTATATTAGAGAACTTCTACTGAAAAACGAACTTTTGTTAAGAGCTTGACCTCTAGTTAAAGGATGGAAAGGGTCAACTTTTATTTACAGTTTGGACTTTCCTTAAAGCTTTTTCATAAATGCTCAGCTTTTTAATTCCAGTTGGACTTTTATTGAAGGGATTGACTTTTCATTAAAACTGTTGACTTTGATTAAAAAAATACCTTTTAATTTGAAAGTTGCCATTTCATATAAATGAATGATTCTTTATGAAATGGTCTTTTATGAAAATGATCCACTTTTGTTCACAGTTGGGCTTTTATGGAGTGGATGGAATCAATGATAAAAAAGATCACATTTTATGAAAAAAGACAGCTTGATTTTTACAGGATAGACTTTCATGAAACAATGTTCCTTCATACTAAAGTTGACTTTTGTGACAACCGTGAGCTATAATTGAAGGGGCACTGAATGAAAGGGTGGACTCTCCATGACAAAGGCTGAGAGATCATGAAGGATTGGACATTTCCTTTAGATCTCCGAGGCATCGAAATGTATGGTGAGATTGGAGGAGATTCTCTGACTTATTTTTAAAAGTATTATTTTAATTTTCTCTTTCATGTGTATGGCTGTTTTATACACATGTGCACATGCACACATATCACATGCATGTAGTATATATGCTTTCATACATAAGTACATGTACACCACTTGTATGCCTGGTGCTTGCTGAGATCAGAAAAAGGGTGTTGGATCCCCCTGGAACTGGAGCTGGAGGTAGCTGAGAGCTAGGAATTGAACATGGGTCCTCCAGAGGAGCAATCAAACCTCCTAACCACTGAGCCCTCTCCAGTCTCCCCTTCTCATAATGCTCTTCTATTTTGTTCATTTATCTACTTTATTTTGGGTTGTCATGAATTTCAGAACAGTGTGGCCACATTGATTAGAACCCATTGCTTTGTCAAAGGTCAATCCCCTGCCTCTCTCATTGGCATATTGTCTCAGTAGCTGAGTTACACCTCTGAGAACTGGGACTTTTCCTCTTAACACCCAGGATATACTAGCAGCTGAAAGGACTTTGAACTAATTTTCAGTCATAATTTACATGATGAAATGAAATGTGACAATGAAATCATTTGAAATAGGGAAATATACTGACATAGTTTATACACTTGAAAAGTGATGAGTAAAAGAAGTGAAATAATCAAATGAAGCATATAATACAATCCACTATGTTGGGATTAAGCAAAAGGAATTTGCCCTTAATCCTGCCATCTTTTTTTCCAGACTCCGTTTTAAGTGGGAGGTAAAGCAAAGTTCAAGGACCCAGATCAGTGGGAAGAGGGACTTTCCACACCCTGGGAGAGCTGGAACTGCAGAATTTCCTTCCTCCTTGGTACTACATCTAGCCTGTTACTCAACTTTAGTTGCCCAAGACGTACTTGCTGTTTCTAACCACAATGAACAAATGCATCTATTTGGTTACATTGCAAATTTTGTATTCTGTGTGAGTTGGCACAAACTTTGTGTTTTTCTTGCCCACCTAGTGAGCATTCTGGGCCTCAGTCAGCTACAGAGTCTGTACTGTGGTCCCTGACAGGTCAGCCTTGCTGCCAATTCAATAAAAACCTTGCTTCGAGTGAACTCTTGTGTGCCTGTGTTTCACATCTACTCAGAACCTACAACTATAATGAAACAATAAATGATGAAATGAATTGTTGAAAAGAATCTAAATGAGTTAATAAAACAAGACAAAAATAAAAATGCCATGAGGATTTTATGACCTGCAATATGATAATGAAATTATCTGACTTAAGGAAATAAGATAAAATAAAATGGTGTTAAAATCTGTAAGACAGAGTGTAATGAGATAAAGAGAAACAAACAAAATAAAATATAATGCAATGAAATCAAGTAAAATGAAATATAAAATACTGAAATGAAACAACAATAACAAGAACCTAAACAAAATGATTATTAAATGAGAAAATGAAACAAAATCTGAAATTAAATGATTTTTTAAAATATTAAAGCAAAAGGAAATCAATATGGATAGAAATATAAGCAAGTCCAACAAAACAAAATGCAATAAAATGGTGGAGTGAAATGACTTGGAAAGAAGAAATTCAGTTAAATTAAATAAATTTACTTAAAAATAATGTATTTTTAAATATATAATTATAATATAAATGGTGTACAATGATAATGAAATATAAAAACAATGAAATGTAAAGTATTGAAATGATGTGATGATAATGAAAAGGAAATAACATTGAATTAAAAAATGCAATGACTTGAAATAAAATAAATATCATGTGATGACAGGATGTAATGCAATCCTACATAGTCTTATTAATTTAAAAAAAAAAAAAACCCAGAGTCAGATATTAGGGGGTGAAAGCTGAAAACTCAGGGAAGCAGAGCAGCCAGAGTTAATGCTCCCTTACCTCCTCTCTCCATCCAGCCATATCACTCCTGTCTCCACCTCCTTAGTGCTGGGATTAAAGGCGTGTGACCCCAAGTGTTAGGATCACCTTTGTGTGGACTCTGTTTCTCTTTGTGACTGATTCAATCTCTCTTAGTCCAGGATTGCCTGGAACTCACAGAGATCCATCTACTTCTGTCTCCTTCATGCTGGAATTAAAGATTTATACCACCACTGCTTGGCTTCTACCACTAACTAGTGTGGCTAGCTCTGCACTATGATCTTCAGGCAAGCTTTATTTTTTGGATCACAAGCAAAATCTCACAACAGGAAATGTCATATAATCCAATACAATGAGTTGCAATTAAATAAGATGAAAAGAAATTATGAAATTAAGTGGTTTTAAGAAATGAGACAATATTCTGAAATGAACAGTTATAACGTGAAATGGTAAAAATAAGTGATGAAAGGTATATTATATAGCTGTTGAGATAAGGAAAATGTGATAATGAAATTATATGGTAAACAAAATAAAATGAACTGATGGTATAAAATTATAGATGGAATCCAATGCAATATAGATGACAAATAAATAAAATATGATATAATATAGTGAAATGTAATTTCATCAGATTATTCTAAATACAAAAATAATGAAATAAAACAAAAGAAGTTAAACAAAATGTCAAAATAAAGTACACTATGACTTTACTATGCTTTTTAAAAAAATCTGAAACAAAATGAAATAAAATATAGTGAATAATTTAACATAAAAAACTCAGATTGAATTGTAATAAAATGAAATCAAGAAAATGCAACAAAATGTTGGAGTTAAACAACTATGAAAGATGAAAATAAATTAAACTTAATGAATTCTATTTTGCTTATAATGTGATGAAAATAAAATGGAACTACTGTAATGAATGACATGGGATAAAAATTAAAAGTGTTGAGATGATGTATGTTTATATATAATACAAATAATATATAATGTCATTTAGTCAAACACAATATAATATAACTAAATTAGATGAAAGAATAAACGAGGAGGGGATATGAAGTGAAATAATGTACTGGAATACATTGTCGATAGGACAAAAAGTAATTAAATGAAGTAACCAAAGTGACGATGGGATGAAATTAGTAAAATAAAAATTAAAATGAAATGTAATAATGAAATGGCATGAAATAACAAAATAAAGTGAAATGCTATTACAGCCAAATAAGAGAAAATGAACTGTGATAAAGGATTAGTCAGGCCTCATTTTACTCAGATTCCTAAACTTTGTAGGACTGAAAAACTGTCACCGAGAAACGGCGCGAGCCGCCGCTAGGAGACCTCGTGCTTGTGCCATGGAACCGAATGTCTGGTCTGGGCTTGTGAGAGGGGCTTGGGATGCCTCGGGAGGGACGGCTGCAGTGGCAGCGCCCCAGCCCTCTGCTCTGGGGTCCTGACATGGGGCAGCCTTGGCCATGGAGAGAGTGCTCACCCGGTGAAGGCTGGGCTTCCTGTGGGAAAGCTCTTCCTTGGCAGGTTGCAGGCTTGGGGGGTGGGGGCCTCCCTGGAACACAGATTATAGCTGAGAGCAGTGCTAGCCTGGAAGCTGGTGCCCTGCCTTCAGTCCCGGAAGCCATAAAACCCGGGGCTCTGGAGAAAGAGGAGGACCTGGCTGAGGCGCCGGTATGCAGGTTCCTGCTGCAGCAGCCCCCTGCCTCTTGCATCCCTTGCATCCCCAGACAGGTGCTCCACAGCAGAAAGCCCATACCTCAGACCCAGAGCTCCTAAGCCAATGCAGTCTGCCTGCAGCCCCCAACTGGTGGAGAAAAGACCTTGTTTTGTCAGGCCTTCTGGAATGGATTTGTTCTTGACCAGTGTTCTCCTTCCCATCTGCCTGCTGTCCTTCAGTCTTTGGCACCTTAGAGCCTTAGAAATAGTAGGCGCCTTTTGGGCTACTGCTCCCTGCAAGCATGATTCTTTTCTGAACGACCCCAGTTTCAAAATAAAAATGTACTTAAACTGCCCAACGTTCCTAGTCAATATTGCATCTCTTTATGCTTAAAAGAGTCCTTTACTGGCGGAGCTGGGTGCTATGGTGCAGACCCTTACTGCCAGCTCTCTACCTTCACAGGGATGAGGGGGCTGGCTGCAAATTCTAAGCCAGGCCCTTTAGCACAGCCAGTATCAGACATGGTACATTCACCCAGGGAAACCCTGTGGTAAATTTTTTTTAAATCGTGATATATGGGGCTAGACAGGTATCTCGGTGGTTAAGAGCACTGCCTGTTCTTCCAGAGGACTTGGGTTCAATTTCCAGCAGCCACAAGGCAGTTCGCAACTGTTTGCAACTCCAGTTCCAGGAAATGAAAGAAATAAAATGAAATGAAGTGATGATATGAAAGGAAATAATATACTGAAGTTAACTGATATGCTATGAAATATCGTCATATGCCATGAAATAATGAAAATATGTAATAAAAGGATGATGACGTGATTTAATGAGTGACATAATAAAGCAAAATGGAACAATGGAATAACAAAATTAAGTTAAATTGTGTGAAAACAAAAGATGAAACACAATATATCGCGATTTAATAAGGATCAGGATAAACAAATAGGCTGAACAGATGTTTATTCAGGGAGAAATAACTTATAACCTAGACAGATAAACACCAGCAGGTTCCACTGGATGCTCTCCTCTCCAAGACCCACCAGCCAGAGAGAGTTCCTGGGCTCCTCCTCAGACCTAGTTCTACAGGTCACTTCCACCCTGGCTCCACCCCCAATGGGCGTGGTCAGTACCACAGAAGCAGACAAAGTGAATCTCTCACTATACACAATACAAAGAAGTGAAATTATCAAATGAGATATAATACATGAAATTTGAAGTGAAATTATGAAATGAGATATAATACCTGAAATCTAACATTATGAAAAGTAATGAAAAATATAATAATCGATGAGATGATGAAAAGAGGCAAAACAGAGTGATGCGGTAATGAACTGAAATACAACAAAAACAAAAGGAAATGACTACTTTATGAAATAATGAAACAAAATGAAAAGAAAAAAAAAAGGAAAAGGAAAGGAGAATGCCAGGGGACAGCCATGGAGTAAAGGAGAGAAAGATAAATAGACTAAAGGAAAGCAAAAATCCCAGAGGCAAGAGGTAGCTAAAGAGAAACTGGATAATTTAAATTAGAAAAACTGGTTAGAAACAAGCCAAGCTAAGGTCAGGCATTCATAAGTAAGAATAAGTCTCTGTGTATTTATCTTGGAGCTGAGTTGCAGGGCCCCAAAGAGTAAAAGCAAAACAAAACAAACAAAAAAAACCAAGTTGTTTTTATTGTCTTATTTAATCTTCCACCAATACTACTTCAGCATATAGATGTTGGACACTGATGCTATGGAGGTTAACTAACTGTGGCTGGGAACACAGCTCACTGGTAGAGCCCTTGCTCAGCAGCAGCCCTGAGCTTAGTCTCCAACAGAAAGCTGTTGGGGGTGTTAAGGAGGGGAAACATTAGTTACTCCAAGAAGAAAACCATGGATTTCACCCAGACTCATAGAGCTCTGCTTCAGCCAAGCACACCAATTGAGACTAAGCAGGCAGCTCCCTGGAATGATGCAGCTGGAGATGAAGAATGTCACTGTTTGGGAAAACCAGGCACATGGGCTACGGCAGATGGAGACTCCTGCACTGCAAGCTGGACCGGATGTCAAGATAGCCAAGGAACCTCACCAAGTGTATTATGGGCTGTCACTCTGTGCAAATGAAGCATGGAGCCACCATCTTCACTTTGCCACTTTTTTGTTTGTGTGTTTGTTTACCCAAACCTTGAACTGGAATGGGCTCTTCAGTACCTGCTCCTTTTTAGTTTCAGCTCCCACTGCCAAGAAAAATTCCTCAAGTTCCCTAGTTCTAAATCTCAAGTAATAACCTGATTAATATTGCCTCTGTTTAAGACAGATTACTAGTGGCTGTCCTCTGCATGGGGCTGGAGAGAGCCAAACTGCTCCTTTATTTAGTATCTCCAAGGCTTTTAGCAGTCCTGAGCCTTCAGTGCTCTGCTGAGATAAGAGCTGTCCAAGGGGAAGAGCTCGCCTATCCTGAGGAGCTGTGATGAAGGGCTTCAGTGCAAATACAAATTCCACGTTAGATGTGAGAGCTGGAGATAGAGGCTTGTTTTCTTTGGGAATGGGTCAAAGGGGTCAGTTCTGTAACGCTTTAGGACTACTTGCATAAAACATCACCACCACCATTTTTGGTAAAATTGTTATCAGATGTGAGTAAGTACAGCTGGTTAAACCCAAGAGATGAACTCTAACCCAGTCCTTCCCTATACTGTCTCCAGTTTCCCTCCTGCCCCTCTCCCTCTGCCTCTGCCTCCCTCCCTCTCCTCCAGCTCCACCCCACTAAACCCCTTAGCCCCAGGACTTTCTCATGCTTAAGTCTCTCCCACTCAGTATGAGGAAGAACACCAGGTCACTCAACCTCAGAATGATCATATGACAAAACTGCTTATTCTTTCCCTCACAACACCCCAACCATGCTAGTTATGACAACCAAGCTAAACCACACTTTTTATATATTCTCTGACTACTAAAGTGTCTAACATCCCCTGTGAGGTGGACTCCCTCTAGAGACAGCTTGGCTGACAGCTGTTGATACGAAGTACCCACACTTTGTCCTTGTCCTATCCATCTTATCCTAGTGGGCCTCACTCAGTATAATCAGAGACTAAGGCAGTATGGGACTAGAGGAAGACAACCAAGTTTGAGATCTAAAGTTCTTACCTGCATAAAAGAGGTGGAGAGAATGTCTGACTGATGATGGCTAGATAAAAAATACTTGAGTACAGATATGTCCCTAAAGTAATTAAACTTTAGTTTAACTTACTTTTATTTTTATATTTTATTGAATGTATTTATTTTATTCCCCAGTTTCCCCTCCCTCCTCTCCTCCTATCCCCTCATGCCATGCCCACCCCTGCCCCATCCATCCACCCCTCTCCAATTGCCTTTCATAATAAAAAAGAAAAAAAAATGTGTGTAGCTTTGTCAAATTTTATACTTCATCCTACTTTAGGAGTCATCCCTACCCATCAGGCCACTGCCTCTGTAACTGTCCTCTAAATGTTTGCACCAATGCATTTTTTAAAATGTCTTGGTTTATCTTTGTTCTGTTACTGCCTTGAAACTGCTTCCATGTGGAACCTGGGTTACCAGACTCTGTGTTTCCTGGGATGTGATCAATCAAATTTTGCTCCAGAATTGTCTCTCATTTACTTTGAGTTTCAAATTAACAGAACACTGAGACAGAAGTTTAAAGAGAAAGGATGTGGAATGTGGTGATACTGAGGTCTCTGTATGATTACACAATGAATGATTTAGAAATTGAACAATTAAATGAAGGGATAATCAACTTAACCAGGATTGGTGTACTGTTAATTATCATCTTATTAATCTTTGTTATTGGTTTGATAGTTCTTGGTCTATCTCTCAAAAAGTTGTTTGGTATGAGTCCCAAGATACAGGCCTTAGAAAAACTTAATAAAACAAATCATAGAAATATTCAAACCCAGACAGAGGAATTTAAAGAACTAATTTCAACATTGCATTATAAGGTTAGAAAAGAACAGCCTAAGGTTTTCAAACAACTACCCTTAATATTTCCAGTAACCTTACAGGAATTGCCAAATGATAGTGACTCTGTAAGAGCTGATTGCACTCCTGTGGCAATAACAGATTTAAGGAAATTCAAGGAAGTGGTAGTCTCATATGGCATGTGCTTGCCATTTGTGAAGCAGATGTTAAGCTTGTGGTCACTTTGTAATAGAATTATCCATGAAGACTGGTTACAGCAGTCTTGGAGCCTGATCCACAATTACCATGGAGGATCTGGTTCAAAGAAGAGACTAAGATCGTTGAACAACTGAGTAGAGATAGAAGTATGGAAATCTCCCAAAATCAACTTCTTGAAGAAGGAGATTATACTACTATAGAAAGGCAATCCTATATGAAGGCCACACACTGGCTTTATGCCCTGCAGCAGCTAAGAATGCTTGAGACTGAATTGAAGTAGAAAAGAAGATTAAATCATTTTATCTAAAGTCATACAGGACCCAAAAGAAGCCTTCACTGATTTCTTACAATGATTAACAACAACAATAAATAGAATGGTATCAAATTCAGAAGCTAGACAAATAATAATTGAATCTCTGGCTTTTGAAAATGCTAATTCTCAATGCAAAAGGATAATTAGAACTTTAAAAGAACGATCAGCAACTTTGGAGGAATAGATCCAAGATACAAACAATATTGAATCTCATGAGCATGATGATGCTAGGAGAGGTGATTTCCAGAGGTTTTCAGAAAAATTGAAATGTCAACTGTGAACTTCAATTGTGTCAAACAAGGTCACCTAAAAAGGGATTGTAGGCAGGGCATTCCTAGTAACAACGTTGTCTGTACGCATAATCCAAACAGAATGTCCTTTCCTTCTGGATTATACATAAGGTATGGCAAAGACAGGCATTGGGAAACTCCTTGAGGGGCCTCTTGCAGTCCCCCATTTCCTGTCATCATGGGGGAAACTCCTTCCTAGAGCAATTATAGAACCTAATGCCTATTGTAGAAAACATACTACTCTGCATGATAGAACAAGAACAGAAGGAGACAAGAAAGAGATTCAGTCTAAGCAGTCTGAGGATGCAATCTGAGGTCAGGATCCACCCTTTGGTCTGAGTACTGGTAAAAGTAAGAAGTCTCTAGTGGCTGGCCGCTTTGCTTTTCTGATCTTCAACATTAACCCCAGTATCTGACTCTTTTTATTAAGAACAATTAGAATTCATAAAACAGATGAATAGAAGCCATGTTGCAGAAGAGTGATGGGAGATGTCATTCTATAAATATGTTTCTCTTATTGATTAATGAATAAAGCAATGTTGGTCAATAGGAAATCAAGATAGGTGGGACTAGGAGACAGGAAGGATTTCAGGAAGTGGTAGGGAGGGGTCAGCATGTAGAGACCGGGGAGAGCAGAATGCCAGTCCCTCTCTCCAGTAAGATGAGACCACATGGAAACACTTAGATTAATAGAAATGGGTTAATACTTAAGACAGAGCTAGCCGATAAGAAACTAGTACCTGGCCAACAGCATTTATATCAAATACAGAGTTTCTGTGTGTTATTTGGGGCTGGCGCAGGGGCGGGACAAGGCCGGTGGGAAAAACCTACTGCTAACGTAATGGTGACCAACACGAACCAAAGAACTTCCACTTACAACTTAACAAAAGCTTTTTTAAAAAGTTTTAGAAACCAAAGAACAGAGACAAGCAAGACTTTTTGGTAGTAGCATTTTTCTCAGTTGGACTCTGTTTTGCTAAAGAGACTTGCGAGGCTCCTTTAAGGGAGGTTTCCTGACTCAGCATAAGCAGCAAAAAAACCTCAAGGCTTTTAAAGAGCTCTGCTAAAAATTGAATGGTGTGTATGCGAGCTGCCAATGGCAGGGACTACATCTCCAAGCTGGCAACATGCTGCTGGATGGCAGTGTAGACCAAGGCAGTGAGTACAGTTCTCAGTTCGGGCGGTAAAAGTACCCCCCCCCCCCCCCCGACATCTTCGATAGACCGCAGCTAATACAGCTGTGGCTTTCATTTTAGCAACGTTGTTTAGCAGATAAAAGACTCAAGGCCACAAAAAGATAAAGACTTACAGTAAAGACAGATTCACATTAAGAAAAACCGCTAAAGGTTTACAGTGTGTTTTAAAATATATGTAGGCTTGGGAGAGAAAAAGAATAAAATGGTTTTAAAAAGACAGAGAGTAGCAAGGTGTGGTGGCACACGCCTTTAATTCCAGCACTCGGAAGAGAGAGGCAAGCAGATCTCTGTGATTTCCAAGTGAACCTGGTATACAGAGTTAATTCCAGGACAGATAAAAGTTACACAGAGAACCCTGTCTCAAAAAAATGAAAAATTAGAAGTAGAAGAAATAGAGTAATAAAAAAGCCACGTAAAGATGAAAAGCACAGAGAAACTATACTATATGCTGTTCTGTTGTCTTTAAATTGTTTGACTGCTGAGGAGATAACAGTTAAAAGAAATAGTGCTGAATTAATTCAATTTATATATTTTAAAAATACTTTAACTTCAAAATTTAAGTCTAAGGACAGGTTACTGGGGAAAAGGATTTCTATTTTTGTTTCCACAGAAAATGAAAAGCTGTGGATTCCTTCCAGACTAATATGGTTTGATCAAGCAAGACCTCCTGAAGCAATGTACATGGAATAATGCAGTGCAGCCTTGCAGACCACTACAGCCAGTATTTCTGCATCTTCTTAGGATCCCCATGACAGTGCCCACTACCAGCAGGAAGCAGTTTGGAAAGAATGACACCCAAATTCCCAAATATTGTCAATAATGTTTGTTTTCATTTAAATGGGGTTGGTTATAAATGGTTAATGACCACAACCAATCTCTTTAGAGGTAAAAAGGGGACTATGGTATAGATATGAATACTTTGTTTTAGAATGGATTTTCATTTATTGATACAATTTAAGGTCAATTTTGTGATGTGTATATTTCTCCTCTTGTTTAGGCATTTTGTTTATATAGCTCATTTAGAAATGTAATGTATAATTTAATACAGATTATAGATAGTTAACTATGATAGTCAAAACTTAGAGTTAAGTTAGTTAGGTTTTCTAGATATATAGAGATATATTTGAGTTGGATAAATATTCTTCAAACCTTTCAAAGACCTACAGAATATGACATTTAAAATGGTTTAGGGTTTTTCTTGACAGTGAGACATAACTGTTCCTGGCAACACCGCCTGCATCAGAAAGAAAGATGGATATCGGAGAAATGCATTATGGAGTTTACTTTCAATATGACAAAACTAGCCATTTTGGCAAGATACTACTCTTGTCTAGACTGTTTGACTTCATGCTGTATAAACTGGACATGCAGGACCACAGAAAAGTGGCTGATTCAAGATGGACATTGATACAGAGTTCCTGATTCATGGAAGAGTCTGCCAGACATTCTGCAGGACACAGAGAAAAGAGACTGACAAACTGCCAACACAGGTAGACAGTTTAGTTTCCTGCTTTACTGAGGAGTGTGAGGCGTGTGCTAGACACACTATGGTCTATGGACTGAAAATAGAACCTTACAGAAGAACTTCAGGTGACTGACCAGGCGAGTTGTCTCTGTCTATTCTAGAGTTTATATATTATCCTGTGAAAAGGTTTTGCCACATTGATGAGGAAGATAGGCAGGACTAGGAGACTAGGAGGAGAGAGGAAGGAGTAGGGAGGTGATCCAAGATGATGGACTGAGAGAGAAGAACGCCAGCCCCACTCTCCGGTAAGATAAGACCACGTAGAAGTACTTAGATTAATAGAAATGGGTTAATAATTAAGACAGAGTTAGCCGATAAGAAACTAGTAACTTGCCAACAGCTATATATCTAATACAGCATCTCAGTGTATTATTTGGGGCTGGCATGGCGGTGGGACCAGACTGGCCAGGAAAAACCTAAGCATAACAGGAGAGGAACTCTCAAAATGCTTGCCTGGACAAACCTTGCCCATCATTGAGTGGGCTGCGGGGTGAGAGTGACTTGAGGTAGACAAAGGCAGGGACATGTTGCCATAGCAGCAAGGCCTGGCGCTGCTCTACCCTGACTGACACAATCGTTTCTAGTAGCTGTGCCCTGAGAGTCTGCACCAGGGCAGTCCACTTGTAAAAACCTCAAGTGACACCCTGGAGGATGCTGAACACTCAGTTCCACCACATTAGTGGCAGCCTGGGTGGCCATCCGTGACGAGGTAGGTGATGGGACAAGTAACTTCCCCTCTCCTAGCTCTCTGATCAAGGTTGACTAAATCCTGGATGTGGAACTCTGTCAGAGGATCCTAATACTGCTCTGAACACATAAGTGAAGAAATAGGAGGTCCGAGGGCACAGACTCTCTCTTAAGTGGAGTTTGTCCAGGCTTGTTCCACAGGTGGCTGCAGAGAAAGCTCACCAGAAGCGCTTTTCACATGGGCTAGGCCACCAGTCCCCAGAGCCCCTCATGGGTCATTTTAAATGAAAATTTGAGAACTTTCTAAGTGAAGCCACCCACCAGCAGCATAGCCAGGCACTGGCCACTGCCAGAAACCATGAAACATAAGACCATGGAGCAAGACTCTGCTGCCACCCTGCTTTCCTTACACATGTGGTCATGGGCATTCCTTGGATAGACATGAAAAATGTCAGTGTACCCCAGATCTGGTACTAACAGCAGACTGAAGGAATTATTCTACCCAAGTCTAACTTATCCAAGCAGTAGGTTATTGGAGCTCCTGGCAGAAATAGAGTGTGGGGTGGCTCAAGGGCAAATGCATCCTGTCCTAGCACTGGCTTTAGTTTAGAAAACTGCATTTCTGGAGCTCTCTGACAAACTGAATATCATCCCATGCTGGTCATTGTTGTGGTTTGTTGGCATTCCAGGTGGGTAGGACTACTTATTGCTCCTCATCTCAATGACCCCCTTAAAAGCCTGGAATGATCTGAGATTATTCAACCACAAGGCCACTGAAGCAAACACAAGCTTAGACTTCTAAATAAGTAAACATTGGCCTCTTTGATCCATCGAGGCAAAAGCTACTGAGGTGTCTTAGTTACTTTTGCTGTAATAAGGCACCATGACCAAGGAAAGAGTTTAATTCGGCCTCACATTTTACAGAATTAGTCCATGACAGTAGAACAAAGGCAGAGTGGGAGGAACATGCTTTGATCCACAACTAAGGAGGCAAAGAGGGGATCACTGGAAAAGGCATGGGCTTTTGAAACCTCCAAACCCACCCCTAATGACACACCTGCTCCAACAAGGCCACACATCCCAATCGTTGCAAAGCAGTTCCATGAACTGGGGAGCAAGTGTCAAGCACATGAGACTATGGGGACCATTTTCATTCAACCACTCCATAGATCCGTAGCATTGTCCCAAGAAGGAAAGGGTGCTTGAGGACCAGAAACATGACAGCCACTGTGACTTAATGTGAGCAGTGTGGGATCCATTTCTTGTTTACATGGAGCAGTTGTGAGTGAAAAAGAAACGGCATGTGTATAAGTATGTAATCTGGGTTGGAGTTTCATCCCTATACTCCAGGGAGCTGGTTTTGCAACCCAATGAACTCATGTGTACCCTTTGAAATAGGAAAGAATTATTAAAGTCTAAAAACTGAGACCACAAAGCCCACATAGGGAAAGGAGTTTCTGAGCTCTTCTGAGCTCCCTAAGATAGTACAAAAGATAAAGACGAAGAATGGGACTAGAGGCCTAAGTCCAGTTAGCCCACCACCAGCTATATCAACATTCCTTTGTTCTAAAAAAAAAAAAAAAAAACAGATAGCCACCAATTCTTGGTTGTAAAAATCCCTGGCCCAGGAGATAATTAACAAGCTCATAACCCAATTCCTCCTACAATATCCTGGCCAATTGTATCCTGCTTAAACATAGTTATTGTTTTAGCCTAGGTAACCACCAAAGCTTTGCAATCTTAAAGCTTTCAGCCTTATGATTTCCCCTCCCACCTACCTCCCCCCAAAAAAACCTTAACTATAAACTTGCTCCCCTCCTGAGTGGATGGAATCCTTGCCTCAGATTGACAATAAAGAAATCTTTGTTTTGCATTCGGTGAGTTGCCTCCTTGGTAGTGATCTTTTTGGGGTCCCTCAAACTGAGCATAACACCTGTGTTGGTTTGGTTTCCAGTTCTTGGGTTGAAATTTTCCCAGGACCTGTTAGGGGAAGAACAAGGCAGGAGCTCGACTCGACCTCACTTCTAGACCAGCCTCTTCAGAAAGAGAGCCTCTGGAGTAAGTATGTGGTGCTTTTTTTTAAATATAGTTGTATTGGCTTGACTCTGTAAAATGAAACTACTATGGCCTCGCAGGGACTCAGTGAGCACACAAATCCTATCGTAGAAAGCACAGAGAAGCATCTGTGCTACGTTTTTGTGAGAAATGACCCCATCCATCAAATGCCACAGCATCTGAATGCATCCTGCCTACTCCACATCACAATGATATCTATTTCTACTTAATAACTAAATGTGCTGGGAGAAATCTTGATGGCTGCAGGAAGAAGAGGCCCAGAAACAATCTGAACAGACCAGAACAGTGACCAGATGCTGCCACAAAACAAAGCCCAGACTACCCACTGGGATGCAGACAGCAATGCCAAGGTCATTGGCTTTTGCCTCCAGACCAAGGTTAGAGTTGAATACTGGGACTGAGGCTTCAATGCCCCTAAACTCTTTCTCAGAAAAGGATATGAAGAGAGTGATTGGTGGATCTGGGTAGGACGCTCTCTGAAATAGGAGCACTGAGTATCTCCCCTGCTTAGGGAACACCATTAATCAATTGCACAAATACATCCTAATAGGGACATACAAAATCCCAGGTCATATCTCTGGGCAACTAAAAACCCTCACACACAAACTTTTCCACCTGCACCACAGAAATTACCCCACTAGAAGACATTCAGAAACATCCATGGTTCACCAAATATGAGTAAAGTTTGTAGACTATTCCAAGTGAGACCTGTCCAGGCAACACCATTTTAGCTAAGCTCTCTGACCTTGGACTTGACACAAATATCACTTGTGCATCAATACTGAATCCTTGCCAAATGCAGGAGAGAGATTTTGAGAAAAGCATGGAGATGTTTCTCACCCTGAAAGGCTCTACAGAACCTTGGGCTTGTCTAAAGCACCTCAGTAAAGATTGGGACCACAGCCATATACCTTCTTCCCATGCCACACAACTCCCTCCCCTTTAGCTTTTCCCAGAAACCAAGAGCCAGATTCCTGCCCTTGGCCTTTCAGGCATCTGCCTGAGGACAGGTCATGAGGGTTAATGTGTTTTCATTATTTTCTTCTGTTGTCCCAAGTAAGACAGTCCCCAGGTAGAGCCTAACCTCCCCCATGTTCAGCAATAGTTGGACTTTGCATGAGATTCAGCAGTCTCTCAGGAACAATGTCCTTGCTTCCTGGGCAACACCCTGATTTGCAAACTGCTTCCACCCTGAAAAGAGCAACAGGAGAGGCAGAGAGGAGAATGAAGCCATGCCTTCAACGGTCCTTTTGCCGCCTGCCATTCAAAAGAGATGCATACTGCTATCTTCCCCAGATTGAAATGGCATGGCCCTCACACCTGTGTGGTGGTGTTTCGAGACAGGCCTTCTGTAGGGAGGCAGGGACAGATTTTTGTCACATAGGCAGGACTTTCAGCATGCACTTAAGTGCACCTAGAAAGAAGTCCCCATCATGTGAGGACCCAGATAGCAGCAGCCTCTGCAGAGCAGGAAGTAGCCTCACAGGAGCCTACTCATGTTACCTGATGGGTACTAACTGCAAATGCCTTTTCCTCTAGTCCCTGAGCAATAGTTGAGGGGCTGAAGCCTAGGAAACATCAAGGAAAGGAAAGGGGCCCAGCACAACACCCATCCACACTCAGAAGAAGCCTGACGGAGGGAAGAGTACCATGTCTGATTGTCATCTGCTTGTTATAGTTGATTAAAATAAAAGCTGAACACTTTAATTTCATAACAAAATACGAACATCCTGTTGGTATCAAGGTCATGGATATTTGCCAGGGACAAAATGTGGAGCCATATATATGCTACAAGGACATTAGGGAAATGCAAATGGAGAATCATTGAGACAGTGATCAAAGGGGCCTACAGGCTACATAACGGAGAGACCCAGTAACCTCATTTGTTGTGTGACCTCCATCACGTCACTTAATGAGAACTCAACTCCTTAATATGTAAATTCCTAGGCAGAAGGCTTGTTCTGCCTTTTGAGAGCTGCAGGCACAGGATGTCAAAGAGCTTATTGTGTATAACTCTTGTTTAATTTAAAAGCCAGTGGGGTATGTGTCCGAGTATCTGTGTCCATACTACAACACAGAGGTCCAAGTGCTCAACCCAGCCTTAAAGCAACATTGACTTCATGTCACCCATCCTTGCCACTTGTCCCCCACCCCCACCCCAGAGCTGATAAACAGCATTTCAGTGCAGGGCTCCTAGCCCTCATCTTCAGACTGGGATCCCAGCTTCCCGAAATTTCTCTACCTTGTACTGGGGGCTGAGCATGAACCCAATCTTAAAGAGTTGCCAGGAACTCATCTCACTACTATTGTGCTCATGTCCTCAACTACAGTGGAATCATTGACCTGGATATCACCCCTGTGTGTGCATATGGAGGTCCTACTGTTCCTCGCTCAGCCCCCTGCTTTAGCAGCCATGACAGGCTACAGAAAAGACCCAGCAAGACGAAGGTCCTTGACTCAGCAACATGAGCTGAGATTCCTGACATTTCCTAACCTTGTCCACCACTAGGAAGCCAGATATTCTCCATGTGGCAAGGAACCAATCAAAAGTTATCTGGTGGGCTCTGGATGTGTAATAGTGGTGTACAGAGCATAGCAAACTGCCCTGGGAGGGACTATAGGCCATAGCAACCAGTTGACCAATCAACACAGGACAGGTCGTCCAAGCAATCGTGAGACTGTTTCAGACCCCTAGACACTCCCCTTGCTCTGCACCAATAAACACACACACATCCCACCTCTCAGTCCCTCAGGGTCCTTCTCGAACCAATCTCTGTGTTGGCCTGAGGAACCAAAATGAGTTAATACAATTGACTTATTAAACAATAAAAGACTCTTTGCTTTTGCATCGGAATGGGTCTCTGATTTTGGGGTTCAGAATTTGGGCACAACACTACTAGCCTGACCGTGCTGGACAGCTGGACACTTCACAGTATAGATAGGTCAGTCTGTGTAGGACAGGCCTTGGCTGCTTTGCTGAGGCCATGAGCTTCTGCAACCTCTTAGGTTTCTAGTGATATGTGGAGACTGACTTCAGAATTCCTCAAGGGTATTTTGAGAGCAGTAGAACGAACCCCTGTGGATTTAACAAAGGCAATAGATCACTCAAACATCATCATTGTGATGGTCCACTTGATAAAGAGAAACAATGCTTAGCTGCAGAATAGGGAAGGGGTGTCCCAGAAGAAGGAAAGAACCTACAAAGTGCAGAAGAGCTCAGCATAGTATACTCCTTGCTGGGTGCTATGGGGGCAGTGGCCTGGTAAAGTAAGTGCCACAGTCATGAATCGGCATTGAGCTCAGAGATTTGAAGCCAAACAACATCCTGCTAGAGGATGCAGGAACAACAAAATACGTAACTTTGTAGACCAGGCTCATGGCCAAGAGAAGCTAGGGACATTCTAGGTGCATTATCCTTCTCCAAAGAGAGAGACAGACAGAGACAGAGAGACGGGGACAGAGAGAGACAGAGAATTTGTGGTTTTGAACATATGATGAACCTGAGGTGGACATCTGAATTCAGTGTTTTCTTCTTGCTTCAGGGCCATTGGCCTCTTTTATAGAGACCCATTTCAAAAGTCATAGAAGAGCCCTCAAAGGATGTTCAAAGTTTTTCATCTCATCTCCTCCAAAGAGGGAAGCCTCCTCCACTGACAGTTAAATGTTCTCCTGAGGTAGAAACCTACAGTGGAACTTATAATGAGATACCAACATCTGGTCTGGAGTGACAAATGCTCACCAGCTTTTTCTCTTGAGGAAAGAGCCAAGTAGGTGAGCACCATGTCCCAGTCACCTTGATCGACAGTTAAAAGTTTCATAGGAGTCATGCATCTTGATGAAACAGAGTTCCATTGAGCCATGGCTGTGGATCTTGCTGCTCCACCACACACTAAGGTTTTGCTTCAGAGAGCTGCTAGCTGGTGGAAGTGGGGGTAATATTATCAATGTATTTCTGGCAGGTGATATGTAGTTGTGGTGGTGGACAGCTCCAGAAAGCCCAGAGTGCTGCTGGACTACAGGAGCCATGGAAAACTCCAGGCTCCCTCTTTTATTCACCACCCTTTTCTCCCTGTGTATGTATGCTAGCTAGAGCCTAGATGAGAAATAAGCTCCTCAGCCAGTAGAAGTGTTATGACTCCTTGCATTTCATTTTTCTGCTTGCACAGGATCCTAAGTCTTAACCCTGACCTCTAACCACTTGCCAGAGGTTGTAGGAAAGGCTGGCTCCATCAGGTAGACAGTAGAAGAGCAGCTCATGATTTGAAGAGACAGGTTCATTCACCCAGGACATTTTTAGCAGCTTCTTCTGCGTCAGCTGCGCTATGCATGCTAAGATTCCCTGAGCTGACATAGACATCAATGGTGGGATCCTGCTCTCAGGTAAACTGTTAATGTTGTTATTTTCAGCCTTCTGAAGAGACAAGAGGACAACATGCAGTGTGTGCCAGGAACCTCCTTGTAAGTAGTCACCATTGAAGCACACACAAAGCAGATGTGTTGGAGGGAGCTCTTCCCTGGGGACAATGCACCCAGCTGGAAGCTACTAGGGGACTAGGGAACAGTGAATTCCATTTTCAGTAAAGTGATGCCAGAAGTGGTTAGAGGGTAGAAGGAGGCTTTTTTACCTGGGGGAAGGAAGAGCTATCAAGAGGCCAAATGAGAGTAGAAACTTATAGGATCCAGTCTATCCAGGAGATTCCTGGTGATGGCTGCCAGAGTAAAGAGCCAAGACTCACACAACTGTGTCAGCAGAGACCTTTTATGCTATTGTTCCTCAGCCTGTTCAGGATGAGTCCTGGATGCACAAACCTCAAGGGGCTTGTAGCCCTCAGGCTGTACTGTATAAAATTCAACCCAGAATGTAGGGAGTGGCTTGTGTAGTTGAGAGTTGGCTGGGCATGGCCCTTGTATCTTCAGCATGTGCAACAAAGAGCAGCAGGATAGATCTGTTTCTCTCTCACTCTTGGCTGCTGCCTGGGATCAGGCTGTTTATCTCAGTCTACTGAAGGTTGTGTTTTCACATGTGGCAGTACAGGTTTCCAGAACCTGGCTAGGCTACAAATGCCTACAAATGTCTACAAATGTCAAGGGGCTCAACATTAAGTGTACCACATTGTGTTGTTTGTAGGTTGTTCTGAAGCTGGCTGGATAAGTTGAGTTTCTCCCCATGTGAGCAGAGCCTTGTAGTCAAGCATAGTGTAGAGGGACATGGAGAAGGCCCACAGGAGTGTTTATGTCTCAGTATCTGTGTGGTTCCTTCTTGAGGGCATTGTGGGATATGATAACAACAGATGGAAGATCAAGGTTGGGGTCCCACCCCACAGACATTTAACCCAGGCTGAGATTAATGTAGGTATTGTGTCCATGCAGAACTCCAGCAAGTCTGCATACAATCCTTCCTTTTATTTGGTAGTCATGCTTCGAATCTTCACTCAGGGGAAATGGTTTGGTCCCTACCAAGGTACCATTCCTTGGGATGTTCATCTCTCTAGCCATATTGCAAGAACTTAGAACACTACTAGTGTTGCTTCCTCCAGGGATCACTCTGAGGTATGGTCTTCTTCAGTGCCTAGATGTCAGCCTCTACCCTAGAAAGGCTTGGCTTTGAGGATCCATGTGGGATGGGGAGAACAGCCCCTGTTCTCTGGCCTCCTCTTGCAGCTTTGCAGACAGCTTTATGGACTAGGACACATGACTCCCAGATCTACTCCTGCAGATCACCTTCATATTCCTTCCCAAGAGCATCATCGGCAACTTTCATCCAGTACAGGACCTGTTCGAAGGTCCAGTCAACTGCAGCCCAGTACTTTCTGCCTCTTGACTGTCTAGCTAGGGAAGGCCAAAGGCTGAGGCCTGGGGCACTGACTATGCTGACTTTAAGCCTTGACTCCACCTGTCACTGGAAGTGTGCAAACTTGCCTGAGTCCCTACCCAACTGCCTCAGAACTACAAGATTCTGGGTCTCCATGCTGTCTATGTAAGATGCCAGGGGCACAGGAAGCCCACAGGCAACTGCTCTGAACATCTTAGGAGAGTTTGCCTGAGGACCACCATGCTGCTGTGCACAATGTCTGGATGAATTTCTCTTGTCCATCTCAAACAGGGTTCCCTTTGAACACAGGGCTTGCTTCCCTCCTGCTGTCACTCCTGTGCATTGGTGGCTCTCCACCTTTGGGAGTTGAGCTGTTAGAAATACCATGAGGAGATGAAGGCCCCCTATTGAGTTCTACATCTCCAGCAGTGGGCTACATAATGTAAGTTAAACCCCAGCCTGTGGCAGTTAGGAATTACCCATCCCCCAAAGTTCTACCCACAAACCCCCTTTCTCAAAAGGGGCGTGTCTCTCAGCCTCCCTTTCATTTTCATTCTCTGCCACCAAAGCATCTGATGCTTCTGAGAAGGACCAATGGACAAAGCACATGTCTGTCCTAGGTTACTTTGTATTGATGTGACAAATATCATGAGCAAAAGCAACCTGTGGTGGAGATTTATTGGCTCAAACATCCTGATCATTGACCATCATAGAAGGGAAATCAAGGCAGGGACTCAAGCAGAGCAAGAACCTGGAGGCAGGAGGTGATATGGAGACAGCAGAGGAGTGCTGCTGACAGTCTAACTTTCCAGTGAAAGTTAGCCAGCTTGATGAGCCAGCTCTCCTATCCATCCCAGGGCATCCTGCCCAGTGTAACACACCAGTATAACAAACCCAGTGTAACACAATACAAAACAAAAACAACCTCACACTAGAGATTTATTGGGAGGGAAAAGCAGGAAGGGGGGAGCTGCCTCTGCCGGGGTGAGAAGCAAAGAACTGAGCAGAAGCAGAGAACAAAGCAGAAGCAGGTTTTATTTCTATAGAGTTGGGGGGCAGATCTTTCCAGGGTGGCCTTGGATTGGAAGGATTGTGTGATCTGATCTTGTGGGTAAACTCAGGGGTTGGTAAGATTCTGTGGCCTGGTCTTGAAGCTCAGGGATTCATGCTCAGGGTTAGTGGCCTTTGGTTTTTATGTTTTCCTTGGCCCAGGGTCTGGCCTTGAGGTAAAATCAGGGTCAGGGTGTTCTTTTGTTGGCCCTTTTACCCTACACTACCACCCTCCTATATCATTCATTAATCAAGAAAACATCCCACACAGTTCCCTACAGGGAATGTGATGGAGGTGTTCTCTCAATTGAGGTCTTTTCAGATGCCTTGTGCTGTGTGTAGTTGACAAACGGTCACACATGGGCACCACACAGGTGTGATGACCAATGGTAGATCCAGGTGAAATGACCCCAGAGGCAGGGTACTCAGGTAGAACATCTAAGTATCAGGAAGCAGCTGGTTGGTGCTGTGTAGTGGCCAGGGCCTTTCTGCAGCAGAACTGAGGGCCTGGAGGATTGCCTGATAGAGGAGCACAATAGTGGGCTATGTGGAGACTGTGCTCTGTCTGGCACAGATCTGAGAGAAGCCCATGGCTCTGACCTGCCTTCTAGAGGAGACTGGAGGAAGAAAGAGACCCTGACTGGTATTCCCTCCTGTCAGTGAGATAGTCCCCATCCTGCTTCTGTGTGAGAAGCAAGGAAGTCTTGAATGAGTGAGGTCCTGAGGCCATCTAGGACTCAGAGACCAAGTATCCCACCATTAATAGTCAAAGCCATCACCCATATAAGCCAGACTCAGGAGGAATGGCCAAGCTTTCCTGGAATCAAGCATGATTGTTTATGAATGATTGACCGGTGTGCACAGACTAGCAACTGTAGTTTCTCCTCTAGGGTGTTTACAGTTTAGTCTGCTTATGTTCAGAGGTTTCCCACCCAGTCCAGTAGGCAACCCCCACCCATACCTGTATTACATTTGTTTGTGCTGCATTTGTTAACTATGTAAAGATGTGTTGGCATTTGCATTAATGAAATAATATTAACCTGGACTCAGAGAGGCAGTGTTAGCAACTGGTGACAGGAAGTAACAGGGAAGAACATAGTGTAGGTTTTTTTTCTAAGTTGGGGTGATGTGGCTGAGCCACTAGTAGTTAAAGTACAGTCGCTGCAGAGAAGGTAAAACAGCAGTGACCTACACCCTGTCCCTAACCCAATTTTTTTAAGATTATTTTTTAATGTATATGAGCGCTCTACCTGCATGTACAACTTTATGCCAGAAGAGGGCATCAGACAGAGAGGGTGTCAGATCTCACTATAGATGGTTGTGAGCTGGGAATTGAACTTTGGACCTCTGGAAGAGCAACCAGTGCTCTTAAATTCTGAGCCATCTCTCCAGTCCCAGGGCCAGTTGGTTCTTAAAGGCTTGGCATGAACTGTGTTTGCTTCTAGGAAAAAAGAAACACATGAATTGGCAGCTCTCCTGTCAATCTGAATTCCTCAAACCACGAGTAGCAGACTAGATCCAATCCATGAGCAGGCTTCAGAGCTGAAGCACTCAGTGGTACCAACAGGCTTATGCCTTTGTTTTTGGTTTGTTGTTTGATTTCTTCCCCTGTTTAATTAAATGCTCTACTTTGTTATTGGGGGAGGGGTTGGTTTACAGTTTTATTAACCTTTTCATCCCATACAACTCATGAATTTGTATAGTACAACTTGGGAACTTTTTTAACCTGTGCCAGTGTGAAAAGGGTCAATAACCACAAAGTACAGAACTGTGGCTTTAAGGTAGACTGTGGCTTCAGCTTGTTTCTAGCCTCTTTAAGGGACAGAAAATCCTCCTTTTCTTGGGTGTCATGTGGGACACTATCAGAACACAACACTCAAGTGAGATGTAAGAGAAGGATGGTGGACATCTGGACAAAATACTCCTGAACCTTGTGTTCACAGAGATACAAGTTTCACAGTCACAGTCCTGGAAGCTGTGGCTTTAGCAAGAGGCTTCTTCTGTGGAGAGGGGCCTCTGACTCTTCTAGGATTCTGAGGTAACCTCTGACCTCAGGCAGATAATACCCTGAAATGCCCAATGATCCTTTATCTTTGCACCTTTCTCCTTCTTGAAGATGCTATCCAAGTGGTTCCTAAAGATGTGATTCATTCTTAGAGTAGCCAGGCCACTTGGCTGCTATCTGCTAAGCTGGAGAAATCAGTGAAGCCAAGATGTCAGTGTCAGAACTGAATCTGGAGAACAAAATATAGGAGCTGGCATAAGGTTTCCTTACAGAAGATACATATGCTCCTGGCTCATACCCACGTGTTCTTGCACTTCCCAAGCATTGAAGCATCCCACCAATGCACAAAAAAATTTCCTGTTGCTATTCTTGTCCCCTTAGCCTGAACTCTTGAGCTTTTTTGATGGACCTCTCCTGTCTGAGATCAACCACATCAAAACATGAAGAAGCAGCTGTTCTTCCAAGTGTTGGCCAAGGAAACAAATAAAAAGCAGAAGGCCACTGGGCTCTTTCTATATGTTCTGTCCATCAAGCTTTTTAGGAAGAGTTGACTTCTACCATACCGCCCGTCCAGAGGCACCCTGGATCTCCCAGCATATGCAGTATCACAGTCAGCTCAGACTATAGGACAAGGCAAACTTGCATGTAAAATAGTCCAGCTGCATCAGGTACCATGGGTATGTTCCAGCAGGATTTCTTCCTAAGGTATGCTAAACAGCAGATTTAATCTACCTGAGCATCCCATCAGACCCTACAAACATATACATGTCTGATTTTTTCCCCCAATTTTCCCAATGAAGACATAAAGACATAGAGAAAATAAAATACAAAGCACATATGCACCCTCTTATACCTGCTTGCCCAGTTCCTCACTGGGTTCTGCCTGCTGCTCTTTCAGGGGAGCTACTTGAGCCGGCAGGAAGTAATACAATCTTAACAGGCAAGCCCTGATTCTCTTGCACAGTCTCTTAAAGCACCCGATGTTCTGAGGGGAGGATGCTGTTTTCATGTCAGAGTCTGGCCCAGAAGGCAGGGCATTTCCTCTTCCAGTACACTGCTGCAGACACATAGGGCATGATAGGGAGGTATGGCTACAAGTAGGGCTCTTTGTTTGGAGACAACATAGAGGCATGGGGGCACTTCTGGCCACAATCTGCCCTGATAGTGTCAGGACATCAGGCAGATGCTGTTGTGAAGGCTGAGTGTAGAGGAGGCCAAAGGTGAGCTCACTGGCTCTTCATTTTAGGAGAAAACCAGAGAGAGAGGGTGTGTACTGGAGATAAGGGAGGTGTAGGACCAAGGTCTGCAGGCTTTTCTGAAGTGGTGTAGTCAAGCTTAAGTTCTTTGTGTACATGCTCTTTGATAAGGTATGTCCTCATCATATTTCTCTTTTTTCAGGGATTCCAAGAAGACAGTGGCATTAAACCCAAGATCAGAGAGGGCATCTAGGATGTTAGAATCTGGGTAGGTATCACTTGGGAGGTTTCTCCACATTTCATGACCCATGAATGTTGCTGAAGGTCTTCAATAGAGAAGCTCCTCTCTGGGACAACTGTGAGCATTTGGGTAATTGGGTTTTCAAGCTGCCCAGAGACATGGGCTGGAGCAGAATAGGTCCCTTTGATGATATTCCTCTCAGTCTCTTTTGGGGTGCCTCCTCTGAAGGGGTGGTGCAGGGTGGTGACAAAATAGAACAGCATGCCCAGACTCCATACATCTGCCTTCTTCCCACCAATGCCAGCTCCGGGACATTGAAGGTCTTGGTTCCACATCACCCTTGAGGTACAGTGCAAAGTCTACCAGAGTCACACTGCCCTCTGCATCTAGCAGGATATTTTGGGTTCAGGTCTTGATGGACATTGTCAAAGTCATGGCAGTACTTGATGGCTGACATAATCTGCCCAAATATTTTCTATGCCTCTTCCTTCTGCAATCTCCTGCCTTCTATTACCAGTTGGTACAAGTCCCCTCGACCCCCACCCAGGACATATTCTGTAATAAAATACTTTATGCCCATGAAGTGATGATAAGCCAGTTTTCACAGAACCAAAATCACCTTGTACTTAGGACATTTCAGGCCCCTCTTTCGGGGGAGTCAGGCCATGAGGCTAGGTGGTCACTGTCGTGGGACGAGATTCTGCTGGAGGTGAAGGACACAAGGAAGCTTGTGACCCTTGGAAAGGAGGCATGGGCCTTCCCCTATTACAGAAGCCTCTTTGCCATCCCTGCACCCCAGATGAGTGTGCTGGGGAAATAGGAAGTAGTTCTAGCACTAACCGGGACTTAGAAAACAAGGCTTTCTCATTCCTGTTTAGACGGTGAGGATGTCCCTACATAGGTTAGGTTGACAACCATGCTGTATCGCATACTCATGGCACAAAATAATCTTATCCAGAGCGTAGAGTTCAAAGAGGCCAGGAATCCTTGGTAGCTTTGGGCTAGAGGCCAGTTGGTGTTGCTGAGCATTCAGCAGATGAGAACCTAATGAGAGTTATTCATTCTAACGAACCAGAATGAAGGGCTGTTGGGTAGCAGTTGAGCCCAGAACAGGAACAACCAAATGGGTTTTCAAGTTGACTGCTGACATATCTACCCTAACCCTGTCTTACCTTACAGAGAGGAAAAGCTGGTTTTTATCTGACAGCCCCTTGGTGTTCACTGTGGGTGATTTCACACTATATTGCTCCCTTCCTGAAAGGTAGCACTCATAGGAAGATCTGTGTCATCTGGGAGATTTAAATGGATTTCAAAAGAGCAGTTCTCACCGATCATATTACACAATGTACTGCCCATCCATGGACATCCCTGATCTATGTAAGTACTCACAGACAAACTGGGGGACTCTGTCCACAGATGTCTTGTTGAGTTAGTATTGCCACCATTTATATAGAAGTATAAAGGCCTGAAAATGGTGTATTCTTGACATGTGAAAACAATTTTTACATTCTTTTCCTTTATAACAGCCCGTTAAAATCGCCCTATTCTCCCTATGAGAACACTGGGGCCAGAAAGATAATTTTCTCTTTTCTCACTCTCTTAAATGATTGTACTCATTGGTACCTGGGCCTTGAGCTTCCAGTTTTTTGAATTTTCACACCATCAGTATCTTATGTGTATATTTGGTGGGTACATGTGTGTGTGTGCACACCTGTGTGCAGACCAGAGAACAACTTTGGGTGTGGCAGAGCTAGTGGGTAAACCAACCTGTCCTTGGGTCCCTGCTGCTGCTGGGATCTCAAGCAGTACCACTGCCCCTTGCTTTTTTCCCATGGGTTTGTGGCTCAGACTTAGCCCTTGCTTTCAAGGAAAACACTTCAAGCTGAGTGATCTCTCTGGCTTATTTGCCAGATTGAAAGATCTCCATAGCAACAGATACCTACAGATTTGATTTTATACTTGAAGAGCTGAAAACTCCAAATCAACTCTCCCCATCTCCCCACCCCCCAGCCTTGGCTCCTAGAGACTATTTTGTATGCAACTGGTTTAGGGCCAAAACTGAAAACAAAGGAACTCCAGACCCCCTAGCCTCCTAGATGCTTGGATCCTGGGGACTGTTTGACCTCAAAAGAAACTCCCCTGTAATCTCCAGGAAATTCAGTTCTGAAAAATATTGGTACAATAGGCCACCTGCAAGCCACAGAAACTACAGAATGTTCCTTTCCAGCACCGACCTATGAGAATAATGGATCCACAGGTATTATACGCCAAAAACATGTCTTTGAAAAATTTGATTGTTCCCCAAATGTCAACCAATCAGGAGCCTACTCTCTCCCCTCCCCTCCAGCTGATGTAACCCTGTAGTTTTTCCTCTTAAAAACATAGCAATAGACCAAGAGGGCACTCCCTCTGGAGGCTGCTGCTTCAGCTTGCTAGACAGGGTCCCTCCCCAGGAAGGATAGAGCAATCAATAAACCTTGTGTATTTGGTGGGTCTGCCTCCGTGGTCTCTTTGGGGACCTTTGTGGCCTGGGCACTACAATACTCACTCCTCAATTGACATGGTTTGTCAGATTCACTAAACTGATGAGAAGCCAAAGGTCACTTAAGTTAGACTTTGCTTGAGTCACAGGGCTGGGAAGTAGCAGCCCCAGGACCATAGGCTACCATTACTTCCTGGTGCTCAGTGTGTTGAAGTTTGGAGCCTGGGGGCTATCTTGTATTTTAGGTGAGATTTACTTCCAGGGACTCCACCTCTCCCTCTTCCCCACATGATCAGCTCCAGTTTTAGTTTCTCACAGTTGACATTCCACATCAAGCACCTGCAATAAGGTCTGTTGGAACAGGCAAAATGCTGAACTGCACTATTCTGGCTTGAATACCCCTATACAAGGCTGGAGTAAGAAATTAAACAACTCTATTAGGACTCCAGTGGCCTGGAGTGTTTGTGACAGGACAAGCCTTCTGCCATGTGCAAGACAGGTTGCTTCACTGTCTGACAGTCATATTTCCCTATAGGTAATGGTGCTACCTCACCCAATGCTACTGCATGCAGCCACCCAACAGGCTGCAGGAATCAGGCTTCAAGGCCAAGTGGTCATCATTGAGACACACGACCTGATCAATACCATCACCTGCATCTACAGCACAGACATCAAGGGTTCCCAAGTGGGTCAGTCTCTCCCATCTTGGGCAGAATGACATAAGTCATTTCCTTAAACTCCTGGGCCAGGAATTCCTCTGGATGTGGAGCTTGATAGAGGGCTAGCTGAACTGAAATCCTGCCTTTTCTTGTTCATTGGATGTTGGTGCCCAAGGGCAGAGAGTTCAAAACTGTCCTCACTAAGTCATAAGACCTAAAGGTTAAAGGCATGGCTGGCTACAGTAGGATGTTTGATCTTGGCCTTGGCCGTCTTATTATAAATAACAACAGACCTGGTCTGAGGTGTGGTTACTCCTGATCCTCAAGGTCAGGTAGCAAGAAGTTGAATCTGAGATGTGGTTACTGAATCCTTGGAGATAAGAGGAAGAAAAGTCTGTTTGTTCCATATACATGATAACATGTTCCCCTTTTTAATTAAGGTATATAATAGTGCTGAAAAATGAATGCATGGCATTTCAGTACTGACTGATCTGCCCTCCTGGCTTTATTTCTACATCTTCATCTTTCCCTTTAAAGTCTTTAGCTAACTTTTCTTTAGTCCACACTCTTCCTCTCAGGTACAAACTTCAGGCTGCTCAGCTACTGCAGCCCCGCAAAGACAGCTCTTCACAGTTGGCAAATGTGAGACTCTTGGTACCTAGCTTGAGCAGTCTTTTATATTCAGCTGTCCTTCATGCAACAGGCTGCTGTTAGGAGCAGTTTTCCACTAGCTTGGTCCCATAGCCTCATCAGCCCCAAAATAACACACAGAGACTCTATTCGTTCTAAAGCTGTTGGCCAATGGCTAGAGATTCTTATTGTCTAGCTCTGTCTTAGCTATTAGCTCATTTCTATCAGTCTAAGTGTTTCCACGTGGTCTTACCAGGGGGCAAGAGAGAGCCTGGACCTCCTATTCCTCTCATGGCCTACATCTTGACCCCTCTTTACTACATCTCCCAGAATCCTCGTCTCCTAGTCCCGCCTATCTTGCCATCCTATTTGCCAACAGTGCTTTATTCATTAGCCAATAAGAGGAACATATTTACAGAATGGCATCTTCCATTAGATAACTAGCTCCCTATCAGTAGGATGGTGGCATCAGAGACCAGGAATCTCACAGGATTGCATTTTCTCATTATTAACATTGCTCTGGGGGGTCTTTAATGCAGGGATGACAAGGGTCTCTGCAGGCTCCTAATTTCTGCCATCTGGTATGTGGCAAGCATTGAAAGGGATTCTGTGTGCTTCACACTTTTCTCTTGGGGTAGGAGTTCACTGCTTTAGCTTTGGAGCTTGAGGATTCACAGAGGGTAAAATCATGTGCCGTATACCCACACTGAACAAATGAAGTGGGCCAGGGTTTCACTGGCTTCTGGACATAAAACCTATGTGATACTCACTACCTGCTTGAGTCTCACTCTTGGTAGAATGTAAGAATGTAAGTCAACCCCAACCAAGCTCCCTTGTGATATTTAGGACCTTAGGCTTTGGCCTCTTCCCTTGCCCTCTCAGCTGTCATCAGCCCATGGCTTCTATATGATTTGCTCTTGTCTGTTTCTGTCCAGCTGCCCATCACCTTGATGCTATCCTGGGCTGGTGTTTCCTAGACGTGGACTAAAGTCTCTCTGTAGAGATCCTCTTAACCATATCCTAGGATGCCTTAATACTATCCTGTTTTTTCCTCAGCTCTTCCAGGTCTATTCCCAGTTGCTCCAGTACTTGGAATGATACTGGTAAGACCCACCTGGAGGATGGAGATCTAGCCATGCTCAGTCTCAGTGGCCTCCAGAGCACAAATGGAGGTTACCATTAGTGCCCAGCTCTTAGAGGAATAGGTTGGATTGGTCTTCCCTAGTGTATGCACTCTACAGCCTAAGTTTTTGGGGACAGGAGCAGGTTCTGAAAGCCTTGGTCTTAGCCAGCCTTTTTATCTGCTAGAGGGTTTGTAGTTCACAGCTCAGTGTGTTAGGTCCTAGGCAGAAAGACCCAGTGGCATCCAGTGAAGGGAAGCTGCTGTAGAATTCTGACACTTCTACCTCAGGAAGTGTTTGAAGGCCAAGAACCTAATGTACATCAAGCAGCTCCTGTTCTTGCTGGACAAGTTTATGGCTGTTTGAGGAAGTAGGAGCTTGGCTCATCCCTCATCTTCAAGTTGTGTTCATCTTGTTCCTTGAATGCCAGCCAGGCCCCTTGGGTGTTTGAAGCTTTCAAGCACTATCTTGGTCATTCATTGGTTTGGGATGTCCTTTTTAGCTTAACTTGAGATGTTTGACCTTAGCTTTGTCAGTGTTGTCACTTTAGGTCCTAGTTTATTTCTCAGTGTTTTATTCCTTTTACTGTAAGAAACCTGACTGCATGGTTATGTTAATCATACAGTGTAAAGCAAAACATATTATGTGTTGTGTTATACTGGCACTGACACACTGGCAGTTCTATTTGCCCCTCTGTGGATAGAAGCCTCATCCACAGAGGAAGGGCCTGCCTTTGGCTCATGAGTCTGGAGCCTGCTGACTCTGGAACCCAGTATTCTTGCATTATTCTGGGCTGGGACTAGATCCCTATATGGCAATGTTTTAAAGGCTTCTGTAGAGCTGGATTTCCAGAAAGCCAATGGAGGCTTTTCTAGAGAGAACTTGTCCCAGGTTAGTACTTGAGATTTCCTTCTCTGCCTGTGTCATAGCTCCCTGTCTTCTGGAAGATCCGTATTTTTCCCTTGTCCTACTCAGAGTGACAGTGGAGAGACTGCTCTGATCCTGTCCCCTGGCTGGCCTTGGATACCATCTGAAGTGTATGGGTCAGATCCGAAAGGCTCCTGGACCACCTGTTTCCTTAGTCTGTTCTTTGCTGTCAATGCCCCCAAACCAATGTCTCTTGAAACATGAATGTTCCTTGCAGTTCATGAAGATAGGACAGAGGTGACAGCTCAGAAGTAGGCAGAAAACTACCACCATGACTGATCAGAATTCCCTTTTTTAGGTAACATTAAGCAAAATTCTAGTACACAGAGCCTGACCCAGAGGAGTTTGCTGTCGAGGGCGGAGGTGATATGAATCACTCAGAGCTCCATTCTGGGACTGAGCAGGGGACTCAGCAAGGTACAAAACCAGGGTCCTTTTTCTGCTCAAGGGTCTGAGCTGAAGAGCATCAACAGCTTTCTCTTTCAGAGCCAGGTGGACACCATCAACCTGTTCAAGGTAAAGGTCTGTAACACGAATAAATAAAAGACCCAGAAACTGATATTGGGGTTTAAACCTCAAGTTGAATATCAGAAAATCAAAGCAACTGGCCACTAGCTTCTTACCTCTACCTCAGGCTCAATGGGCTGATCCTGTCTACACAAGCTCTTACCAAGCCTCAGATTGTAACCTATCCCCCAGCATGGCTAGAGAATGAATGCTTCATACTGACCTTGCTTCTGTCTTATACATTTCCCTAATATTGTGATTAAAGGTGTGTGCTGTAATTCTCTTTTAGACTGATTCACTCTTGAATAGATCTGGGTGGCCTTGGACTCACAGAGATCCATCTACCTCTTAACCCTGAGTTCTAGGATTAAAGGTGTGTGCCACCACCTAGGAAGCTTCTGGTTGCTGGAATAAAAGGTGTTATCATCACTGCCTGATTTCTATAATGTGATGCTACTTTGTTTTTGTAAATCCTCAGTCAAGCTTTAATAAGTCATAAATAATATATAACTATAAAGGTCTATTCAGATTTAAATGAATTTTGATTTACTTAAGGATAGAAAGGAGAGGTAGGAGTGGAATAAAGCTGTGAGGGAGGTAGGGGTGGGGTGCGGCTGTCAGGTAGATAGGAATGGAGTATAGCTGTTGAGCACTTGCCTGTAAGTAAGGCCTTGTGTTCTGCCTCTAGCACATATCAAAATAAACATAAAAGGAATAAAATATAAATCTACTATTTGAGGACCTAAATAGGAACAGACCCTTACCAGGTCTTCAAACTGGACAGCAACCTTCCTGCTGGAGCCTTGACTTGGATGGCAGTCTCAGACCTTTGCTTATTATCCCTCAGGTGTTACAGAGCTGTGTCACTAAAACACAACCTAAGTATTGTTGCCTCGAGATGCTGTCCCTTTATTCTGGGCAGTATGCCAGGGCACACTATAGCCATTTAAAAACAGGAAAACCCAAGACAGAACAGTTGTTCAAGAGGACTGGCCAACGCTGCAAGGACCAAGAGCATCTGCATGGGGATATCCTAGATCTGATTTCATTCATGCCTGTCTTTCATTTTCATTCATTGTTTTTCTTTTTCTCAGATTTAATTATTTATTATATACACAGTGTTCTGCCACATGTATTCCAGGACATCAGAAGGAGGCACCACATCTCATTATATGTAGTTGTGAGCCACCATGAGATTGCTGAAAATGGAACTAAGAACCTATGGAAAGCCAGCCTGTATATTAACCCCTGAGCCATATCTCAAGCCTTCAAGGACAAATTTTTGTTTGTTTCTTCCATTGAGGTTACTCTGTGTAGCGTTAGCTGTCTTGCAACAATCTAACCCTAACCCTCAAACACAGAAATCGGCATGATACTGCATGAGATTAAAGGCCTGCACCTCTAGCACCTAGGTGCATTTCATTTTCAAATATACAATCCCTTGGGTCACTGTCACTACTATGATTAAATCAACAATCTTTGGAACCTTTCCACCCAGTCATTATAGGTGATAATTTTTCAGTCTTATCAAATTCACTACAACAGAGGTTACTTAGTAGTTTGGGGAGAGTGAGGTAAACCCACCTCAGCCCCCTGGACTTGTCCCCTATTATATTCTAAACAAAGGGTAGGGAGGGCAGAGCCCTACTATTACTGGCTACCCCAGGGTAATAGTGTCCTGCCTTAGGAAGAATGCCACAGCCAGGTGGGGGTGGGGGTGGGGGTCAGGGAAGCATGAGGGTAAAGAAAGGAGAGTGAATAATTATAGACATTAAAAACAGACACAGGTGAAGGACTTGGAGGACACTCCAGTGAATACTAGGGGGAAATCCCCAAGTTTATTACACACGGTCTTCATGTACCAAAATCAAAAGTGGGAGATGACAAAGGGGCTTCCTCACCAAGATACAAAGAACAAGCAATGTCCAAAATATCAAGTAAACACACCCTTGTCAAGGCAAGATAGACAATAGCTACATCTTCGGCTACATACCCTGTTATTAAAATAAGACGACATCCATCAGCTACTTCCTAGACCCAAGGTAAGGCATCTTGTTAGTTTGGCCACTTGTCAGGCCAAACATTGTGTTGCTTAACCCTGAGAGAGCAAGAGTGGGCCCACACACACAGGAAACCAAGCACTGCTGCCAAAAAGAAAAGGGTGCTTTCATCACCCACCCCCTCTCCCAGCAAAAAGCCCAAGGCCAACCAAGTCCTGAAACAGCCTTGCTGCTGATCGACTAGCTGACAAAACTGCTCCCCTTCTACAAACGGTAAACGCACCGGTTAGGCAGGCACAGCCCAAGAGCAGGCACAGCCCAAGAGTCTTTGGCAGTCATTTCCTGAGAGAAAGCCACTCCACCCAGGAGTCTCTGGCCTGGCTCCCCGGACCCAGCTGCCCAGGTGATTCTGGCAGATCTCCAGCCTGGCTGAATGTGTCTTCCTGATTGCAGCCACTCTTAGTGGCGGAATAGGGAAAGGGGACTGGGACAAGGACAAAAAGAATCCAGGCAGCAGAAGCCTCTGGAGTCACACTTCACCCTGCAGCCTGACCTGGTGTCCTCTCCCAGGACACTCCCCTTCACCAAGACTGGAGGGCTCAGCACCCAGCAGGGCAGCGGCACCGGTATGGAACAGGCAGGCGCCTGAACTTTAAAAGGGCAGCTGCTGGCAAAAAAAAAAAAAAAAAAAAAAAAAAAAGTTTAAACAGCAACAGCATCGTATCTCTGGAAAGACCCAGTTTTCGAATTTAGGAGTGGGACCCACAATAGAAACTGTCATCCGCCTGATAAAACAGCCACCTGCACTTTGGAAAGTGCTGGGAACCATATCCAGCTGCAGGTTTTAACTTGCCTAAACTTTTGGGGACATACACACCTCAGATTGCATCCTCTTTTGGAACAATCCATGACTTCTTTGTATTGTGTATTGTGTTTCATCTTATTTTGTTTTTACACAATTCCATCTCATTTTATTATTGCTGGGTCCGGGGTTGCACAATGATAGGGGACAGATCACCAAAGATCATGAAACCAGGAGCAAGCTTTAGTACAGGAAAAGAAAAGAAGAAAAAGAAAACAAAGGGGGGGGGGGAGGAAGGAAGGAAAGAAGGAAAACAAGAAAAGAATAGAATAGAATCACCAAGGAACACAAATGCTTATAGTCTATAGCTGTGACCACAGCCAGAGTTCTGGCTTCTAAAACTGTAGCAAATTGGTTTCTGAATTCTCCTTTTTATAGTAAGCAAGCAAAGTCATGAACAAAATAATTTTTACAATCTCGAGGTAAAAACCCAATTACAAATTGCTTTTTCTACAATTTTCATTAATAAGGTTTTTCAGTTAATCTAGTGTTTGGATTTAGTCTTTGTTTCTGTCTCTGGCACTTTCTGATGTATTTACCAAACCCCTGAACCCCGCCCACGATACTGCCAGTTTGGCCCTGCATGGACCCCCAAGGCACCTTGAGCTAGCCTGAAGCTGTTGGCGGGAACTCCTTGCCCCAAGGCTATTGTTGGTACTCTTCCCATGACACACACCTCGTGACACACACTCCGTGACAACCATACCTCGTGATAACACAGGGAGGAGCTAAGCCAAAAAAATTCCTGTAATTTTTCACTGTGCTATAAGTCGGTATTTAAGCCCGTTCTTCCCTTTCAATAAACGGCATTCGGCATTTGGTGTTCCAACTTTGCCATTGAACAAATGACCCGCTGTCTTGTCTTTATTTCAATCTCTAGGCCTTGGCCTGACTCGTGGTAGAGATGGTAGCGCGGGCGCTACAAGGTATGGAATAATCCACACCCAAAAGTCAGGTACATCTCATCACTTAAAAGTTAACTCAGCTCAAGTCAATTAGCTGGTCATGAGTGGTGGGGTTGGGGAGTAGGGGGTATCTAAAATGCCGACCCTCAGTTTGCAGAAGGCCCCTCCAGCTCTGGAAGGCTGGCACAGAGCCATGGGTATTAAAGCAAGGGATCCCATTGTTAATAGCTAGTCCTTAAGTTGTTGGGAAGGCTGCTGACAGTCTGCTCTCATTATCCTAGGCTCACAAAAGTATATTCCCATATTTCTGCATTCCTATTTTGGGGACCTACATTTTTATATTCTTATTCTTGGACTCTTCAGTTATTACATTTTGCTTTATTTTATGTCACTCAGAAAACCATGTCATCACCCTTTTATCGCTTGTTCTCATTCTATGGCATATAAGTTCGTTTCAGGATATTATTTCCAATCCTGTCATCACTTCTTTCATTTTTTTTCTTTTCCTCCCCTAGAACTGCCTGTGGCTGCTGGAAATTGAACCCAAGTGCCCTGGGAGTACAGACAGCACTCTTAACCTCTGAGAGGTCTCCAGCCTCATATCTGATGCAGAAATTATATTTACCGAGAGGTCTGCCTGGGTGAGTGTACCATGCCTGATACTGGCTGTGTTGGGCTTGGAATTTGCAGCCAGCCTCCTCCTCCACTGCCCCCTGCAGGTAGAGTGCTGGGAATACAGGTCTGCACCAAAGCACCCAGCTCTGTCAGTAAATGATGCTTTTAAGCTTAAAATAACTGCAACATCCGACTCAATCTTCCTGGTCCCAAGTGTTCTCTCCTCCCCTCCTCTTTCTCCTAATTCCCTCTCCACTCACTGCTCCCCCACTCCCAATATGCTCAGGAGATCTTGTTCCTTTCCCCTTCTGTGACAGACCTTCTATGAATCTCTTAGGATCCTCTTTGCAGCCTAGTGTTTCTGGCTGTGTGAATGTCTAAACTCCATATATGAGTGAATACCATGTTCCTTTTCTTGTAACTGGGTTACCTCACTCAGGATCTTTTCTCCAATTTCCATCCATTTGTTTGCCACTGAGTAGTATTCCATCGTGTAAATGTGCCACATCTTCTTTTTCCATTCTTCAGTTAAGGGGCATCTAGGTTGCCTCCAGGCTCTTGCTATTACAAATAATGCTGCTATGGACATAGGTGAACAGATGTCTTTGTTGCATGGGTGTAGATCATTGGGTATATGCCTAAGAGTGGGATTACCGGGTCCTGTGGTAGACTGATTCCCATTTTCCTGAGCCACCATACTGATCTCCAAAATGTCTGTGCAAGTTTGCACACCCACCAGCAGTGGAGGAGTGTTCCCCTTTCTCCACATCCTCTCCAGCATAAGCTGTTATTGGTGTTTCTAATTTTAGCCATTCTGACAGGAGTAAGATGGTATCTCAGAGTTGTTTTGATTTGCATTTCCCTGATGGCTAGGCATGATGTTTAGCACTGTCTTAAGTGTCTTTTAGCCATTTTGGATTCCTCTATTGAGAAGTCTCTCTTCAGTTCTGCACCTCATTTTTTAATAGGGTTTTGGGTTTTGTTTTGTTGTTTTTTTTTTTTTTTTTTTTTTTTGGTGTTTTGGTGACTAGTTTCTTGAGTTCTTTGTATATTTTGGAGACCAGCCCTCTGTCAGATGTAGGGTTGGTGAAGATATTTTTCCAGTCTGTGGGCTGCGGTTTGGTCTTGTCTACTGTATCCGTTGCCTTACAGAAACTTCTCAGTTTGAGGAGGTCCATTTATTGTCTATCTCAGAGGGACAAATAGACAATTGTGAAAAAAAGAAATAACATAATAGAGGGAGCCATTATAGGTTTGAAGAGAAAATTGACTCTAGAGAAATGTCCAGAGACCTACAAGGATGACTCCAACTAACAATCTGAGCAACAGTGGAAAGGCTACCATAAATGCCCTTCCCTGATAATGACATTGATAACTAACTTATATGCCATCATAGAGCCCTTATCTAGTAGCTGATGGAAACAGAAGCAGATACCCACAGCTAAACACTGAGCTGAACTGGAATCCAGTTGCAGAGAGGCAGGAGTGATAAGAAAAGGGGTCAAGACCAGGCTACAGAAACCCACAGAGACAGCTGACCTGAACAAGGGGGAGCTCATGGACTCCCAGACTGATAGCTGGGAATCCAACATTGGACCAACTCAGACCCCCTGAATGTGGGTTTCAGAAGGCCTGGGACCTCTGGCAGTGGAACCAGGATGTATCCCTGGTGCACAAAAGGACTTTGGGAACACATTCCCTATGGAGGAATACTCCCTTAGCCTAGAGGCAAGAGGGAGGGCCTAGTCCCTACTCCAAATGATTTGACAGATTTTGATGATCCCTCCTAGAAGGCATCAGCCTCCCTGTGGAGTGGGGGGTGGGGAGCATGGGAAGGGAAGGGAACTGGGATCGATATGTAAAATAAGAAAAATAATAAATATTAAAAAAAAAACTGTAACATCTACCAGGGTCGTTAGGCAGTTGTCAGTGTGTTTTTATTTTGAAAATGGAGGCAGTCAGAAAGGAAGCTTGTTTTGCAGGAGGCAGTAACCCAAAGGTACCTGCTACTTCTTTTCTGTCTTTTTTTTTTTTTTTTTCCTTTTCACTTAAATTTGCAACAAGCTGGTTTTACTTGTCAATCCCAGTTCTCTCACCGTCCCAGGCACCTGAAGGGCAGTAGGCAGGTGGGAAGGAGAACGCTGGGCAACAACTAATTCTTTGCAGCAGGCTGGACAATCCGGGGCCTCTTGTCCACCATTTGTGGGCTGCAGGCTAAGGCGCACAGGGTCGGACATCTGGGCTCCCTGCTCTGGAGCACCCTCCTGGGGATCCAAGAGCCAGGGGGGGCTGCTGCAGCACCAGCTCGCATGGTGGGCGTCCTTCGGGTCTTCCCCTCCCACCCAAGCTTCTGGTTTCTGGCTTCCAGGAAGGAAGGCAGGGGACCAGCTCCCAGGCTGGCACTGAACTCACCAGGTGAGCATGATCTCAATGGCCAGGAGCAAGGCAGATGGTGGCTGTCTTGAATTTCAGGTCAGCACAGAGGTTCAAGAAATAGCATTCCCTGGTGAAATGTCTTGAGGCAAGTTCCTGTATTATGGAGCACGGTCAAGCATCTCTCCAGAATGGAACTGTCCACCCAAACAATGGAGGCTTCCTGAGGCCACACCTGTAGATGCAGAACTAGGGTAGAGATACTCATGGAGCCTGTAGTGCTTCAGAAAGTATGGTTGATAACATACTTTCAACTCCTAACTTTTAGAAACGTTTTGGACACAGTTAAACATTTTCTATGGGGCCATTCATCAGCAGTTCCCCTCAGGGAGATCCATTCAGGACCTCTGCTCAACCACTGACACGGTTTTAACCCCCAATATGGGAATGCTAGCTCTTTCCCGATGGTGTTTATGGTCCTTTACCAAAGGGCACGGTAGGATTGTTGTTAGGAAGAAGTAGCACAACCATACAGGGCATTTTTGTGGCTCCTGGAGTAATTGATGGTGATTTTGAGGGAGAAATCAAAGTTATGATTCATTCTTCAAATGGAATTTCAGTAATAAAGTCAGGCCAGAGACTTGCTCAATTTATTTTAATCCCCCAGGTGAAGACAAAGAACCAGGTTAAGAGAGATAAAAGAGGAAAATCTGGATTTGGCTCAGCTGATGCCTATTGGCTACAAGCCATCAGTCCACAGCGCCCAGAAATCACCTTATATATAAATGGCAGGGCCTCTTCTGGCCTTCTGGACATGGGCGTGGACAGGTCAGTTATTACAGCTAGTCAGTGGCCTTCAACATGGCCAAAAACGGTGACCACTACACAGCTGCAAGGAATTGGTCAGACTCAGAATCCAGAACAGAATAGCAACGAATTTGCTTGGAGAGATGAGGAAGCTCATGAAGGAACTTTTCAGACATTCATTGTTCTTCATTTGCCTCTAAATTTGTGGGGCCGAGATGTTCTGGCCCGAATGGGAGTGTATTTGTATAGCACCAATCCAGGTGTTACTAATCAAATGTTCAGGCAGGGACTGTCGCCCAATCAAGGACTAGGCAGGGGGATGGAAGGAGAGCTGATCCTATTCTACTAGTAAGAAACATACCAGAACAGGACTAGAGCACTTTTAGCAGAGGTCACTGAGATGCCTGCACTCCATGAAGACTCTATTCTATGGAAAAGTGATTCTATGGATCGGTATGGATATATCAGTGGCCTCTGTCAGAAGAAAAAATACAAGCTGCTCAGCAGTTAGTGCAGGCACAGCTGGACAGTGGTCATATCGTACCTTCTAATTCCCCATGGAATAATGACATTGCTGAGAATAATGAGTAAAAATTTATCAAAGTAAATAAAAACCGACCACAGTATTATACTCATTTTAGTGTGAAAAATTGAAAAACTAAGAGGTGGTGGTGCACGCCTTTAATCCCAGCTCTCAGGACACACAGACAGGTGGAGCTCTGTGAGTTTGAGGTCAGCCTGGACTACAGACAGCCACGGCCATTAGTACAAAAAAACAAAAACAAAAACAAAAACAAAACCCTGTCTCTCAAAACCAATTAAAAAATTAAATTAAAAATTAAAAAATTGGGGCTGGAGTGATGGTACAATGGTTAAGAGCACTGGCTACTCTTCCAGAGGTCCTGAGTTCAATTTCCAGCAACCACATGGTGGCTCACAGCTGTCTATAATGAGATTTGGTGCCCTCTTCTGGCCTGCAGACATACATGCAAGCAGAACACTGTATACATAATAAATGAATCTATAAAGATAAAAATAAAAAATAGCATAGAAACTGATTTCAGCATAATTCTAGTTATAGCATTAAAAACAATAAATGTGGCCTGGTACCTCACAGCCCAGACAACAAGTATGTGGTGGGGAAATGGGAGGGAAGCGAAGGAGAAGGGGAGTGGTTTATGTAAACGGGCCCTTCGCCCAAGGACTTCTAACTGCCAGGTTCCGCCCATGGAACACTCTTAACTGCTCTAACCGCTGGGCCTTGCCCCCATTCTACAGAGTAAAAAGGTCAATCTCCAGACGTGAAATCCCACCACTCTCCACCCTGGAAAGCTCCACCCTGAAAAGTTCTACCCGCTTCCGATGAAACTCTATAGAAGCCCTCTATTCTGCTCAGTTGCTGCTGTTTCTTTCTCCAGCAGAGGAGACTCCCTCCTGCTTTTTCGCCTCCCAATAAATCTTGTGTGAGTTTGTTGTGTGCTGTGACTGTGGTATTCCTTGGCTCCGGGCTGCCAGGACACCTTCCCATCCCAGTTGTAAGGCCTTGTTCGCTATGGAGAGAAAGCTGAACTGAAGAGAGGGTGGTGAGGAAAGGCGGAAATGGGTGGCTACACTGCCGCTGGGTTATGTGACGTTTGGGCCTGTGTGGGAGCCCACAGTGACTCCATTCCATCTTAAAGTCAGAGAGTTCAAGCTTATTCTTTCTCCTCAGGGCCAAATAACAAGATGTTTGGTCAAAGGGATGGTTACTACATGTTTTGAGAATTAAGGAGGTGATTATGCTTGCTTGTTCCTTGAACCATGGTAAGGAAATCTTTTGCCCTCATCTTTTTGCTTTGGATATATGTATGAGAAATAAATTCAGGGCTGCTGTAGTATTCACTGAAAGCCTGCCAATTCTATCCTCTCTCTCTCGCTCTACTTTATTGGTGTTTTGCCTGTCTGTATGTCTCTGTGAGGGTGTTGGATCCTGTTGTTACAGACAGTTGTGAGCTGTCAAGTAGGTGCTGGGAATTGAACTGAGATGCCCTGGAAAAATGGTCAGTGGCACCATCTGGATGTGTAGTGGACTCACCATTATCCCTGCCCCTTTCTGTCACATTCCAGGACCATCTAATCCTTCCAGTTCTTCCTCACTCCTCACACCCAAAAGCAACCCGTAGATGAAGATCAATCGTGCATATACAGAACCATGAATTCTGAGTTCTCGAAAAAAAAATTCTGGCAGGGTGGTAATGGTGCAAGTCTCAGAGGCTGAGGATCTTTGTGAGTTCTAAGCCAGCCTGATCTGCGGGGCAAGTTTCAGGACAGTCAGAGCAACACAAGAAACCTGTTAAAACAAAGAAGAGTTTCTGCGTATGTGTGTGTGTTTAGTTTTCTTTCTGAAGGAAATTTTGTTATTGAAAAAAAACTTGTTTTCCTAGCAGTAAATAACCATGGTTCCAAGTAAGTTCATCAGGACAACAGGAGGGTTGTTGCCACTGTCTGTATTAGTCCGATTTTTTGTTTTGTTTTGTTTTTGTTTTTGTTTGTTTTGCCATTATGACAAAATAAGCTTGGCTCAGTCATTTAGGCTTTTTTGTTTGCTTGTTTGTTTTGCTTTTTTGAGAAAAGGTTTCTGTACATGCCCTGTCTTTCCTGAAATTATGCCTGTAAACCACATTGACTTTGAACTCAGAGAGGTGTCTTTGTCTCTGGGTTCAGAGGCTTGCTGGGATTAAAGGCCTGTGTCAGAATGGCAAGCTATGCTCAGTAGTGTTTAAAGAAAATGGGTTTACATTTATCACAGTTTTGGAAGTTCAGGGACTTGATGCTAAGATAGACAGCTTTACTGATACTTCAGTTACTTTAGAATCAATTCTGATTTATCATCCCAGCTTTACCAAGTACTAAACTTTTATTTAATTGTTTTCTAGAAACAGGGTCTCTTGTGATCCAAGCTGCCCTGCAACTGCAAAGGTAACCTTGAATGTTTGAAAATTAGAATTTCTCACTCACAGATTGTTTCTTTAATTATCAGGACTACTAATGCTTGATATTTCACCTGCCCTCCCCCCAAAAAGACAGACCTTAGAGCAGGCTCCATAATAGATGGTCAACAAAAATTAACTCAGTGGTGTTTTTGAGGACTTTCTGTCTCAAAATGCTTAGGGCATTTCTTTTCCATTACTGGTCTTTTGCTTATATATTATGGTTCCTGATTTTGGATTTTTTGAGGTGTGTGTGTTTCTGGTGGTTTTCTTTGTTTTTATCTTGTTTGTTTTGTTTTATTCTGATTTTTTTTGCTTGTTTGTTTTTTAGAGAGAGAAAGAAGGTACGGACTTGGATGGGTAGAGTGGATCTGAAAGGAGATGAGAGGGAGGAAAATGTGGTAAGAATCTATTGTGTTAAAAAAAAAAACATTATTTTCAATTAAAAAAAAAAATAAGACTCTGTCTCCAGAGCAGCCCTGGATGACCCATTGTGGGTTTCCTCACCCTTGATTCTGTGATCTCTCTCATGAAGAACTCAGGAGTGTGGGCTCCTGGGAAATGCAGGCAAAACAGATAATGGTTTACCCTAGAACACTGACTACTTAGCATGGAAGCTTGCATTAGATAAGAAATGATTTTATATGGTGTTCTTCATTGCTGCCAGCAGCTTCTCCTCCTCCTGGGTTTTGTTTGTTTTGAGTAGGGTCTCTTCATGATACCTGGCTGTCTTGGAACTCCTATGTAGACCAGGCTGGCCTCGAACTCAGAGACCCCTGGATCCTCTGCCTCCTGAATACTAAGATTAAAGGCATGGGCCGCACACCTGGCTGTATTTTTTAAAATATTTGCTCAGGTATGGTGTTGTAATTTTTTAAAATTCTATTGGATTTTGAAATTTTTATCACTCATTTTTAAGTGTTTTATTTATTTAGTTAGTTATTTTGTTTTGTTTTGTTTTGAGGTTTTTTTGTTTGTTTGTTTGTTTTGCTTTGTTTTTTGCCAAGACAGAGTTTCTCGGTGTAGTCATTTCTGCCTTGGAACTCACTCTGTAGACCAGGATGGCCTGGAACTCAGATACCTGTCTGCCTCAGCCTCCAGAGTGCTGGCATTAAATGTGTGAGCCACCACTGCCTGGCACCTTTTTATTTCTTATTTGTGTGTTGCCCATGGTGTCTGTGTGAGTACAGGCATGCTGGAGCCACAACTCTCTGTGGAGGTCGGGGGACAGCCATCAAGTTAGCACCATGGGGATAAGAGGACCTAATCCAGGTCTTAAGGATTTGATGTTTTCCTTTGCCGAGTCATTTCAACCTCCTAGAAGTTTTATATTGTTTGTTTGTTAGCCCACACACCCGTCCGTCCATCTATCCATCCATTAATTGCCCACTGTGGATTTTTTTTGAAAATCTCCTTACCTAAGGGTTCTTGTTGCATTGAGGCAGAGGCCAAGGTGCAAAGCTAAGGGAGACCGAACCCACAGCGATAGCGAGTTTTTTCCACTAGGTGGCAGCCGAGGTACAGGCTGGAGCGCAAAGGCTCTAAATTTGTACCTTTCTCGTGGGAAGGCTAATTCAACACGACATGTTTGTCCCTCTAAATACAAACCCAACACACAAAGAAAGTTTTATTACCTGCAGAAAAGAAAGTCGAGAATACCAAGCAGGTTATTTTTCGACTAGGAAATGAAATGGAGGTTTTATTCAGGATACTTAAGCACAATCTTATAGATTTATCAGACAGAAGTTTCTAGGAATTAAAGATCATACTTCATCCCTAGCTTGTCCTTAACTTGAAACCCAAAATACTCCTCGAATAAATAATTTGTTCCTGTGGGTTTTTATGTGCGTGCGTGCGTGCGTGCGTGCGTGCGTGCGTGCGTGCGTGCGTGTGTGTGTGTGTGTGTGTGTGTGTGTGTGTTTTCCAGAAAGGGTTTCTCTGTAACAGTCCTACCTGTCCAGGCATTTCCTTCTTAGACCTGGCTGGCCTCAAACTCACAGATCCACCTGCCTCTGCTGCATGGATGCTGGGATTATTGGCGTATGCTACTGCCTTCAGCCAAGAATTTGTCTTTATGGTCAGATTATAATGATTGAGCAAAGTCCTCTTAAGAAAAAGGGGATGGGGGGATTGGAGCTGGTTTGAACCGATTCCTGATTGTTTTCTCTAGAACACTTTTCTAGAAACAAAATCAGCATACTATGACCATAGCCAAGGTTTAAAAGTACATCAGCTCACTTCCCTGCAAGAACAGCCACTTGACCATAGAAGTTCCTGTCTGCTGGGTAGTAGCCCCTCCCCCCCTTGATGCTGCCTTCTTGAGGCATTTCCAACAGGAGTCTCATCTTTGAAAGCCTGGTGCGGAGTGGGAGAGCCCTTCGTGTGCTCCTGACTTAGAAGGGGGAAGTGAAGCTGTGTGGGAAGTGGTGGTGTGGGACAGTCTGTGATCATCAGAGTCTTCTGTTACCACCTTGCCTTTGTTTCATTTAAAAAATTTATTAAATAAGATAAAATAAGGCAATTTTTATGCAAGGGTATAATGTACTTCAAGGTCTTGGAGAACACATAATCTCAGTTTTATTGCAAACAAAGCAAGTGTAATGTACATTTCCCAGCTAAACAACCCTCTTCACATCCCCATTCTCTGGGAGACCTAGGAAATCACTCCTGTGAGCTAGCCATTTGTTCTCATGTGTCCACAGATATCTATTGAAGCTGGGACACATGTGTCCAATTCCCCTCAAGATGTGTGTGAGTTCACCTAGGGGTGACAAGAAATCTAGCACTAGGGAAATTTCCAAGACTCCACAAGGATGATCCCAACTAAGAATCCAAGCAATAATGGAGAGGCTACCTTAAATGCCCTTCCTCTATAATGAGATTGATGACTACCTTATATGCCATCCTAGAGCCTTCATCCAATAACTGATGGAAACAGAAGCAGAGACTCACAGCTAAGCACTGAGCCAAACTCCTGGAAGCCAGTAGTAGAGTGAGGAGTGATGAGCAAAGGGTCAAGACCATGCTAGGGAAACCCACAGAAACAGCTGACCTGAGCAAGTGGGAGCTCACAGACCCCAGTCTGACAGCTTCCCAGCATGAGACCAAAGCAGGCCCCCACAATATGGGTGTCAGTTGGGGACCTTAAGCAGTCTATGGGGTCTCTGGAAGTGGAAGAGAATTTATCCCTAGTGCACGAATGGCTGAGCCACCACAGCCCGGCTTTCTGTGATCATTTCTTCCTTTCTTTCTTTCATTTTTTTTTTAATTTGGTTTTTTGTTTTGTTTTCTTTTGTTTTTTTGGTTTGATTGAGATAGGGTTTCTCTGTGGCTTTCGAGACTGTCCTGGAACTAGCTCTTGTAGACCAGGCTGGTCTCGAACTCACATAGATCTGCCTGCCTCTGCCTCCCAAGTGCTGGCATTAAAGACATATGCCACCATTGCCCAGCTCCAGTGATTAGTTCTTAATATTTTGTTTCTGGCTAGAGGGGGGGAGGAGGGTGTGCATATGGATGTAGTTTCCCTTGGAGGCCAGAGGGGGGCATTGCATTTCCAGGAGCTGCAGTGTGAGCTGCAAGACATGAATGCTGAGAACTGAACTTATGTCCTCAAGAGCAAAAGAGCCTTAACCTCAGAACCATCTACTCATCCCCACTATCATTGTTTGGTTTGGTTTGGTTTGGGTTTTTGAGACAGGGTTTCTCTGTGTAGCCCTGGCTGTCCTGGAACTCACTCTGAAGACCTGGCTGGTCTTGAATTCAGAGTTTGCCTGCCTTTGCCTCCTGAGTGCTGGGTTAAAGGCATGAGCCACCACAGCCCCAGGCTGACCCTTCTCTTGAAGCCCTTGGAAGGAAGCTGCAGACACTTCCCATCTTCCCTCATGTGTCCCACTGGTTTATGAACTCATCACTGATCGCTTTTGCTTTGAATAAAGTTTCCCAGCCTGTCTGAACCTGTCCAGCCCTTTCATTTACTCTCGAATCTGGGGGCCAAGACCCCAAAATATCAAACCTAGGCCTCAACCACTGACAACAAAGCCATACATTACCCAGTGTGGTGGCATGTGCCAACCTCTAATCCCACCTTTTAGAAGTGGAGGCAGGAGAATCAAGAGCTTCAGGTCATCCTCAGCTACATCAGGACTAGCCCAAGCTAGGTGGGATACTGTTTCAAAAATAAAAGAAAACAAATAAGCAACAGAAAAACAAAAACAAACAAACAAACAAAACCACTCCAATCTGGCTCTTGAGGAGAGACAGAAATTACAAAACCCTTATGAGATCTGAGTGTGGTGTCACACACCTTTAAACCCAGTGCCCAGGATGTAGGCTGATCTCTGTCAGTTTGGGGCCAGCCTGATCTCCAGAGTGAAATCCTTCCCAGGAGAGCAGCATACTGAGATGCTGTTTCAAAAAAGAGCAGGAGAAGAAAAAAAGAAAAGTATGTACTGAGGCCGTCTTCACCCGGACAAGATTTCTCTGCTCACAAAGCCATTGCAGATGCTTGGCTTCTGCATCATTCAGTGGGATAGTGAGGTTCTTGAGAACTGCATTCCTCCTAAAGAGCAATCTGGCGGTGCTCAGGAAAACAAGACGTCATCAATGAGTTATTAGCTACTCTTGTGTTCCGGACCAAAACAAGGGAGGAAAGGGTTTGTCTGCTCCATGGTTTCACTCAGTGCCAGAGGCAGGCAGATCTCTGTGAGTTTGAGGTCAGACTGTTGTACATAATTAGTGCCAGCCAAGGATATACACACATGCATACCCTGGCTCAAAATACTACCGGACAGGGGAGAGGAAGACGTTCAGAAAGGGGCTACTTTAAAAGGCCAGGGCAGGATAGGGCATGAAAAACACATATATTCACATTATTCGCTTCCTCTTACTGGGCCCCACTTCCAAATAATTCCATCATACTCTAAATCTATCCAGAGATTAACTAACTCATTACATCAGACCTCTGAAAATCTAGTTGTCTAAGGGAAGGCCACCATCACCCCACTCAGAGTTTGGTTTCAGTAATCATCTAATTGTTTCTTAACCCAGCCAAGCTGATGATTTAAATTCACCTTTACAATGGCAATTCTGCTCAAGGGTACAGTCCTAGAGAAGTTTTCTCACAAAGGGACTATCACATGTGAAGATAGCTGTGGGTATCCACTGTAGATCAGGAGAGAAAGAGAGTATCCGGGAAGTCCACTGAAGGCCAGTGTACACAAATGAATGCAGCAGGTGAAACCCGTATATGAAGATTCAAAAAAGTTGCAAATGGATAGAAAAGTCTGAACAAAATCAGATCCATATGCTGATCCCTTTTATGACACCTTTCATGTGAACTCAAAATACTGACAGGAGTGATGACACAGGCCTTTAATCCCCACACTTAGGAGGCAGAGAGGGAGGATCGCTGTAAACTCAGGCCAGCTCAATCAGAATAGTGATTTCACAGTCATCCAGAGCTACATAAAGAAACCCTATGTCACACACACACACACACACGTATATGCATACATACACAAATGTACTGGGGAGATGGTTCAGCAGTTAAGGAGCTCTGACTCCCTGGTTACAGATGTTGAAACCGCACACATGGCAGCTCACAATTATCTATAGTTTCTGTTCCAGGGGATCTGAAGTCCACTTCTGGCCACCTCAGGCCAGACTTTCAAGCAGAGAAAATGCCTATCCACATATAAAAATATAAAACAATTAAAAAGTACACAAAAAAATGATTCCCATAGGATTAATGGATATAAAAATGGACCTTTAAAAAATACTAATGAGGGTGGAGAGATGATTTGATGGTTAAGAGCACTGGCTGCTCCTCCAGAGGTCCTGAGTTCAATTTCCAGCACCCACATGGTAGTTCACAGCCATCTGTGATGGGGTTGGATGTTGTCTTCTGAGGTGCAGACTAACGTGCAGATGGAGCGCTCACATGCATGCCTGTGATACACACATCTTTACCGATGAGGAGGAGGAGGAATGGCAGCTTCTCTCTGCAAACTAAGAGCAATACTCCTTAGGGCCTCAACATTGTTCTCATCACCCTGAGCATTGCTACTTTGTTTGTTTGATTTTTTGAGACAGGGATTTGGCTGTTCAGGAACTGCCTCTGTAAATCCATTGGCCTTGAACTCACAGGGACCCTTTGGCCTCTGCCTCTGCCGCCCAAGAGCTGGGATTAAAGGTGTACACTACCAACGCCCAGATGCACAGGACTTTTACCCATCTAGCCTAATTAAGGCGCTCAGTGTTTCCTGCTCGTTTTCCATTCCAAAAACTTCCAGCAGTGCCTTCCCAAAGGTTTCGGTTTCCACCTTGACAGGATTAGGTTCTGAACCAATTGCTGTGCAAATGCATGCTAATCCTCACAGGGTCGGATTTTGGCTTCTGCAGTCACCTCCAGCAGAGAACACACCACATAAAAGCAGCTGCAGGACTGGAGAGCACCAGCGTCTCTTAGCCCGGTTGGGTAGCTGATGCTATGGCTTCCCCTCTGACTGGAAGGAGGTACTACTACCCAGAGCCCCACATGCCACCAAACATGAACCGAGAGCAGGCTTGGGCCTGGGCACTGGATAATTTTGAGGCACTGTGCCATCGCTCGAGTCAGCACCCCCAGTGCCATGGAAGTGGATGTGCCCTCATAACCACACTGGATGGAGCCGCATTTGGAGCTGGGATGGGACAGAACCCCCGTAGAGAGCCACGTGTCAAGGAGCCAAAGGCTGAAACTGCAGAGAGGCTTTGTGCTCCTCAAGAAGTAAGAGGCCCTTCCAGGAGAGGGGCCCACCGGGATCTGAACCAGCCAGAAGATGACAGCAGCGTCCACAGGGGTGGAGAGATGCGTGCCCAGAATGAATCCTGGAGCCTAGGTCGCTCCCGGAAACGGCTAAAGACAGAGAGGCCTATGTGATAGAGGATCATGGAAAGAAAAGACACCCAAGCCATGAACAGCGTACACCATGGAGTCCTTCAGTCTATTCCCCTGTAAGGAGCCAGAGAAACCCTGGTGAGCGCCTGGGCTGTCTCAGTGGATATTGCGGTAAATAAGGATCAGGATAAACAAATAGGCCGAATAGATATTTATTCAGGGAGAAATAACTTACAACCTAGACAGATGAACACCAGGAAATGCAACCCGATCCTCTCAGAGAGCGCCTTTCCTGGACCCCTCCGACCTCCTTCCACAGGTCATTTCCGCCCATGGCTCCACCCCCAATGGGCGTGGTCAGTGCTACAGAAGGACTATCTCACTACAATTGGACTTACAAGGGACTGTGCCAATACCTAGGACTCTTGAAGTCTTGAAGGCCTCTCTTGACTGTTCAAGGGTTTCTCTTCTTAAAATTAGTATGTTAGGGATCTTTTTAAATTTTTTGTTTCATTTTTCAAAACAGGGTTTTGATGGGAGATGCCATTCTGTATATGTTTCTCATACTGGTTAATGAATAAAGCACTGTTGGCCAATAGGAAAGGAAGGTAGGAGGGAGTAGGAGACAAGGAGGAAAGAGGAAGTAGTAAGGAGGAGTCAAGATGGAGAGACTGGGGAGATGAGACACCTACTTTATTCCCCACATGGAAATACATGCCTATAAGAAACTAGGACCTGGCCAATAGCATTATGTCAAATACAGAGTCTCAGTGTGTTATTTGGGGCTGGCACAGCAGCGGGCCGAGACGGGGCACAGGGCGGATAAACCCTACTCCTTACAGGGTTTCTCTGTATCAATTTGGTGGCTGTCCTGGGACTAGCTCTGTAGACCAGGCTGGCCAAGAACTCAGATCTGTCTGCCTCTGCCTCCTGAGTGCTGGGATTAAAGGCTTGTGCCACCAACGCCCAGCTAGGAATCCTTTCTTAAATTTGTGTAGACTGGTTACATTATGATGGAAAGTGTTCATAATTAAAATCTTTCCACCAACACCTGTGTAATTCTTTTTCAGGGGAAAAGTCAGCATTGGAATCAGGGGTAGGGAGTGGTTAGTAATCAAGTCAGAGTTGAATTTTCCTGTGGAGTTTTGTGGGTGTCCAAAAGATGTGGGTGGAGTTTGTGGAGGTGTCAGGAAAATGTGGGTACTAACAGGGTCAGTAGGGACAAATGGGTGGCCCACTAATTAGTATATCTTAGTTAAATAGTTTTCTAGATTAGGCAACATAAAACCATGAATACGGTGTCACCGGCGGGCCTGTAAGTGATCTGCTGGCTACAATGACAAGGAAAAGGCAATCTGATTTTGGCTCTTCAGAACTGACAACCAAGAAATGACAGTACATCAGGTCCATGCAGGTATAGAATACACCCCTGTAAGTCCTGTCCATCTCAGATGTTATCTGCATAGTTTGACTACCAGATCCAACAAATGTGAGGTTCATGGACAAGGAACAAGACCTCTCTGGTTTATAATGTAAATAGTAAAGGTTCTTGCCAGAGCCAGGTGTAGTTGTGTGCACCTGTAATCCCAGCCCTCTGGAGGCAAGCAGATCTCATGTAAATGCTAGACTGGTCTACATGGTGAGTTCCAGTGCAATAATGTCTACACAGTGAGACCCTGTCTCAAAAGGGGTAGGCTCTTTTCAGGCTGGGTAGAGGTGAGCTTAAAAGGATTTCAGGGGTGCCAGATTTCTTTTTTCCCAGACATGGAGTCTCCGCAGCTTTGCAGCCTGTCCCAGAATTTGTTCTGTAGTCCAGGCTAGCCTCGAACTCACAGAGACCCTCTTGTCACTACCCCCTGACCTGAAGGACCAGGTTCTCTAACAATGCCACCACTTGCAAGGGTGTGTGCTGATGTCTGTGCACAGGGATAGGGTAAAGATAAGTAGCAAGGACATTCCTTGCATTAATATACTTTAGAGGGTAAGGCTCTGAGTTAGGCAGGTCAGTGAAGGTGTTAGATAGGATATAAAGCAGCAGCTTAGAAAGCTAACCTTACTGTGCACTCTAGGGACATGCTAGGAGTGTAACAGCTTGGATTAGTTGTTAAATGGGATGCAAGCATGAGCTACTCCCCTGCACAGGAGCAGCCTCAGGGATCTAAGAGTTCAGAGATCCCAGAGTGAGAAGGGGAGGGGGTATGTGGGAATCCAGGGACAATGGTGGCCTGGGTGAGATCTGAATACCTGAGCCCTATAGACTGGCAGCTTATTTACTAGGATTCTAGCACAATTCATGTCATCCCTGAATTTCATGTTAGTTCAACACTTATGCTTATTTTGCTCATTGGTAAAACAGTGTGAGCTATGGTAGCCACCATCTGGATGTGTGGTGGACTCACCATTATCCCTGCCCCTTTCTGTCACACTCCAGGGCCATCTAATCCTTCCAGTTCTTCCTCACTCCTCACACCCAAAAGCAACCCGTAGATGAAGATCAATCGTGCATATACAGAACCATGAATTCTGAGTTCATTTTTAAAACGTTCTGGCTGGGTGAGTTCTAGGCCAGCTTGGTCTACAAGGCAACACAGACAAACTGTCTTGAAAAACAAAAACAAAAAACAAAGAAAGGAAAGTTTCAGAGTGTGTTTTTTCACTTTCTTAAGGAAATTTGTCATGAAAAATTTTTCCTTGTTTCCCTAGTAGCAACCATGGTTCCATATAAGTCCATAGTACAACAGGTGGCTTGTCACCACTGTATTAGTGAGTTGTTTTTACTTTTGTTTTGTTTTGTTTTGCCATTATAACCAATAAGGCTTGGGTCAGTCATTTAAGCTTTTCGTTTTTGTTTGTTTAGTTTTGTTTGTTTGTTTGAGACAGGCTTTTTGTACATGCCTTGCCTAACCTGAATTCTGTCGGTAGACCACAATGACTTTGAATTCAAAGAGGTTGCTTCATCTCTGGGTCCAGAGGCTTGCTGGGACTAAAGGCCTATGACAGCATGCTATCTAGGCTCAGTAGGGTATAATGAAAATGGATTTATATTTATCACTCTTTGGAAGTTCAAGGGCATGAATGGACAGCATTACTGATACTTGAATTACTTTAGAATTAATTCTGATTTTCTCAGCTTTCCTATGGAAAACATCATACCTTTATATAGATAATAAATTTTCTTTTTATTTGATTTTTTTCTAGAGACAGGCTCTCTTGCAGTCCAACTTCCCTGCAACTCTATATGGCCAAAGGCAATGTTTAAAAATTAGAACCTACCAGAATTTTTTACTCAGATTATTTGCCCAATTGTCAGGCCTGTATTATACTTGTTTGGTATTTCTCCTACCAAAACAGACAGAACTTAGGGCAGGCTCCATGTCCAATAACGGATGATCAAAAACAATTAATTGGGTGGTATCTTTGAAGACTTTTCGTCTCATAATGCTTTGGGCATTTCCTGTTTACATTACTGGTCTTTTGCTTATATATTATATATTATGGTTTCTCATTTTGTGTGTTTATGAGATGTCTGCATATTTGGTGGTTTTCTTTGTTTTTGTTTTGTTTCATTCTGATTTGTTTTTTAATTGCTTGTTTGTTTTCTAAAGAGAGAAAGGAGGTATGAAGTTATATGTGTAGAGTGGATCTGAGAGGAAGTAAAAGGGAAGAAAACATGATCAGAATCTTTTGTGTTAAAAAAAAATTATTTTCAACTAAAAAAACCCACAAGACTCGGTCACCATAGGAGCCCTGGATCGTCCATTGTGGGTTTCCCCACTCTTGATTATGTGATTCTGTGAACTCTCTCACTAAGACTTCAGGAGTGTAGGCTCCTGGGAAATGTAGGCAAAACAGATAATGGTTTACCCTAGAACACTGACTACTTAGCATGGAAGCTTGCATTAGATAAGAAATGATTTTATATGGTGTTCTTCATTGCTGCCAGCAGCTTCTTCTCCTCCTGGGTTTTGTTTTGAGACAGGGACTCTTCATGAAACCTGACTGTACTGGAACTCCTATGTAGACCAGGCTGGCCTGGAACTCAGAGATCCCCAGATCCTCTGCCTCCTGAGTGCTTCGATTAAAGGCATGGGCCCCACACCTGGCAGTATGTTTAAAATATTAAAATTGTATTGGATTTTGAAATTTTATTACTCACTTCTATTTAAATGTTTTGTTTATTTATTTTATTTTATTCTGAGACAGGGTTTCTCTGTCCTGAAATTTACTCGGCCAACCAGATGAGCCTGGAACTCAGATATCCACCTACCTCTGCTTCCTTTCTGCTAGGATTAAATGTGTGAGCCACCACTGCCTGGCATCTCTTTATTTCTTATTTGTGTGTTACCCATGGTGTGTGTGTGAAAACAGGCATACTGGAGCCACAGCTCGCTGTGGAGGAAGGGAGACAGCCATCAAGAGTCCATCAAGAGCCAGTAAGAATTCCATCATGGGGGTCAAGAGGATCAAATCCAGGTCTTAAGGATGTAGTAAATGTTTTCATTTTCTGAATCATTTCAACTTCCCTGAACTTTTTATATTTGTTTGTTTGTCTGTCTGTCTGTCCGTCCGTCCACCCATCCACCCATTAATTACCCACTGTGGATTATCTTGAGAATCTCCACTGAGCTCCTTACTCCTAAGAGTTCTTATTGGTACAGAAGTCAAGATGCAAAGCTAGGGCACCCTTCCTAGGCGTCCGAACCTGCAGCGATGGCGAAATCTGTCCACTAGGCGGCAGCCGAGGTACAGGCTGGAGCTCACAGGCTCTAAACTGCTGGTTCTCTAAAGCGGGTATCTGGCAGGTTTCCACCCTTTGTACCTTTCTGCTGGGAAGTCCAACCCATTACGACGTGTTTATCCGTCTAAGCACAAACCCAAAACACACAGAACGTTTTATTATTTGCCATAAGAAAGGCGAGAATCCCAGTCAGGTTATTTTTCAACTGTGAAATGGAATGGAGGTTTTATTCAGGAGTCTAAGTTATTATATTTTCGAAAGGCTTATCACAAAGTTTCTGGGAACCCGGAATTGAAGACCACACCATAGCTTGTCGCTAACCTGCGACCCAAAATGCTGTTCGGGAAAATTCTCTCTCTCTCTCTCTCTCTCTCTCTCTCTCTCTCTCTCTCTCTCTCTCTGTGTGTGTGTGTGTGTGTGTGTGTGTGTGTGTGTGTGTGTATGCATGGCTTTTAAAGAAAGAGTTTCTCTGGGTAACAGTCCTGCCTGTCCTGGCATTTCCTTTGTAGATCAGGCCGTCCCCAAACTCACAGAGATCCACCTGCCTCTGCTGCATCAGTGCTGGGATTAAAGACATATGCCAGCACCTCCAGCCAGGAATTTGTCTTTATGGTCAGATTATAATGATTGAGCAAAGTCCTCTTAAGAAGCAGGGGTGGGGGTGTAAGACCCTCAGAATGAGGAGTCTTCCAGGTTCGGTGGATACCCCAAGAACTCAATGTCCAGTCCAGTTGCTTCAAAATGCAAGAGGCTTTAATGAACAGGAAACGTTTGGGCAAAGGGGCTCCTCCAGCACGCAGGCTAGGGAGAAGCCCCCTCCCCTGGGCCCAGGTGTTTTTAAAGGCAAACCCACAAGCTTAGGGAAGGGGTGGGACCCTCTGTCCATTGAGTACATGACTCTTAGAGGCTGGGTGGTCTGATATTAGGGTCAACAGACCTTAGGGCCTCAGGTGTGCTAATTAATTTTGTCTGGGCAAAACAGAGTTGCAGCTATCTCTTTGTTTCCTAAGGACCCTATTTACCACCTGTTGACTCACAGGAAAGGAGGGGCAGTGTGAATTCTTCTTATCTCAGGGCCTTGTGAGAAGAAGTTAGCAAATTCCAAGGAACAGATATTGGTTTCCAGGTCAGTCCATCATTAACATTACCTTTTTTTGGTCTTTCAGGGGGAGGGTTGGAGCTGGTTTGAATCTATTCCTGGCTGTTTTCTCTAGAACACTTCTCTAGAAACAAAATCTGCTGGCAGTGACCATAACCACAGTTTAAAGGGACATCAGCTCACTTCCCTGCAAGAACAGCCACTTGACCATAGAAGTTCCTGTCTGCTGGGTAGTAGCCACTCCCCGCTTGATGCTGCCTTCTTAAGGCATTTCCAACAGAAGTCTCATCTTTGAAAGCCTGGTGCGGAGTGGGAGAGCCCTTCCTGTGCTGTCAGAGCAGTCTTGCAGGGCTGCAATTGGAGCCAGCAGAGCAGCCCCAATTCCGTACCTGAGTGGGGGGAGTGTGGATGAGGGAAAGGCTATAGATAATAAAGAGAGAGAGAGACAGAATAAAGGTCAGGAGGACAGATCGGTCAATACTGGAATGCCACACTTTTATTTTACGCCATTCTTTTAAATCATAACCAAAAAGGGGAACACAGTACCATGTATATGGAACAGACTTTTCTTCCTCATTCATTCCAAGGGTTCAATAACCATACCTTAGCTCTAAACTTATTGTTCCCTGGCCTTGAGGTCATGGCCAAAACATCCTTCTGCAGCCACACCCTTGACCTTTAGGTTTGTGACTTGCTGACAGCTTTGAACCCTCCTTGTGCCAAGATGGAGTACGGCCATCAGCAAGGTGGGGGCAGAGTACCGGGGCCATAAGTGATGGACACCACAGAAGAATAGGCACCCTTGAAAGAAGAAGCAATGTGTGGTAAACGTCAGGAGTAAAACCATACAATTGTAGATGTGAAACAGAAATATCAGGCAGATGCTAAGGAAGTGAGCTAGTTAACCTCGAGAGTAAAAATGTATATAATTAGAGATATGAGACAGGGTCTTATTAGTCAGATGATTGTATATTTACTTGGGTATATTTTAATAGCTAGGATAGCTGGAGTAAAGCAGGAGCAAGTACAGAAATGTTTACAATTTGAAAGTTTTGTAAGGATCCGCCACTCCCCCTGGCAGAAGCCAACACAGTGGTTTTCTCAGAGCTGCACTGGGGCCCTGCTTATGCACTAGGTCAGCAGGACCTGTGGGTGCCAAGAACTCGGAGTTGCTACAATGGTGGTTGCTTACTTTTCAAACAGCTGCAGTCATAGATGAGCTGCAACAGGCCAGCCCAGGCCCAGAGAGCAAAGGCAGGATGGGACTTAAAAGCCTGCAGCTTTAGGAGCTGCACTCAGATTGCAAATTAAACTCCGTTCTTGGTTTTTTGATTCCGTCCTTTATTTTACCGCCAGAATGCGCCTCTTCCAGAAGGGCTGAACAGGACCTGAAGCGAATATGAACCACAAACTACAATTGCGATGACGTGGTCCAAACGCTGCAAAAATAAGTGCGCACCACATTGGGCGGTTTCCGTTCCTTTTCGGATCCCCTGCGGTGAACTCATCACCGTTTCTAAATCATGAACATCCCCCGGATTTCTCTCCTTCGTCGATTTCGTAGCGGTGCAGATGACGTCGGCAGCAAATGCACGTTTTGACCGGGCAAGTGTCCGAGACCTCCAACTGCGGCCGCTTGGGACCACAACTTTGGTGTTTACACCACGGAATCTCCGTCGGGGGCTGCGTTCCTGGGGTTGCGCCCACGGTTTTCGGGTCAGGTCTCCATCGAGGGTCGGGAGCGGACCCGTCACCGACGGCGGTCTCAGACTCGCCCTCTTTTCTCCCGCGGTCAGGACGCCAGACAAAGCCTGCCTGGCGATTCCCACCTCGCCCTGCGGCACTAATGAAGTTCTAGCCAGAAGCAGAAACACTTTAACCCAAAACACAACCACGCCCCCAAGCGGCGGGCCGCACATTCCTTACAGCTGGGGCGCTGGGCCTCCAGGACTGTGGCTTGCCAAGCTTCCCGGGGCACTGCTGCAGACTGAAAGTTTTCCACGTCAGTGTTCCGGGGCCCGAGAGCGCGTCCCATCCCTCCACCCAGCCAACTTCTGATCGACCATCAGCAGGCTCGAGCTGCAAACCGACAGTGTTTTCAAACCGCGTTCCTGACAGCTTCTCACTCTCACTTTCATGCTTAAGAAGTGGGTGATTAATCCGCCCGCTCCTTAGTCTACTGTGGTGTGTGGGCACAGCGGCAGCCAAAGGTGTTAGTAAGTCCCAACCAGAGGTCAAAACCCTCCTGATGCAGTTGGCCATTTAGCCCTGGCTCGGGTTAGCCTTGGGGCGATTCTGCGGGGTAGTGCTAGTGCTACGAACTTTGAGCACTGGTGTTCTACAGTGTCCTGGATTCTTTCACAGAACAGACTTCTGATCACTGCTAAGGCGCTTTTTTTTTTTTTTTTTTTTTTTTTTTTTCTTTTTTCTTTGTGGCGCCTAAGGTGCAGCATTCTGGTGAGGCGCTGTCTGGGACTGCCTTCTCATCCTTGCTGTCCTTCGTCCACTCGTGGTTGCCCGGGGCAAGACTCTGAGGGCTTCTCTCTCTCATGTTCTCTGGATTTTGGTCCGGTCTTATGATCCTGGGAAAGTCAATGGTTATTCTGCCCATTCACTCTTCCCACGTTTGAGATGGAATAGTGGAGACCGAGCTCTAGAAGTCGGTATCAGAAAGAGATATGGTTCAATGGAAATCCTAAACTCCCCTCCGGAGCTGCAAGCACTTGATTGATTCCCTGGTACTTATCTGGCTTGGCTGTCAGCAACCCCTGGAATACTTGAAGGTTTCAACTGTATAATTTAGGAAACACAGTGTTAGATTTGTAAAGTTGTTTTTTATAATTTTTAATGGTATAACGAACATACTGCTGTACGTTGGTACAATACCCAATTTCTGGCAAAATGTTTTTGTTCAAACCTTTCTGCTTTCACTTTCCTCTTCCCAAACCCTCCCATCCCTGGTCTTCAAATTCCTAGGCAGTTTTTTTGTTTGTTTGTTTGTTTGTTTGTTTTTACTAATTGCATGAACACTTTTATATTTACAAATATTACTAAATATACCCTGAATTACGTTTTTAATGTGAGGACTCACATCACAATGTAACCCTTTCTTTTTCTTTTTCTGTTTTTCCTCATTTGGATTTTTAAGACGGGCTTTCTCTGTAGCTATGGAGCCTGTCTTGGAACTCTGTGTAGACCAAAGTGGCCAGGACCTCACAGACATTCCCCTGCCTCTCTTTCCCTAGTGCTGGGATGAAAGGTCTGTGCCACCACTGCCAGGCTACTGTAACCCTTTCTATGTGCCTGTACAGTTTAACCCTGCCCCTGGGATAACACTGTAACAGTTCTCTCCACGTTTACAGTGTTTAGTGCTATAACTGGATTCAGCTGTTCTGGTTTGTATGTGTATTTACCTGGTTTTGCTTGATATTGCTATTGGAGAGTTTAGCTTGTATTTTACTTGTCTGTGTCCTAAGCCTCCATAGATGTCCTGATACGATTTGCATGCCCAACATTCTTGAAGGCCAAGAAATGAACATGCATTAGAGAAACTTAAATAATTACATACAAATAATTATTTGCAGCTTTGCTTACAAAACTCAGTGATATAACCTGGAAAGTATCCAGCAACGAAAGAGGGAGTAAAGAGTTTGTGGGGAACAGACTCAAAAGGATTATTGTTATTCACCAAGAAGATTGAAGTCATGTGGTCTGCAGAAAGGTCCATGCACCTGGACATCACCATACCAAGTGGATGAGCAAGTCTCATCATGACAGCTATCCAGTGCCTCTCATTTGTGGAGCCTAGCTGGGTAAATATGTGAAGAAAAGTTGGCTAGTGATATGAAGAAGGTTTGAGAAATATAAGGAGATTGAAGTATTGTGAAAGAGGCTCAAAGAGGATTACACAACTGCATGAAATTAACATCATTCAAACCCATAGCACCCAGTACATAACACCAACAAATGCATATGTGAGTATTCTATGTCTAAGATTAAACACCATACTCAATGCACTTGTACAAAGATACCATTATTTTAGCTTATGGCTTCAGAGGGTTCAAGTCCATGATGAGAGAAAGCAGAGCAGCAATAGCTGGGAGAGGTCATATCTTGATCAATCATCAGAAAGGAGAGAGACAGAGACAGATGGAAAGAGACAGAGACAGAGAGGGGAAGAGAGAGAGACTATTTAATAAACTTATAATAGAGGTCCTTTGAAATCTCAACATCCATTCCATGATATACTTCTTCCCAAAAGTTCACACCTGCTCATTCTCTTGTTCAAAGAAGTTCCACTAACTAGGAACAAAGCATTCAAACACCAGCTTTTGGGACCACCTTCCTTAAACCATCACAGGATGGACTAATGAATGAATGAACAAATGAATGGACCTGTTAATTTATAAGGGACAAAGTGTTCCATGCTGATGCACTATCCATTGAAATCAGGTTGCAGGGGTTGTGGGTGCCCGGGGCAGACAAGCACATCTGGGGTGCCTCGATCTCTGGCTGTCATGCCTTCTGGCTGTGATGATAGAATCTGTCCCCTTGAAACTCTGCTGGGGAAGCCTGAGATTCAAATATTCTGGTCACATCAATGAAAGTCCTTTCTTGTAATGTGTGACAGGAAGCCAACTGTTGATTGTGCAGACCAGAGATGTTTTTTTAGGGGGATTGCACACGAGGCTCATTCACTGTTCACAGAGCTCACCTTAGTTCCTCCAGAGCCAAATCCAGGCTTTCTATTCAAGATGCCCTTTCTGAATGATGCAGCTCTGCTCTCAGCTGCTTCTCCCACCTAAGCTGCTCTGATCTCTGCCTGAATGGAGGACATCCTCGTGGGAATTCAAGGTCCTTCAGGATGTGTTAATGGACGGGGGATCTGCATGCTCACCTGCAGACACCCCATACCTCTCCGTTTCTGGGTGGGATCAGATTCCATTTCTTCCTAAGTTAGAGCACTTTAGATCTTGGAACATCCCATTGGTGGCTGAAACTATCCAGTATTCATTGGCTTTAAGACACATCTTCTGCACCACTCATGTGGGAGAGAGGAGACTTATGGATGACCCCTGAATAAATCAATTGTTGAGAAAATAAAAAATTTCCAGGTGTGGTGGCACTCGCCTTTTATCCCGGCACTCAAAGGGCAGAAGCAGATGGCTCTCTCTGAGTTCAAGTCCAGCCTGATGTACAAAGTGAGTTTCAGATCATCCAGGGCTTTACACAGAGGAAGCCAATCTCAAAAAAAAAAAAAAAAAAAAATCACAAATGATAAGTTAAATTACATAATAGAAAAGATCCTAGGTGCCTTTTGAGTTTGTGGAGATTTAGCATTTATAAATAACCATTAATACTTACAATACTTGTAAACATGAGAGCACATGAAATGAGTTTCAAAAACCTCAAAATGAATTTAGGACAACATCCTTAAGAGAAATAAGGTAGGAGGACATAAGATATGTGGATTTTTTGTTTTGATTTGTTTTTCGGTATGGCTTTGGAGCCTGTCCTGGAAGGAGCTCTGTAGACCAGGCTGGCCTGGAACTCACAGAGATCTGCCTGCCTCTGCCTCCAGAGAGCTGGGATTAAAGGTGTGCACCACCAAGGCCTGGCTGAAAACGGATTGTTTTTAAAGCAGATTTTAAATGATATTTCCTTTTTCAATTTCCTATGGTAAGAAACATAGTCTTTATGTACTATACCTAAATGATATTAAACTCATTTCATTAGTAGAATGGAAAAGTAACTATTTGTTTCTGTTCCTTCTTGTTTCTTCTTCTTCTGTTTTGGTTTTCAAGACATGCTATCTCTGTGTAGCCCTGCTCCTTGGATCTTCCTAGACCAGGCTGTCAGGAGTGCTGAGATAAAAGGTGGTTGCCACCTCTCCCTCCTGGCTTTTTCCTTTAAACTCAAGGGTGTCCTGCACGTTAAGGAGATCCATTTGTTTTCATTTTGTGTGTATGAGTGTTTTTCCTGCATGGATGTCTGTGCATATTGTGTGTGTCTGGTGCCCACCGAGGCCAGATGAGTGCTTCAGATGCCCTGGACGGTGGTGAACCACAGTGTGGGTGCAGGGAACTAAACATGGCTCTCTGCAAAGGCAACATGTACTCTTAAGTACTGGATCATCATCCCTCCAGTCCCTCGGAGAGTATTTAAGTTGACTTATTTGTGTACTTGATATGCGCTGGTGTTTTGCAGCCATGTGTGTCTGTGAGCCACATACATGAGTATTTGGTTCCTGCAGATGCTAAGAGAGGGCCTCTCATCCCCTGGAACTCATCCAAGGGATTCTCAACACACAAATAACATGTATGAGTTAAAAGTCAAGTCCATGAGATATAGGATATGAAAAGAGATATTTATTTAATATGTACGTATTAAATTTTCTTTTCAATATGGTAATGGCAAAAGACACAATCCAGGAAATGGTACCATACAGGTCCTAGAGCATGTTCAGTGTTTAACTGTAGAGTCATCAGAAAGCTGAACTTGGGGACTTTGGGGGGCTGGTTGTATTCAAGAAAGTGATTGTGTTTGTTGTCTGCTAATGTCGGATATATACTTTTAACATGTTCTATAAAGAACAAAATAAAACTGGATTAGAAAAAAGAGCAAAAGTCTGTCTTAGTGAGTGTGTTGGTGCATGCCTTTGATCTCAGCACTGAGCACAGATGGCAGCCTGATCTCCATAGTGAGTTCCAGGACACCCTTTCTGTGATTGAATAGCAGTGCTTTGGGTGAATTTGGTTAAAAGTACTTTTCGATGAAACCCAAAAGTTTTCAGTGTACATTACACTCCAAAATAAAGGATTGTTTCAACAAGTAGTCCTGGGAGTACTGTATGGCCACAAGTAGAATGCCACCAGACCCCTCTCTGTGTCACCCTATGGGAACACCAGTTCACATGGAACAAAACCTCTAAAGCTTGTAGATTAGAAAAACAAATAGTCTAAACACTCAGGATGCCTTCATCATGGTCCATGCTGAACAGGCTCCAGGACTAAGGAAACATTGTTAGCCATGACAAGACAGAGGTCAGGAAACTGAAATCCTTAGGTCCAGCAAAGGAAAGAGTCAAATGACCACAGAATGGAAGAAACTCTTTGATATCCTTACATGTGGGAGAGGATTAATAATCACAAAGAACTCAGCATTTTTAAAAAATCTTTAAAAAAAAATCGTCTTTATTACTTCCAGATTTCATGTGTATCAGTGTTTCACCTGAATGCTTGTCTGTATATGGGTTTCAGATACCTTGGAATTGCAAATGCAGAGAGGAGTGGTCTGACCAAAGTATTAGGAATTCAACCCAGGTCCTCTGGGAAGGCAGCTGATGCTCTCAACCACAGAATCATCTCTCCATAGACCAGAATTTATGGTATTCAATGTCCACAGAGTATGCCTGGGGAGGCCATTTCTGGATTGATTCTTGCTGTATTCAATTGTCTGGCCTGGAATCTGCAGCCACCTTTCTGCTTTCTCTGAAGGTAGAGTTCTGGGATCAGGGCTCTGCACCAGCACACCCAGCTCTGCCCCGTAAATGTCATTTTTAAGTCTAAACCAAACAAAACATTTAGCAGGGACATGGCTGACAGCTGGAATGAGTCTGTATTTTGAAAATGAAGGCATTCAGTCAAGAAGCATACTTGCAGGAAGCAGTAGCCCAGAGGTGCCTTCTGCTCTCTATGGCTCCCTGGTGCCAACAACTGTGGGCCAGCAGCGGCCAGGTGGCACTGGGCTAAGGACTTTTCCAGGATACCAACCAAATCTGGCTGACTCCTCCACCAACTGTTGGCACCAGGTAGGCCACACTGGACAAAAGCTCCAGGATAACCATATGGATGTGCTGTAGTGGGGCACCACGCTGGGGGGCCCTGTTCCAGGCGTGTGATAGAGTGAAAACCTTCCTGGTGATTACCCCAGGTCCTCTTCTGCCAACTGAGTTGAGGAGGGGAAGGTGTGTTTACTTTTGCTTCCTGGACAGAAGAGAGGTCCCAAGCTGCCAGGATTGCTCTGCAGTTTGCAAGATTCGGTGTCCAAGGTGCACTGGTCACTCTATGATTATTCTAACACCCAGGTAGCAAAGAAGAGGCCATGCCTGAAGGTTTTGCCAGTGTTGAGGTTTGCTAGTGTTATGTCGCTGTTCCTCCTTCAGGAACCAACAGAGCCTTAATTGGGCTCCACAGACCAAACACAACTCACCATATCAGGAGGAGGTAGATAGCTACAGTGTTGTATATGGCCATCTCCTGCAGGTTGTCTGGGTCAGTTTTTCTGTATTACAAAGTTTAGGACAGCTGGGCTTGCTTCCCAGATCGGGTATGATGAGGCCTTTACTCATTACAGCAGTTGCATCTGGCTTTTAATACTCTAACCAGCAAAGGGCTTGCTAGCTCCTTATAGACAAGTCCTTGTTTGCCAACCCCTGCCCTACCTCAAAAGAGCCCAGACAAAGCGGTTTCAGTTGTATCTTTGCTAAAACCAGAAAGGAAACATTGTGGGGGCAAGGAGGGCTGTGGGAGGAAAGGGTGACTCAGTCAGCTGCTCAGAAAAGAAACTGAAGGCGGGCCAGGGGCTAAGGAGATGTACAAGATGGTGGGGCTCTGGTAGAATGCTGCAGAGTGGAGTGGACTGAGGGGGCAGCCTAGCACTGTGGTGCAGCCTGAAGAATCAGTCCTTGTACTGGCCAGGCCAGAACTGGATTTCAGACAGAGTTCCTCAGCAGCCAGCCCCACCAAGGCCAGTGCCAGGCTGAAAACACACTGAGGAGTCTAGAAGGATTCTAGATGATACCTGACACCAGAAAACCACTTTTCTTCAGCAAGAAGAAGTAAACCAGCTAGTCTAAGAACGCTGAAGAAAAAACAAACAAACAAACAAACAAACAAAAAACCCAGCCCCAGCCCACACACAAGCAACCTGTGGCCATGTGCAGACAGAAATCTATCCCACCCAGAGTTTGTCCCAGTGGCCTTGCTAATTCTTACTACCTAGCAGCCAGAAATGAGGTACTCTTTTGTAATATATAGCCAGGAACCTTTTTCTTTCTCTTTTCTTTTCTATTCTTTTCCTTTTGTTTTGATTTATATTTCAGGGCACCAGGTCTCATTCATTATACATGGTTGTGAGACACCTTGTGGTTGCTGGGAATTGAACTCACGACCTCTGGATGAGCAGCCAATGCTAAAGCTGAGCCATCAGTCCAGCCCAGAGCCAGGAGCCTGTGATTACCAGCTGGGATGAATGTAGGTAGCTTCTGGACTGAAGCCAACCTTAGCCGGCTTTAGAGAAATCGGATAGTGGCACCAACAGCAATCCAGGGAGCAAAATCCTTGTACTTTGTCAGCTTGAACCAGGTCTTCTTGTGACTGGGAAACCACTCTCCAGGCTCCATCCTGACCTGGAAGCTTCTGATCCCTCTAGCCAGGCTACTCCAGTCCCTCCTTGATCACCCAGCTGGATGGCTCATCACCCAGCAGGGAGTTGAGCAATACTTTGAGCTTTCAAAGGACACCTGCAGCATTAAAATGACTATAGAATCTCATCTCTGATTCAGGAACCTGATCATTGTACAAACTAAGTAATTCTTGTGGTATAGGCATTGAATGCTGGTCTCCACTAAGTCCTGCAAGCACCCAGCCTTAAAGTTTTAAGTTTTATAAACTTATTTATCAGATAGTTAAACTTTTATTTGTGCCCTTACGTTTGTTTCTTTTGGGGGGAGGATCCTTTATCTAGCGACAAATTTCCAGTAAAAATGATTGGTTTTTATTATTATTATTATTATTTTAAAGTGATTTTTGAAGCTCTATGACAAAAATATGTACAACGATTATTCAAGGCATTCCGTTGTATGGCTTTGTGCCGCCCGCCATTCATCCAGATTCACAAACTTTAGAAAGGCAGGAAGCAGGGCCTCTGCAGGCTTGGGCGCTGGGTATTTGTAGTCTTGCAGGGGAGAGGGTTCGCATGATTGGGCGCATGATTCCGGATGAAAAATCACCATTACCCGACGTATTTCGGAGCGAAATCCCGAAAACTGAGAAACTGGACCGAAACCAAGGCATCATGACCCCATCTGGTGCACAGTCGTATCTTGCAGCGTTTCGGCCACGTGCTCGCGATCCTGGTTGGTGGTTCGTATTCGTGTCAAGTCCAAGGATGCCGGACAGGCAGAGCCTATTTTAAGAGGCTGTAAAAGAAAGGACAGAAGCAGGAAATCACTAATGCATATTGAAATCACGGTTGGGTTGCAGCCCGGGACTGCTGACGGTGGATCAGAAGTTGGCTGGAATCTCCATCCATCCCGGGCCTCTTTCCTGTGGTTGCACCCAGGGTTTTAGGGTCAGAGCTGGATCAAGGGCAGTCTCCAACTCGAAATGCTTTCCCCGGTCCGGGAACCATTACGGACACTGCGAGAGCCTCTACCGGTCAAGAAGCCGGACAGAGCCTGTCTGACCATATCTGTCTCGAGGTGGTGGCGCTAATGAAGTGCCAGCCAGAAGCAGAAACGCTTTTGACACTAAATCAGCAGCAGTTCCGCCTCCCTGTACCGGGCCGGTGACTGGACACTAGTCCATAGCTGGTGGCGCTCTGGATCCGGGAGGCAGGCTTGCCAAGCTTCCCGGGAGCAATGCACCAGAACTAAGGGATTTCCAGGTCAGTGTTAAGGGGTCCGAGATCACGTCCCATCCCTCTATTCAGCCAACTTCGGATCGACCGTCAGCAGGCCAGGGATACAACCCGACCGTGATTTCAAACCGCGCTCGCGATTTGCTTCTTCTGTACTTTCTTTTTACCGCCGCCGAAATCGGGCTCTGTCCCGCTGGCTGCCTCTGGACTTGACACGAAAACGAACAGCGATCGCGAACACGGTGGAAACGCTGTTAGAAAGCGCACCGGGTGCCTCATGATGCCTTGGTTTACGTTTCTCTTCCCATCCCCTGCGCTGAACTCCCCACGATTTCGAAAGCTAGAACATTCTCCTGATTTCTCTCCTCCAACAATTTGGTTGCTTTGCCGACTGCGTGCTCGGAAAAAACACGGTTTGACGGGGCAAGTATATATGATCTCCAACCGCGGCTGCCTGCAGACAACAACTTTGGTGTTTCCACCACCTAATGTTCGACAGGGGCGGCATTCCTGGGGTTGGGACCACGATTTTCGTGTCAGGTCTCCATCAAGAGTCGGGTGAGGACACGACGCCGGTGGCGATCTCAGGCTGGACGTCCTCTCACACGCGGAACGGTCAGGAAGACGGGCAAAGCCCGCCAGGCCATTTCCAGGTGGGCAAAAATGAAGTCCTAGCCAGAAGCAGGAACACTTTTAACCCAAACACAGCCACGCCTCCAAGGGGCGGGCCGCACATTCTTTACAGCTGGGGGCGCTGTGCTCCCAAGATTGAAGTTTGCCAAGCTTCCAGGGGAGGAGGGGGGAACTGCGGCAGAATGAAAGTTTTTCAGGTCGGAGTTCCGGGGTCTGAGAGTGCGTCCCATCCCTCAACCCAGCCCACCCGAACCACTTTTCCTACCGCGTTCGTGATTTCCTGTTGCTGTCCTTTCGGTTTTAGCGGCGGTAGCAACAGATTCTGCCCCCAAGCCTGAGTCCGGACTTGACACCGATGCAAACCACGAACCACGGTCGCGAGAACGAGCTAGCAAGGCTGCAAAAGACAGGAGTGCGCACCGGGTGTGGTCCTGATGTGGCGGTTTCCCTTCCCCTTCGCCTCCCCTCCGCTGAGCTCAACACCTTTTCTAAATCTGAAAATCGGGCGGATTTCTGTCCTTCGTGTTCGGCGACGTATCCGGCAAATGCACGCTTTGACCGGACAAGTGTCCGGAGACATCCAACCGCGGGCGCCTGCAGAGCACAACTTTGGTGTTTCCACCGCTTAATGTTCGTCAGGGGCGGCGTTCCTGGGGTTGGGACCACGATTTTCGCGTCAGGTCTCCATCAAGAGTCGTGCGGACACGACACCGATGGCGATCTCGGGCTGGACGTCCTCTCACACGATGACGGTCTGCAAGACGTCTCCATCAAAGACCTGGTCAGTGGTCCTTTTACCCGAGGACGGTCAGGAAGCCGGCTCCTTCAACAAGGGGGAGGACGGGACAACGAGGGCAGTGTGAGAGCGGACGTCCTTCCACACGCTAACCGTCTGGAAGACGTCTCCGTGAAAAGTGGCGTGGCGTCCCACGTCCTTTCACCCGCGGACTGTCAGGATCCCATCTCCATCTAAAGTCAGGGGCGGAAGCGTCACCGTTGGCAGTCCCAGAGTGGACGTCCTTCAACACGCTGACGGTCTGGAAGACGTCTCCGTGAAAGGTGGCGTGGAGTCCCATGTCCTTTCGCCCGCGGAAGGTCGGGAATCCATCTCCATCAAAATTTAGGCGCCGACCCGACAGGGATGACCGTCTCAGAATAGACGTCCTTTCACACGCGGAACGGTCAGGAAGACGGGCAAAGCCCGCCAGGCCATTTCCAGGTGGGCAAAAACGAAGTCCTAGCCAGAAGCAGGAACACTTTTAACCCAAACACAGCCACGCCTCCAATGGGCGGGCCGAACATTCTTTCCAGCTGTGGGCGCTGAGCTCCCAAGATTGAAGTTTGCCAAGCTTCCAGGGGAGGAGGGGGGAACTGCGGCAGAATGAAAGTTTTTCAGGTCAGAGTTCCGGGGTCTGAGAGTGCTTCCCATACCTCAACCGAGCCCACCGGAACCTCTTTTCCTACCGCGTTCCTGATTTGCTGTTGCTGTCCTTTCGGTTTTAGCGGCGGTAGCATCGGATTCTGCCCCCAAGCCTGCGTCCGGACTTGACACCCATACAAACCACGAACCAGGGTCGTGAGGACGAGGTGGCAAGGCTGCAAGAGAGGAGTGCGCACCGGTGTGGTCCTCATGTGGCGGTTTCCCTTCCCTTTCCCCTCCCCTCCGCTGAGCTCAACACATTTTCTAAATCTAAAAATCGGCCGGATTTCTGTCCTACGTGTTCGGCGACGTGTCCGGCAAATGCACGCTTTGACCGGACAAGTGTCCGGAGACCTCCAACCGCGGCCGCCTGCAGACCAGAACTTTGGTGTTTCCACCACCTAATGTTCGTCAGGGGCGGCGTACCTGGGGTTGGGACCACGATTTTCCCGTCAGGTCGCCATCCAGAGTCGTGCGGACACGACACCGATGGCGATCTCAGGCTGAACGTCCTCTCACACGATGACGGTCTGCAAGACGTCTCCGTGAAAGGTGGCGTGGAGTCCCACGTCCTTTCACCCGCTGAATTTCAGGATCCCATCTCCATCTAAAGTCAGGGGCGGACGCTTCACCGTTGGCAGTCCCAGAGTGGACGTCCTTCAACACGCTGACGGTCTGGAAGACGTCTCCCTGAAAGGTGGCGTGGAGTCCCACGTCCTTTCACCCGCGGACTGTCAGGATCCCATCTCCATCTAAAGTCACGGGCGGATGCGTCACGGTTGGCAGTCCCAGAGTGGACGTCCTTCAACACGCTGATGGTCTGGAAGACGTCTCCCTGAAAGGTGGCTTGGCGTCCCATGTCCTTTCACCCGCGGACTGTCAGGATCCCATCTCCATCTAAAGTCAGGGGCGGAAGCGTAACCGTTGGCAGTCCCAGAGTGGACGTCCTTCAACACGCTGACGCTCTGGAAGACGTCTCCCTGAAAGGTGGCGTGGCGTCCCACGTCCTTTCACCCGCGGACTGTCAGGATCCCATCTCCATCTAAAGTCACGGGCGGATGCGTCACCGTTGGCAGTCCCAGAGTGGACGTCCTTCAACACGCTGACGGTCTGGAAGACGTCTCCCTGAAAGGTGGCTTGGCGTCCCATGTCCTTTCACCCGCGGACTGTCAGGATCCCATCTCCATCTAAAGTCAGGGGCGGAAGCGTAACCGTTGGCAGTCCCAGAGTGGACGTCCTTCAACACGCTGACGGTCTGGAAGACGTCTCCGTGAAAGGTGGCGTGGAGTCCCACGTCCTTTCACCCGCGGACTGTCAGGATCCCATCTCCATCTAAAGTCAGGGGCGGACGCGTCACCGTTGGCAGTCCCAGAGTGGACGTCCTTCAACACGCTGACGCTCTGGAAGACGTCTCCCTGAAAGGTGGATTGGCGTCCCACGTCCTTTCACCCGCGGACTGTCAGGATCCCATCTCCATCTAAAGTCAGGGGCGGACTCGTCACAGTTGGCAGTCCCAGAGTGGACGTCCTTCAACACGCTGACGGTCTGGAAGACGTCTCCCTGAAAGGTGGCGTGGAGTCCCATGTCCTTTCTCCCGCGGAAAGTCGGGAAGCCATCTCCATCAAAATTTAGGCGCCGACCCGACAGGGATGACCGTCTCAGAATAGACGTCCTTTCACACGCGGAACGGTCAGGAAGACGGGCAAAGCCCGCCAGGCCATTTCCAGGTGGGCAAAAATGAAGTCCTAGCCAGAAGCAGGAACACTTTTAACCCAAACACAGCCACGCCTCCAATGGGCGGGCCGAACATTCTTTCCAGCTGTGGGCGCTGTGCTCCCAAGATTGAAGTTTGCCAAGCTTCCAGGGGAGGAGGGGGGAACTGCGGCAGAATGAAAGTTTTTCAGGTCAGAGTTCCGGGGTCTGAGAGTGCTTCCCATACCTCAACGGAGCCCACCCGAACCTCTTTTCCTACCGCGTTCCTGATTTGCTGTTGCTGTCCTTTTGGTTTTAGCGGCGGTAGCATCGGATTCTGCCCCCAAGCCTGCGTCCGGACTTGACACCCATACAAACCACGAACCAGGGTCGTGAGGAGGAGGTGGCAAGGCTGCAAGAGAGGAGTGCGCACCGGTGTGGTCCTCACGTGGCGGTTTCCCTTCCCTTTCCCCTCCCCTCCGCTGAGCTCAACACATTTTCTAAATCTAAAAATCGGCCGGATTTCTGTCCTACGTGTTCGGCGACGTGTCCGGCAAATGCACGCTTTGACCGGACAAGTGTCCGGAGACCTCCAACCGCGGCCGCCTGCAGACCAGAACTTTGGTGTTTCCACCACCTAATGTTCGTCAGGGGCGGCGTACCTGGGGGTTGGGACCACGATTTTCCCGTCAGGTCGCCATCCAGAGTCGTGCGGACACGACACCGATGGCGATCTCAGGCTGAACGTCCTCTCACACGATGACGGTCTGCAAGACGTCTCCGTGAAAGGTGGCGTGGAGTCCCACGTCCTTTCACCCGCTGAATTTCAGGATCCCATCTCCAACTAAAGTCAGGGGCGGACGCTTCACCGTTGGCAGTCCCAGAGTGGACGTCCTTCAACACGCTGACGGTCTGGAAGACGTCTCCCTGAAAGGTGGCTTGGCGTCCCATGTCCTTTCACCCGCGGACTGTCAGGATCCCATCTCCATCTAAAGTCAGGGGCGGACGCGTCACCGTTGGCAGTCCCAGAGTGGACGTCCTTCAACACGCTGACGGTCTGGAAGACGTCTCCCTGAAAGGTGGCGTGGAGTCCCATGTCCTTTCGCCCGCGGAAGGTCGGGAAGCCATCTCCATCAAAATTTAGGCGCCGACCCATCAGGGATGACCGTCTCAGAATAGACGTCCTTTCACACGCGGAACGGTCAGGAAGACGGGCAAAGCCCGCCAGGCCATTTCCAGGTGGGCAAAAACGAAGTCCTAGCCAGAAGCAGGAACACTTTTAACCCAAACACAGCCACGCCTCCAATGGGCGGGCCGAACATTCTTTCCAGCTGTGGGCGCTGTGCTCCCAAGATTGAAGTTTGCCAAGCTTCCAGGGGAGGAGGGGGAACTGCGGCAGAATGAAAGTTTTTCAGGTCAGAGTTCCGGGGTCTGAGAGTGCTTCCCATACCTCAACCGAGCCCACCGGAACCTCTTTTCCTACCGCGTTCCTGATTTGCTGTTGCTGTCCTTTCGGTTTTAGCGGCGGTAGCATCGGATTCTGCCCCCAAGCCTGCGTCCGGACTTGACACCCATACAAACCACGAACCAGGGTCGTGAGGACAAGGTGGCAAGGCTTCAAGAGAGGAGTGCGCACCGGTGTGGTCCTCATGTGGCGGTTTCCCTTCCCTTTCCCCTCCCCTCCGCTGAGCTCAACACATTTTCTAAATCTAAAAATCGGCCGGATTTCTGTCCTACGTGTTCGGCGACGTGTCCGGCAAACGCACGCTTTGACCGGACAAGTGTCCGGAGACCTCCAACCGCGGCCGCCTGCAGACCAGAACTTTGGTGTTTCCACCACCTAATGTTCCTCAGGGGCGGCGTACCTGGGGTTGGGACCACGATTTTCCCGTCAGGTCGCCATAGAGAGTCGTGCGGACACGACACCGATGGCGATCTCAGGCTGAACGTCCTCTCACACGATGACGGTCTGCAAGACTTCTCCGTGAAAGGTGGCGTGGAGTCCCACGTCCTTTCACCCGCTGAATTTCAGGATCCCATCTCCATCTAAAGTCAGGGGCGGACGCTTCACCGTTGGCAGTCCCAGAGTGGACGTCCTTCAACACGCTGACGCTCTGGAAGACGTCTCCCTGAAAGGTGGCATGGAGTCCCACGTCCTTTCACCCGCGGACTGTCAGGATCCCATCTCCATCTAAAGTCACGGGCGGATGCGTCACCGTTGGCAGTCCCAGAGTGGACGTCCTTCAACACGCTGACGGTCTGGAAGACGTCTCCCTGAAAGGTGGCTTGGCGTCCCATGTCCTTTCACCCGCGGACTGTCAGGATCCCATCTCCATCTAAAGTCAGGGGCAGAAGCGTAACCGTTGGCAGTCCCAGAGTGGACGTCCTTCAACACGCTGACGCTCTGGAAGACGTCTCCCTGAAAGGTGGCGTGGCGTCCCACGTCCTTTCACCCGCGGACTGTCAGGATCCCATCTTCATCTAAAGTCACGGGCGGATGCGTCACCGTTGGCAGTCCCAGAGTGGACGTCCTTCAACACGCTGACGCTCTGGAAGACGTCTCCCTGAAAGGTGGCTTGGCGTCCCATGTCCTTTCACCCGCGGAATGTCAGGATCCCATCTCCATCTAAAGTCAGGGGCGGAAGCGTAACCGTTGGCAGTCCCAGAGTGGACGTCCTTCAACACGCTGACGGTCTGGAAGACGTCTCCGTGAAAGGTGGCGTGGAGTCCCACGTCCTTTCACCCGCGGACTGTCAGGATCCCATCTCCAACTAAAGTCAGGGGCGGACGCGTCACCGTTGGCAGTCCCAGAGTGGACGTCCTTCAACACGCTGACGGTCTGGAAGACGTCTCCCTGAAAGGTGGCGTGGAGTCCCATGTCCTTTCGCCCGCGGAAGGTCGGGAAGCCATCTCCATCAAAATTTAGGCGCCGACCCGACAGGGATGACCGTCTCAGAATAGACGTCCTTTCACACGCGGAACGGTCAGGAAGACGGGCAAAGCCCGCCAGGCCATTTCCAGGTGGGCAAAAACGAAGTCCTAGCCAGAAGCAGGAACACTTTTAACCCAAACACAGCCACGCCTCCAATGGGCGGGCCGAACATTCTTTCCAGCTGTGGGCGCTGTGCTCCCAAGATTGAAGTTTGCCAAGCTTCCAGGGGAGGAGGGGGGGGAACTGCGGCAGAATGAAAGTTTTTCAGGTCAGAGTTCCGGGGTCTGAGAGTGCTTCCCATACCTCAACCGAGCCCACCGGAACCTCTTTTCCTACCGCGTTCCTGATTTGCTGTTGCTGTCCTTTCGGTTTTAGCGGCGGTAGCATCGGATTCTGCCCCCAAGCCTGCGTCCGGACTTGACACCCATACAAACCACGAACCAGGGTCGTGAGGACGAGGTGGCAAGGCTTCAAGAGAGGAGTGCGCACCGGTGTGGTCCTCACGTGGCGGTTTCCCTTCCCTTTCCCCTCCCCTCCGCTGAGCTCAACACATTTTCTAAATCTAAAAATCGGCCGGATTTCTGTCCTACGTGTTCGGCGACGTGTCCGGCAAATGCACGCTTTGACCGGACAAGTGTCCGGAGACCTCCAACCGCGGCCGCCTGCAGACCAGAACTTTGGTGTTTCCACCACCTAATGTTCGTCAGGGGCGGCGTACCTGGGGTTGGGACCACGATTTTCCCGTCAGGTCGCCATCCAGAGTCGTGCGGACACGACACCGATGGCGATCTCAGGCTGAACGTCCTCTCACACGATGACGGTCTGCAAGACGTCTCCGTGAAAGGTGGCGTGGAGTCCCACGTCCTTTCACCCGCTGAATTTCAGGATCCCATCTCCATCTAAAGTCAGGGGCGGACGCTTCACCGTTGGCAGTCCCAGAGTGGACGTCCTTCAACACGCTGACGGTCTGGAAGACGTCTCCCTGAAAGGTGGCGTGGAGTCCCACGTCCTTTCACCCGCGGACTGTCAGGATCCCATCTCCATCTAAAGTCACGGGCGGATGCGTCACGGTTGGCAGTCCCAGAGTGGACGTCCTTCAACACGCTGATGGTCTGGAAGACGTCTCCCTGAAAGGTGGCTTGGCGTCCCATGTCCTTTCACCCGCGGACTGTCAGGATCCCATCTCCATCTAAAGTCAGGGGCGGACTCGTCACAGTTGGCAGTCCCAGAGTGGACGTCCTTCAACACGCTGACGGTCTGGAAGACGCCACATGAGGACCACACCGGTGCGCACTCCTCTCTTGCAGCCTTGCCACCTCGTCCTCACGACCCTGGTTCGTGGTTTGTATGGGTGTCAAGTCCGGACGCAGGCTTGGGGGCAGAATCCGATGCTACCGCCGCTAAAACCGAAAGGACAGCAACAGCAAATCAGGAACGCGGTAGGAAAAGAGGTTCCGGTGGGCTCGGTTGAGGTATGGGAAGCACTCTCAGACCCCGGAACTCTGACCTGAAAAACTTTCATTCTGCCGCAGTTCCCCCCTCCTCCCCTGGAAGCTTGGCAAACTTCAATCTTGGGAGCACAGCGCCCACAGCTGGAAAGAATGTTCGGCCCGCCCATTGGAGGCGTGGCTGTGTTTGGGTTAAAAGTGTTCCTGCTTCTGGCTAGGACTTCATTTTTGCCCACCTGGAAATGGCCTGGCGGGCTTTGCCCGTCTTCCTGACCGTTCCGCGTGTGAAAGGACGTCTATTCTGAGACGGTCATCCCTGTCGGGTCGGCGCCTAAATTTTGATGGAGATGGCTTCCCGACCTTCCGCGGGCGAAAGGACATGGGACTCCACGCCACCTTTCAGGGAGACGTCTTCCAGACCGTCAGCGTGTTGAAGGACGTCCACTCTGGGACTGCCAACTGTGACGCGTCCGCCCCTGACTTTAGATGGAGATGGGATCCTGACAGTCCGCGGGTGAAAGGACGTGGGACGCCACGCCACCTTTCAGGGAGACGTCTTCCAGACCGTCAGCGTGTTGAAGGACGTCCACTCTGGGACTGTCAACGGTGACGCGTCCTCCCCTGACTTTAGATGGAGATGGGATCCTGACATTCCGCGGGTGAAAGGACGTGGGACGCCAAGCCACCTTTCAGGGAGATGTCTTCCAGAGCGTCAGCGTGTTGAAGGACGTCCACTCTGGGACTGCCAACGGTGAAGCGTCCGCTCCTGACTTTAGATGGAGATGGGATCCTGACATTCAGCGGGTGAAAGGACGTGGGACTCCACGCCACCTTTCAGGGAGACGTCTTCCAGACCGTCAGCGTGTTGAAGGACGTCCACTCTGGGACTGCCAACGGTGACGCGTCCGCCCCTGACTTTAGTTGGAGATGGGATCCTGACATTCCGCGGGTGAAAGGACGTGGGACTCCATGCCACCTTTCACGGAGACGTCTTGCAGACCGTCATCGTGTGAGAGGACGTTCAGCCTGAGATCGCCATCGGTGTCGTATCCGCACGACTCTTGATGGCGACCTGACGGGAAAATCGTGGTCCCAACCCCAGGTACGCCGCCCCTGACGAACATTAGGTGGTGGAAACACCAAAGTTCTGGTCTGCAGGCGGCCGCGGTTGGAGGTCTCCGGACACTTGTCCGGTCAAAGCGTGCATTTGCCGGACACGTCGCCGAACACGTAGGACAGAAATCCGGCCGATTTTTAGATTTAGAAAATGTGTTGAGCTCAGCGGAGGGGAGGGGAAAGGGAAGGGAAACCGCCAGGTGAGGACCACACCGGTGCGCACTCCTCTCTTGCAGCCTTGCCACCTCGTCCTCACGACCCTGGTTCGTGGTTTGTATGGGTGTCAAGTCCGGACGCAGGCTTGGGGGCAGAATCCGATGCTACCGCCGCTAAAACCGAAAGGACAGCAACAGCAAATCAGGAACGCGGTAGGAAAAGAGGTTCCGGTGGGCTCGGTTGAGGTATGGGAAGCACTCTCAGACCCCGGAACTCTGACCTGAAAAACTTTCATTCTGCCGCAGTTCCCCCTCCCTCCCCTGGAAGCTTGGCAAACTTCAATCTTGGGAGCACAGCGCCCACAGCTGGAAAGAATGTTCGGCCCGCCCATTGGAGGCGTGGCTGTGTTTGGGTTAAAAGTGTTCCTGCTTCTGGCTAGGACTTCATTTTTGCCCACCTGGAAATGGCCTGGCGGGCTTTGCCCGTCTTCCTGACCGTTCCGCGTGTGAAAGGACGTCTATTCTGAGACGGTCATCCCTGTCGGGTCGGCGCCTAAATTTTGATGGAGATGGCTTCCCGACCTTCCGCCGGCGAAAGGACATGGGACTCCACGCCACCTTTCAGGGAGACGTCTTCCAGACCGTCAGCGTGTTGAAGGACGTCCACTCTGGGACTGCCAACTGTGACGCGTCCGCCCCTGACTTTAGATGGAGATGGGATCCTGACAGTCCGCGGGTGAAAGGACGTGGGACGCCACGCCACCTTTCAGGGAGACGTCTTCCAGACCGTCAGCGTGTTGAAGGACGTCCACTCTGGGACTGCCAACGGTTACGCTTCCGCCCCTGACTTTAGATGGAGATGGGATCCTGACAGTCCGCGGGTGAAAGGACGTGGGACGCCACGCCACCTTTCAGGGAGAAGTCTTCCAGAGTGTCAGCGTGTTGAAGGACGTCCACTCTGGGACTGCCAACGGTGACGCGTCCGCCCCTGACTTTAGATGGAGATGGGATCCTGACAGTCCGCGGGTGAAAGGACATGGGACCCCAAGCCACCTTTCAAGGAGACGTCTTTCAGACCGTCAGCGTGTTGAAGGACGTCCACTCTGGGACTGCCAACGGTTACGCTTCCGCCCCTGACTTTAGATGGAGATGGGATCCTGACAGTCCGCGGGTGAAAGGACGTGGGACGCCACGCCACCTTTCAGGGAGACGTCTTCCAGACCGTCAGCGTGTTGAAGGACGTCCACTCTGGGACTGCCAACGGTGACGCTTCCGCCCCTGACTTTAGATGGAGATGGGATCCTGACAGTCCGGGGGTGAAAGGACGTGGGACTCCACGCCACCTTTCAGGGAGACGTCTTCCAGTCCGTCAGCGTGTTGAAGGACGTCCACTCTGGGACTGCCAACGGTGACGCGTCCGCCCCTGACTTTAGTTGGAGATGGGATCCTGACATTCCGCGGGTGAAAGGACGTGGGACTCCACGCCACCTTTCACGGAGACGTCTTGCAGACCGTCATCGTGTGAGAGGACGTTCAGCCTGAGATCGCCATCGGTGTCGTGTCCGCACGACTCTTGATGGCGACCTGACGGGAAAATCGTGGTCCCAACCCCAGGTACGCCGCCCCTGACGAACATTAGGTGGTGGAAACACCAAAGTTCTGGTCTGCAGGCGGCCGCGGTTGGAGGTCTCCGGACACTTGTCCGGTCAAAGCGTGCATTTGCCGGACACGTCGCCGAACACGTAGGACAGAAATCCGGCCGATTTTTAGATTTAGAAAATGTGTTGAGCTCAGCGGAGGGGAGGGGAAAGGGAAGGGAAACCGCCACATGAGGACCACACCGGTGCGCACTCCTCTCTTGCAGCCTTGCCACCTCGTCCTCACGACCCTGGTTCGTGGTTTGTATGGGTGTCAAGTCCGGACGCAGGCTTGGGGGCAGAAACCGATGCTACCGCCGCTAAAACCGAAAGGACAGCAACAGCAAATCAGGAACGCGGTAGGAAAAGAGGTTCCGGTGGGCTCGGTTGAGGTATGGGAAGCACTCTCAGACCCCGGAACTCTGACCTGAAAAACTTTCATTCTGCCGCAGTTCCCCCCTCCTCCCCTGGAAGCTTGGCAAACTTCAATCTTGGGAGCACAGCGCCCACAGCTGGAAAGAATGTTCGGCCCGCCCATTGGAGGCGTGGCTGTGTTTGGGTTAAAAGTGTTCCTGCTTCTGGCTAGGACTTCGTTTTTGCCCACCTGGAAATGGCCTGGCGGGCTTTGCCCGTCTTCCTGACCGTTCCGCGTGTGAAAGGACGTCTATTCTGAGACGGTCATCCCTGTCGGGTCGGCGCCTAAATTTTGATGGAGATGGCTTCCCGACCTTCCGCGGGCGAAAGGACATGGGACTCCACGCCACCTTTCAGGGAGACGTCTTCCAGACCGTCAGCGTGTTGAAGGACGTCCACTCTGGGACTGCCAACTGTGACGCGTCCGCCCCTGACTTTAGATGGAGATGGGATCCTGACAGTCCGCGGGTGAAAGGACGTGGGACGCCACGCCACCTTTCAGGGAGATGTCTTCCAGAGCGTCAGCGTGTTGAAGGACGTCCACTCTGGGACTGGCAACGGTGAAGCGTCTGCCCCTGACTTTAGATGGAGATGGGATCCTGACATTCAGCGGGTGAAAGGACGTGGGACTCCACGCCACCTTTCAGGGAGACGTCTTCCAGACCGTCAGCGTGTTGAAGGACGTCCACTCTGGGACTGCCAACGGTGACGCTTCCGCCCCTGACTTTAGATGGAGATGGGATCCTGACATTCCGCGGGTGAAAGGACGTGGGACTCCATGCCACCTTTCACGGAGACGTCTTGCAGACCGTCATCGTGTGAGAGGACGTTCAGCCTGAGATCGCCATCGGTGTCGTGTCCGCACGACTCTTGATGGCGACCTGACGGGAAAATCGTGGTCCCAACCCCAGGTACGCCGCCCCTGACGAACATTAGGTGGTGGAAACACCAAAGTTCTGGTCTGCAGGCGGCCGCGGTTGGAGGTCTCCGGACACTTGTCCGGTCAAAGCGTGCATTTGCCGGACACGTCGCCGAACACGTAGGACAGAAATCCGGCCGATTTTTAGATTTAGAAAATGTGTTGAGCTCAGCGGAGGGGGAGGGGAAAGGGAAGGGAAACCGCCACGTGAGGACCACACCGGTGCGCACTCCTCTCTTGAAGCCTTGCCACCTCGTCCTCACGACCCTGGTTCGTGGTTTGTATGGGTGTCAAGTCCGGACGCAGGCTTGGGGGCAGAATCCGATGCTACCGCCGCTAAAACCGAAAGGACAGCAACAGCAAATCAGGAACGCGGTAGGAAAAGAGGTTCGGGTGGGCTCGGTTGAGGTATGGGAAGCACTCTCAGACCCCGGAACTCTGACCTGAAAAACTTTCATTCTGCCGCAGTTCCCCCCTCCTCCCCTGGAAGCTTGGCAAACTTCAATCTTGGGAGCACAGCGCCCACAGCTGGAAAGAATGTTCGGCCCGCCCATTGGAGGCGTGGCTGTGTTTGGGTTAAAAGTGTTCCTGCTTCTGGCTAGGACTTCATTTTTGCCCACCTGGAAATGGCCTGGCGGGCTTTGCCCGTCTTCCTGACCGTTCCGCGTGTGAAAGGACGTCTATTCTGAGACGGTCATCCCTGTCGGGTCGGCGCCTAAATTTTGATGGAGATGGCTTCCCGACTTTCCGCGGGAGAAAGGACATGGGACTCCACGCCACCTTTCAGGGAGACTTCTTCCAGACCGTCAGCGTGTTGAAGGACGTCCACTCTGGGACTGCCAACTGTGACGAGTCCGCCCCTGACTTTAGATGGAGATGGGATCCTGACAGTCCGCGGGTGAAAGGACGTGGGACGCCAATTCACCTTTCAGGGAGACGTCTTCCAGAGCGTCAGCGTGTTGAAGGACGTCCACTCTGGGACTGCCAACGGTGACGCGTCCGCCCCTGACTTTAGATGGAGATGGGATCCTGACAGTCCGCGGGTGAAAGGACGTGGGACTCCACGCCACCTTTCACGGAGACGTCTTCCAGACCGTCAGCGTGTTGAAGGACGTCCACTCTGGGACTGCCAACGGTTACGCTTCCGCCCCTGACTTTAGATGGAGATGGGATCCTGACAGTCCGCGGGTGAAAGGACATGGGACGCCAAGCCACCTTTCAGGGAGACGTCTTCCAGACCGTCAGCGTGTTGAAGGACGTCCACTCTGGGACTGCCAACGGTTACGCTTCCGCCCCTGACTTTAGATGGAGATGGGATCCTGACAGTCCGCGGGTGAAAGGACATGGGACGCCAAGCCACCTTTCAGGGAGACGTCTTCCAGACCATCAGCGTGTTGAAGGACGTCCACTCTGGGACTGCCAACCGTGACGCATCCGCCCGTGACTTTAGATGGAGATGGGATCCTGACAGTCCGCGGGTGAAAGGACGTGGGACTCCACGCCACCTTTCAGGGAGACGTCTTCCAGACCGTCAGCGTGTTGAAGGACGTCCACTCTGGGACTGCCAACGGTGAAGCGTCCGCCCCTGACTTTAGATGGAGATGGGATCCTGAAATTCAGCGGGTGAAAGGACGTGGGACTCCACGCCACCTTTCACGGAGACGTCTTGCAGACCGTCATCGTGTGAGAGGACGTTCAGCCTGAGATCGCCATCGGTGTCGTGTCCGCACGACTCTGGATGGCGACCTGACGGGAAAATCGTGGTCCCAACCCCAGGTACGCCGCCCCTGACGAACATTAGGTGGTGGAAACACCAAAGTTCTGGTCTGCAGGCGGCCGCGGTTGGAGGTCTCCGGACACTTGTCCGGTCAAAGCGTGCATTTGCCGGACACGTCGCCGAACACGTAGGACAGAAATCCGGCCGATTTTTAGATTTAGAAAATGTGTTGAGCTCAGCGGAGGGGAGGGGAAAGGGAAGGGAAACCGCCACGTGAGGACCACACCGGTGCGCACTCCTCTCTTGCAGCCTTGCCACCTCCTCCTCACGACCCTGGTTCGTGGTTTGTATGGGTGTCAAGTCCGGACGCAGGCTTGGGGGCAGAATCCGATGCTACCGCCGCTAAAACCGAAAGGACAGCAACAGCAAATCAGGAACGCGGTAGGAAAAGAGGTTCGGGTGGGCTCCGTTGAGGTATGGGAAGCACTCTCAGACCCCGGAACTCTGACCTGAAAAACTTTCATTCTGCCGCAGTTCCCCCCTCCTCCCCTGGAAGCTTGGCAAACTTCAATCTTGGGAGCACAGCGCCCACAGCTGGAAAGAATGTTCGGCCCGCCCATTGGAGGCGTGGCTGTGTTTGGGTTAAAAGTGTTCCTGCTTCTGGCTAGGACTTCGTTTTTGCCCACCTGGAAATGGCCTGGCGGGCTTTGCCCGTCTTCCTGACCGTTCCGCGTGTGAAAGGACGTCTATTCTGAGACGGTCATCCCTGTCGGGTCGGCGCCTAAATTTTGATGGAGATGGCTTCCCGACTTTCCGCGGGAGAAAGGACATGGGACTCCACGCCACCTTTCAGGGAGACGTCTTCCAGACCGTCAGCGTGTTGAAGGACGTCCACTCTGGGACTGCCAACTGTGACGAGTCCGCCCCTGACTTTAGATGGAGATGGGATCCTGACAGTCCGCGGGTGAAAGGACATGGGACGCCAAGCCACCTTTCAGGGAGACGTCTTCCAGACCATCAGCGTGTTGAAGGACGTCCACTCTGGGACTGCCAACCGTGACGCATCCGCCCGTGACTTTAGATGGAGATGGGATCCTGACAGTCCGCGGGTGAAAGGACGTGGGACTCCACGCCACCTTTCAGGGAGACGTCTTCCAGACCGTCAGCGTGTTGAAGGACGTCCACTCTGGGACTGCCAACGGTGAAGCGTCCGCCCCTGACTTTAGATGGAGATGGGATCCTGAAATTCAGCGGGTGAAAGGACGTGGGACTCCACGCCACCTTTCACGGAGACGTCTTGCAGACCGTCATCGTGTGAGAGGACGTTCAGCCTGAGATCGCCATCGGTGTCGTGTCCGCACGACTCTGGATGGCGACCTGACGGGAAAATCGTGGTCCCAACCCCAGGTACGCCGCCCCTGACGAACATTAGGTGGTGGAAACACCAAAGTTCTGGTCTGCAGGCGGCCGCGGTTGGAGGTCTCCGGACACTTGTCCGGTCAAAGCGTGCATTTGCCGGACACGTCGCCGAACACGTAGGACAGAAATCCGGCCGATTTTTAGATTTAGAAAATGTGTTGAGCTCAGCGGAGGGGAGGGGAAAGGGAAGGGAAACCGCCACGTGAGGACCACACCGGTGCGCACTCCTCTCTTGAAGCCTTGCCACCTCGTCCTCACGACCCTGGTTCGTGGTTTGTATGGGTGTCAAGTCCGGACGCAGGCTTGGGGGCAGAATCCGATGCTACCGCCGCTAAAACCGAAAGGACAGCAACAGCAAATCAGGAACGCGGTAGGAAAAGAGGTTCCGGTGGGCTCGGTTGAGGTATGGGAAGCACTCTCAGACCCCGGAACTCTGACCTGAAAAACTTTCATTCTGCCGCAGTTCCCCCCTCCTCCCCTGGAAGCTTGGCAAACTTCAATCTTGGGAGCACAGCGCCCACAGCTGGAAAGAATGTTCGGCCCGCCCATTGGAGGCGTGGCTGTGTTTGGGTTAAAAGTGTTCCTGCTTCTGGCTAGGACTTCGTTTTTGCCCACCTGGAAATGGCCTGGCGGGCTTTGCCCGTCTTCCTGACCGTTCCGCGTGTGAAAGGACGTCTATTCTGAGACGGTCATCCCTGTCGGGTCGGCGCCTAAATTTTGATGGAGATGGCTTCCCGACCTTCCGCGGGCGAAAGGACATGGGACTCCACGCCACCTTTCAGGGAGACGTCTTCCAGACCGTCAGCGTGTTGAAGGACGTCCACTCTGGGACTGCCAACGGTGACGCGTCCGCCCCTGACTTTAGTTGGAGATGGGATCCTGACAGTCCGCGGGTGAAAGGACGTGGGACTCCACGCCACCTTTCACGGAGACGTCTTCCAGACCGTCAGCGTGTTGAAGGACGTCCACTCTGGGACTGCCAACGGTTACGCTTCCGCCCCTGACTTTAGATGGAGATGGGATCCTGACATTCCGCGGGTGAAAGGACATGGGACGCCAAGCCACCTTTCAGGGAGACGTCTTCCAGAGCGTCAGCGTGTTGAAGGACGTCCACTCTGGGACTGCCAACGGTGACGCATCCGCCCGTGACTTTAGATGAAGATGGGATCCTGACAGTCCGCGGGTGAAAGGACGTGGGACGCCACGCCACCTTTCAGGGAGACGTCTTCCAGAGCGTCAGCGTGTTGAAGGACGTCCACTCTGGGACTGCCAACGGTTACGCTTCTGCCCCTGACTTTAGATGGAGATGGGATCCTGACAGTCCGCGGGTGAAAGGACATGGGACGCCAAGCCACCTTTCAGGGAGACGTCTTCCAGACCGTCAGCGTGTTGAAGGACGTCCACTCTGGGACTGCCAACGGTGACGCATCCGCCCGTGACTTTAGATGGAGATGGGATCCTGACAGTCCGCGGGTGAAAGGACGTGGGACTCCATGCCACCTTTCAGGGAGACGTCTTCCAGAGCGTCAGCGTGTTGAAGGACGTCCACTCTGGGACTGCCAACGGTGAAGCGTCCGCCCCTGACTTTAGATGGAGATGGGATCCTGAAATTCAGCGGGTGAAAGGACGTGGGACTCCACGCCACCTTTCACGGAGAAGTCTTGCAGACCGTCATCGTGTGAGAGGACGTTCAGCCTGAGATCGCCATCGGTGTCGTGTCCGCACGACTCTCTATGGCGACCTGACGGGAAAATCGTGGTCCCAACCCCAGGTACGCCGCCCCTGAGGAACATTAGGTGGTGGAAACACCAAAGTTCTGGTCTGCAGGCGGCCGCGGTTGGAGGTCTCCGGACACTTGTCCGGTCAAAGCGTGCGTTTGCCGGACACGTCGCCGAACACGTAGGACAGAAATCCGGCCGATTTTTAGATTTAGAAAATGTGTTGAGCTCAGCGGAGGGGAGGGGAAAGGGAAGGGAAACCGCCACATGAGGACCACACCGGTGCGCACTCCTCTCTTGAAGCCTTGCCACCTTGTCCTCACGACCCTGGTTCGTGGTTTGTATGGGTGTCAAGTCCGGACGCAGGCTTGGGGGCAGAATCCGATGCTACCGCCGCTAAAACCGAAAGGACAGCAACAGCAAATCAGGAACGCGGTAGGAAAAGAGGTTCCGGTGGGCTCGGTTGAGGTATGGGAAGCACTCTCAGACCCCGGAACTCTGACCTGAAAAACTTTCATTCTGCCGCAGTTCCCCCCTCCTCCCCTGGAAGCTTGGCAAACTTCAATCTTGGGAGCACAGCGCCCACAGCTGGAAAGAATGTTCGGCCCGCCCATTGGAGGCGTGGCTGTGTTTGGGTTAAAAGTGTTCCTGCTTCTGGCTAGGACTTCGTTTTTGCCCACCTGGAAATGGCCTGGCGGGCTTTGCCCGTCTTCCTGACCGTTCCGCGTGTGAAAGGACGTCTATTCTGAGACGGTCATCCCTGATGGGTCGGCGCCTAAATTTTGATGGAGATGGCTTCCCGACCTTCCGCGGGCGAAAGGACATGGGACTCCACGCCACCTTTCAGGGAGACGTCTTCCAGACCGTCAGCGTGTTGAAGGACGTCCACTCTGGGACTGCCAACGGTGACGCGTCCGCCCCTGACTTTAGATGGAGATGGGATCCTGACAGTCCGCGGGTGAAAGGACATGGGACGCCAAGCCACCTTTCAGGGAGACGTCTTCCAGACCGTCAGCGTGTTGAAGGACGTCCACTCTGGGACTGCCAACGGTGAAGCGTCCGCCCCTGACTTTAGTTGGAGATGGGATCCTGAAATTCAGCGGGTGAAAGGACGTGGGACTCCACGCCACCTTTCACGGAGACGTCTTGCAGACCGTCATCGTGTGAGAGGACGTTCAGCCTGAGATCGCCATCGGTGTCGTGTCCGCACGACTCTGGATGGCGACCTGACGGGAAAATCGTGGTCCCAACCCCAGGTACGCCGCCCCTGACGAACATTAGGTGGTGGAAACACCAAAGTTCTGGTCTGCAGGCGGCCGCGGTTGGAGGTCTCCGGACACTTGTCCGGTCAAAGCGTGCATTTGCCGGACACGTCGCCGAACACGTAGGACAGAAATCCGGCCGATTTTTAGATTTAGAAAATGTGTTGAGCTCAGCGGAGGGGAGGGGAAAGGGAAGGGAAACCGCCACGTGAGGACCACACCGGTGCGCACTCCTCTCTTGCAGCCTTGCCACCTCCTCCTCACGACCCTGGTTCGTGGTTTGTATGGGTGTCAAGTCCGGACGCAGGCTTGGGGGCAGAATCCGATGCTACCGCCGCTAAAACCAAAAGGACAGCAACAGCAAATCAGGAACGCGGTAGGAAAAGAGGTTCGGGTGGGCTCCGTTGAGGTATGGGAAGCACTCTCAGACCCCGGAACTCTGACCTGAAAAACTTTCATTCTGCCGCAGTTCCCCCCTCCTCCCCTGGAAGCTTGGCAAACTTCAATCTTGGGAGCACAGCGCCCACAGCTGGAAAGAATGTTCGGCCCGCCCATTGGAGGCGTGGCTGTGTTTGGGTTAAAAGTGTTCCTGCTTCTGGCTAGGACTTCATTTTTGCCCACCTGGAAATGGCCTGGCGGGCTTTGCCCGTCTTCCTGACCGTTCCGCGTGTGAAAGGACGTCTATTCTGAGACGGTCATCCCTGTCGGGTCGGCGCCTAAATTTTGATGGAGATGGCTTCCCGACTTTCCGCGGGAGAAAGGACATGGGACTCCACGCCACCTTTCAGGGAGACGTCTTCCAGACCGTCAGCGTGTTGAAGGACGTCCACTCTGGGACTGCCAACTGTGACGAGTCCGCCCCTGACTTTAGATGGAGATGGGATCCTGACAGTCCGCGGGTGAAAGGACGTGGGACGCCAATCCACCTTTCAGGGAGACGTCTTCCAGAGCGTCAGCGTGTTGAAGGACGTCCACTCTGGGACTGCCAACGGTGACGCGTCCGCCCCTGACTTTAGATGGAGATGGGATCCTGACAGTCCGCGGGTGAAAGGACGTGGGACTCCACGCCACCTTTCACGGAGACGTCTTCCAGACCGTCAGCGTGTTGAAGGACGTCCACTCTGGGACTGCCAACGGTTACGCTTCCGCCCCTGACTTTAGATGGAGATGGGATCCTGACAGTCCGCGGGTGAAAGGACATGGGACGCCAAGCCACCTTTCAGGGAGACGTCTTCCAGACCGTCAGCGTGTTGAAGGACGTCCACTCTGGGACTGCCAACGGTGACGCATCCGCCCGTGACTTTAGATGGAGATGGGATCCTGACAGTCCGCGGGTGAAAGGACGTGGGACGCCACGCCACCTTTCAGGGAGACGTCTTCCAGAGCGTCAGCGTGTTGAAGGACGTCCACTCTGGGACTGCCAACGGTTACGCTTCCGCCCCTGACTTTAGATGGAGATGGGATCCTGACAGTCCGCGGGTGAAAGGACATGGGACGCCAAGCCACCTTTCAGGGAGACGTCTTCCAGACCATCAGCGTGTTGAAGGACGTCCACTCTGGGACTGCCAACCGTGACGCATCCGCCCGTGACTTTAGATGGAGATGGGATCCTGACAGTCCGCGGGTGAAAGGACGTGGGACTCCACGCCACCTTTCAGGGAGACGTCTTCCAGACCGTCAGCGTGTTGAAGGACGTCCACTCTGGGACTGCCAACGGTGAAGCGTCCGCCCCTGACTTTAGATGGAGATGGGATCCTGAAATTCAGCGGGTGAAAGGACGTGGGACTCCACGCCACCTTTCACGGAGACGTCTTGCAGACCGTCATCGTGTGAGAGGACGTTCAGCCTGAGATCGCCATCGGTGTCGTGTCCGCACGACTCTGGATGGCGACCTGACGGGAAAATCGTGGTCCCAACCCCAGGTACGCCGCCCCTGACGAACATTAGGTGGTGGAAACACCAAAGTTCTGGTCTGCAGGCGGCCGCGGTTGGAGGTCTCCGGACACTTGTCCGGTCAAAGCGTGCATTTGCCGGACACGTCGCCGAACACGTAGGACAGAAATCCGGCCGATTTTTAGATTTAGAAAATGTGTTGAGCTCAGCGGAGGGGAGGGGAAAGGGGAAGGGAAACCGCCACATGAGGACCACACCGGTGCGCACTCCTCTCTTGCAGCCTTGCCACCTCGTCCTCACGACCCTGGTTCGTGGTTTGTATGGGTGTCAAGTCCGGACGCAGGCTTGGGGGCAGAATCCGATGCTACCGCCGCTAAAACCGAAAGGACAGCAACAGCAAATCAGGAACGCGGTAGGAAAAGAGGTTCCGGTGGGCTCGGTTGAGGTATGGGAAGCACTCTCAGACCCCGGAACTCTGACCTGAAAAACTTTCATTCTGCCGCAGTTCCCCCCTCCTCCCCTGGAAGCTTGGCAAACTTCAATCTTGGGAGCTCAGCGCCCACAGCTGGAAAGAATGTTCGGCCCGCCCATTGGAGGCGTGGCTGTGTTTGGGTTAAAAGTGTTCCTGCTTCTGGCTAGGACTTCGTTTTTGCCCACCTGGAAATGGCCTGGCGGGCTTTGCCCGTCTTCCTGACCGTTCCGCGTGTGAAAGGACGTCTATTCTGAGACGGTCATCCCTGTCGGGTCGGCGCCTAAATTTTGATGGAGATGGATTCCCGACCTTCCGCGGGCGAAAGGACATGGGACTCCACGCCACCTTTCACGGAGACGTCTTCCAGACCGTCAGCGTGTTGAAGGACGTCCACTCTGGGACTGCCAACGGTGACGCTTCCGCCCCTGACTTTAGATGGAGATGGGATCCTGACAGTCCGCGGGTGAAAGGACGTGGGACGCCACGCCACTTTTCACGGAGACGTCTTCCAGACGGTTAGCGTGTGGAAGGACGTCCGCTCTCACACTGCCCTCGTTGTCCCGTCCTCCCCCTTGTTGAAGGAGCCGGCTTCCTGACCGTCCTCGGGTAAAAGGACCACTGACCAGGTCTTTGATGGAGACGTCTTGCAGACCGTCATCGTGTGAGAGGACGTCCAGCCCGAGATCGCCATCGGTGTCGTGTCCGCACGACTCTTGATGGAGACCTGACGCGAAAATCGTGGTCCCAACCCCAGGAACGCCGCCCCTGACGAACATTAAGCGGTGGAAACACCAAAGTTGTGCTCTGCAGGCGCCCGCGGTTGGATGTCTCCGGACACTTGTCCGGTCAAAGCGTGCATTTGCCGGATACGTCGCCGAACACGAAGGACAGAAATCCGCCCGATTTTCAGATTTAGAAAAGGTGTTGAGCTCAGCGGAGGGGAGGCGAAGGGGAAGGGAAACCGCCACATCAGGACCACACCCGGTGCGCACTCCTGTCTTTTGCAGCCTTGCTAGCTCGTTCTCGCGACCGTGGTTCGTGGTTTGCATCGGTGTCAAGTCCGGACTCAGGCTTGGGGGCAGAATCTGTTGCTACCGCCGCTAAAACCGAAAGGACAGCAACAGGAAATCACGAACGCGGTAGGAAAAGTGGTTCGGGTGGGCTGGGTTGAGGGATGGGACGCACTCTCAGACCCCGGAACTCCGACCTGAAAAACTTTCATTCTGCCGCAGTTCCCCCCTCCTCCCCTGGAAGCTTGGCAAACTTCAATCTTGGGAGCACAGCGCCCCCAGCTGTAAAGAATGTGCGGCCCGCCCCTTGGAGGCGTGGCTGTGTTTGGGTTAAAAGTGTTCCTGCTTCTGGCTAGGACTTCATTTTTGCCCACCTGGAAATGGCCTGGCGGGCTTTGCCCGTCTTCCTGACCGTTCCGCGTGTGAGAGGACGTCCAGCCTGAGATCGCCACCGGCGTCGTGTCCTCACCCGACTCTTGATGGAGACCTGACACGAAAATCGTGGTCCCAACCCCAGGAATGCCGCCCCTGTCGAACATTAGGTGGTGGAAACACCAAAGTTGTTGTCTGCAGGCAGCCGCGGTTGGAGATCATATATACTTGCCCCGTCAAACCGTGTTTTTTCCGAGCACGCAGTCGGCAAAGCAACCAAATTGTTGGAGGAGAGAAATCAGGAGAATGTTCTAGCTTTCGAAATCGTGGGGAGTTCAGCGCAGGGGATGGGAAGAGAAACGTAAACCAAGGCATCATGAGGCACCCGGTGCGCTTTCTAACAGCGTTTCCACCGTGTTCGCGATCGCTGTTCGTTTTCGTGTCAAGTCCAGAGGCAGCCAGCGGGACAGAGCCCGATTTCGGCGGCGGTAAAAAGAAAGTACAGAAGAAGCAAATCGCGAGCGCGGTTTGAAATCACGGTCGGGTTGTATCCCTGGCCTGCTGACGGTCGATCCGAAGTTGGCTGAATAGAGGGATGGGACGTGATCTCGGACCCCTTAACACTGACCTGGAAATCCCTTAGTTCTGGTGCATTGCTCCCGGGAAGCTTGGCAAGCCTGCCTCCCGGATCCAGAGCGCCACCAGCTATGGACTAGTGTCCAGTCACCGGCCCGGTACAGGGAGGCGGAACTGCTGCTGATTTAGTGTCAAAAGCGTTTCTGCTTCTGGCTGGCACTTCATTAGCGCCACCACCTCGAGACAGATATGGTCAGACAGGCTCTGTCCGGCTTCTTGACCGGTAGAGGCTCTCGCAGTGTCCGTAATGGTTCCCGGACCGGGGAAAGCATTTCGAGTTGGAGACTGCCCTTGATCCAGCTCTGACCCTAAAACCCTGGGTGCAACCACAGGAAAGAGGCCCGGGATGGATGGAGATTCCAGCCAACTTCTGATCCACCGTCAGCAGTCCCGGGCTGCAACCCAACCGTGATTTCAATATGCATTAGTGATTTCCTGCTTCTGTCCTTTCTTTTACAGCCTCTTAAAATAGGCTCTGCCTGTCCGGCATCCTTGGACTTGACACGAATACGAACCACCAACCAGGATCGCGAGCACGTGGCCGAAACGCTGCAAGATACGACTGTGCACCAGATGGGGTCATGATGCCTTGGTTTCGGTCCAGTTTCTCAGTTTTCGGGATTTCGCTCCGAAATACGTCGGGTAATGGTGATTTTTCATCCGGAATCATGCGCCCAATCATGCGAACCCTCTCCCCTGCAAGACTACAAATACCCAGCGCCCAAGCCTGCAGAGGCCCTGCTTCCTGCCTTTCTAAAGTTTGTGAATCTGGATGAATGGCGGGCGGCACAAAGCCATACAACGGAATGCCTTGAATAATCGTTGTACATATTTTTGTCATAGAGCTTCAAAAATCACTTTAAAATAATAATAATAATAATAAAAACCAATCATTTTTACTGGAAATTTGTCGCTAGATAAAGGATCCTCCCCCCAAAAGAAACAAACGTAAGGGCACAAATAAAAGTTTAACTATCTGATAAATAAGTTTATAAAACTTAAAACTTTAAGGCTGGGTGCTTGCAGGACTTAGTGGAGACCAGCATTCAATGCCTATACCACAAGAATTACTTAGTTTGTACAATGATCAGGTTCCTGAATCAGAGATGAGATTCTATAGTCATTTTAATGCTGCAGGTGTCCTTTGAAAGCTCAAAGTATTGCTCAACTCCCTGCTGGGTGATGAGCCATCCAGCTGGGTGATCAAGGAGGGACTGGAGTAGCCTGGCTAGAGGGATCAGAAGCTTCCAGGTCAGGATGGAGCCTGGAGAGTGGTTTCCCAGTCACAAGAAGACCTGGTTCAAGCTGACAAAGTACAAGGATTTTGCTCCCTGGATTGCTGTTGGTGCCACTATCCGATTTCTCTAAAGCCGGCTAAGGTTGGCTTCAGTCCAGAAGCTACCTACATTCATCCCAGCTGGTAATCACAGGCTCCTGGCTCTGGGCTGGACTGATGGCTCAGCTTTAGCATTGGCTGCTCATCCAGAGGTCGTGAGTTCAATTCCCAGCAACCACAAGGTGTCTCACAACCATGTATAATGAATGAGACCTGGTGCCCTGAAATATAAATCAAAACAAAAGGAAAAGAATAGAAAAGAAAAGAGAAAGAAAAGGTTCCTGGCTATATATTACAAAAGAGTACCTCATTTCTGGCTGCTAGGTAGTAAGAATTAGCAAGGCCACTGGGACAAACTCTGGGTGGGATAGATTTCTGTCTGCACATGGCCACAGGTTGCTTGTGTGTGGGCTGGGGCTGGGTTTTTTGTTTGTTTGTTTGTTTGTTTGTTTTTTCTTCAGCGTTCTTAGACTAGCTGGTTTACTTCTTCTTGCTGAAGAAAAGTGGTTTTCTGGTGTCAGGTATCATCTAGAATCCTTCTAGACTCCTCAGTGTGTTTTCAGCCTGGCACTGGCCTTGGTGGGGCTGGCTGCTGAGGAACTCTGTCTGAAATCCAGTTCTGGCCTGGCCAGTACAAGGACTGATTCTTCAGGCTGCACCACAGTGCTAGGCTGCCCCCTCAGTCCACTCCACTCTGCAGCATTCTACCAGAGCCCCACCATCTTGTACATCTCCTTAGCCCCTGGCCCGCCTTCAGTTTCTTTTCTGAGCAGCTGACTGAGTCACCCTTTCCTCCCACAGCCCTCCTTGCCCCCACAATGTTTCCTTTCTGGTTTTAGCAAAGATACAACTGAAACCGCTTTGTCTGGGCTCTTTTGAGGTAGGGCAGGGGTTGGCAAACAAGGACTTGTCTATAAGGAGCTAGCAAGCCCTTTGCTGGTTAGAGTATTAAAAGCCAGATGCAACTGCTGTAATGAGTAAAGGCCTCATCATACCCGATCTGGGAAGCAAGCCCAGCTGTCCTAAACTTTGTAATACAGAAAAACTGACCCAGACAACCTGCAGGAGATGGCCATATACAACACTGTAGCTATCTACCTCCTCCTGATATGGTGAGTTGTGTTTGGTCTGTGGAGCCCAATTAAGGCTCTGTTGGTTCCTGAAGGAGGAACAGCGACATAACACTAGCAAACCTCAACACTGGCAAAACCTTCAGGCATGGCCTCTTCTTTGCTACCTGGGTGTTAGAATAATCATAGAGTGACCAGTGCACCTTGGACACCGAATCTTGCAAACTGCAGAGCAATCCTGGCAGCTTGGGACCTCTCTTCTGTCCAGGAAGCAAAAGTAAACACACCTTCCCCTCCTCAACTCAGTTGGCAGAAGAGGACCTGGGGTAATCACCAGGAAGGTTTTCACTCTATCACACGCCTGGAACAGGGCCCCCAGCGTGGTGCCCCACTACAGCACATCCATATGGTTATCCTGGAGCTTTTGTCCAGTGTGGCCTACCTGGTGCCAACAGTTGGTGGAGGAGTCAGCCAGATTTGGTTGGTATCCTGGAAAAGTCCTTAGCCCAGTGCCACCTGGCCGCTGCTGGCCCACAGTTGTTGGCACCAGGGAGCCATAGAGAGCAGAAGGCACCTCTGGGCTACTGCTTCCTGCAAGTATGCTTCTTGACTGAATGCCTTCATTTTCAAAATACAGACTCATTCCAGCTGTCAGCCATGTCCCTGCTAAATGTTTTGTTTGGTTTAGACTTAAAAATGACATTTACGGGGCAGAGCTGGGTGTGCTGGTGCAGAGCCCTGATCCCAGAACTCTACCTTCAGAGAAAGCAGAAAGGTGGCTGCAGATTCCAGGCCAGACAATTGAATACAGCAAGAATCAATCCAGAAATGGCCTCCCAGGCATACTCTGTGGACATTGAATACCATAAATTCTGGTCTATGGAGAGATGATTCTGTGGTTGAGAGCATCAGCTGCCTTCCCAGAGGACCTGGGTTGAATTCCTAATACTTTGGTCAGACCACTCCTCTCTGCATTTGCAATTCCAAGGTATCTGAAACCCATATACAGACAAGCATTCAGGTGAAACACTGATACACATGAAATCTGGAAGTAATAAAGACGATTTTTTTTTAAAGATTTTTTAAAAATGCTGAGTTCTTTGTGATTATTAATCCTCTCCCACATGTAAGGATATCAAAGAGTTTCTTCCATTCTGTGGTCATTTGACTCTTTCCTTTGCTGGACCTAAGGATTTCAGTTTCCTGACCTCTGTCTTGTCATGGCTAACAATGTTTCCTTAGTCCTGGAGCCTGTTCAGCATGGACCATGATGAAGGCATCCTGAGTGTTTAGACTATTTGTTTTTCTAATCTACAAGCTTTAGAGGTTTTGTTCCATGTGAACTGGTGTTCCCATAGGGTGACACAGAGAGGGGTCTGGTGGCATTCTACTTGTGGCCATACAGTACTCCCAGGACTACTTGTTGAAACAATCCTTTATTTTGGAGTGTAATGTACACTGAAAACTTTTGGGTTTCATCGAAAAGTACTTTTAACCAAATTCACCCAAAGCACTGCTATTCAATCACAGAAAGGGTGTCCTGGAACTCACTATGGAGATCAGGCTGCCATCTGTGCTCAGTGCTGAGATCAAAGGCATGCACCAACACACTCACTAAGACAGACTTTTGCTCTTTTTTCTAATCCAGTTTTATTTTGTTCTTTATAGAACATGTTAAAAGTATATATCCGACATTAGCAGACAACAAACACAATCACTTTCTTGAATACAACCAGCCCCCCAAAGTCCCCAAGTTCAGCTTTCTGATGACTCTACAGTTAAACACTGAACATGCTCTAGGACCTGTATGGTACCATTTCCTGGATTGTGTCTTTTGCCATTACCATATTGAAAAGAAAATTTAATACGTACATATTAAATAAATATCTCTTTTCATATCCTATATCTCATGGACTTGACTTTTAACTCATACATGTTATTTGTGTGTTGAGAATCCCTTGGATGAGTTCCAGGGGATGAGAGGCCCTCTCTTAGCATCTGCAGGAACCAAATACTCATGTATGTGGCTCACAGACACACATGGCTGCAAAACACCAGCGCATATCAAGTACACAAATAAGTCAACTTAAATACTCTCCGAGGGACTGGAGGGATGATGATCCAGTACTTAAGAGTACATGTTGCCTTTGCAGAGAGCCATGTTTAGTTCCCTGCACCCACACTGTGGTTCACCACCGTCCAGGGCATCTGAAGCACTCATCTGGCCTCGGTGGGCACCAGACACACACAATATGCACAGACATCCATGCAGGAAAAACACTCATACACACAAAATGAAAACAAATGGATCTCCTTAACGTGCAGGACACCCTTGAGTTTAAAGGAAAAAGCCAGGAGGGAGAGGTGGCAACCACCTTTTATCTCAGCACTCCTGACAGCCTGGTCTAGGAAGATCCAAGGAGCAGGGCTACACAGAGATACCATGTCTTGAAAACCAAAACAGAAGAAGAAGAAACAAGAAGGAACAGAAACAAATAGTTACTTTTCCATTCTACTAATGAAATGAGTTTAATATCATTTAGGTATAGTACATAAAGACTATGTTTCTTACCATAGGAAATTGAAAAAGGAAATATCATTTAAAATCTGCTTTAAAAACAATCCGTTTTCAGCCAGGCCTTGGTGGTGCACACCTTTAATCCCAGCTCTCTGGAGGCAGAGGCAGGCAGATCTCTGTGAGTTCCAGGCCAGCCTGGTCTACAGAGCTCCTTCCAGGACAGGCTCCAAAGCCATACCGAAAAACAAATCAAAACAAAAAATCCACATATCTTATGTCCTCCTACCTTATTTCTCTTAAGGATGTTGTCCTAAATTCATTTTGAGGTTTTTGAAACTCATTTCATGTGCTCTCATGTTTACAAGTATTGTAAGTATTAATGGTTATTTATAAATGCTAAATCTCCACAAACTCAAAAGGCACCTAGGATCTTTTCTATTATGTAATTTAACTTATCATTTGTGATTTTTTTTTTTTTTTTTTTTTGAGATTGGCTTCCTCTGTGTAAAGCCCTGGATGATCTGAAACTCACTTTGTACATCAGGCTGGACTTGAACTCAGAGAGAGCCATCTGCTTCTGCCCTTTGAGTGCCGGGATAAAAGGCGAGTGCCACCACACCTGGAAATTTTTTATTTTCTCAACAATTGATTTATTCAGGGGTCATCCATAAGTCTCCTCTCTCCCACATGAGTGGTGCAGAAGATGTGTCTTAAAGCCAATGAATACTGGATAGTTTCAGCCACCAATGGGATGTTCCAAGATCTAAAGTGCTCTAACTTAGGAAGAAATGGAATCTGATCCCACCCAGAAACGGAGAGGTATGGGGTGTCTGCAGGTGAGCATGCAGATCCCCCGTCCATTAACACATCCTGAAGGACCTTGAATTCCCACGAGGATGTCCTCCATTCAGGCAGAGATCAGAGCAGCTTAGGTGGGAGAAGCAGCTGAGAGCAGAGCTGCATCATTCAGAAAGGGCATCTTGAATAGAAAGCCTGGATTTGGCTCTGGAGGAACTAAGGTGAGCTCTGTGAACAGTGAATGAGCCTCGTGTGCAATCCCCCCTAAAAAAACATCTCTGGTCTGCACAATCAACAGTTGGCTTCCTGTCACACATTACAAGAAAGGACTTTCATTGATGTGACCAGAATATTTGAATCTCAGGCTTCCCCAGCAGAGTTTCAAGGGGACAGATTCTATCATCACAGCCAGAAGGCATGACAGCCAGAGATCGAGGCACCCCCAGATGTGCTTGTCTGCCCCGGGCACCCACAACCCCTGCAACCTGATTTCAATGGATAGTGCATCAGCATGGAACACTTTGTCCCTTATAAATTAACAGGTCCATTCATTTGTTCATTCATTCATTAGTCCATCCTGTGATGGTTTAAGGAAGGTGGTCCCAAAAGCTGGTGTTTGAATGCTTTGTTCCTAGTTAGTGGAACTTCTTTGAACAAGAGAATGAGCAGGTGTGAACTTTTGGGAAGAAGTATATCATGGAATGGATGTTGAGATTTCAAAGGACCTCTATTATAAGTTTATTAAATAGTCTCTCTCTCTTCCCCTCTCTGTCTCTGTCTCTTTCCATCTGTCTCTGTCTCTCTCCTTTCTGATGATTGATCAAGATATGACCTCTCCCAGCTATTGCTGCTCTGCTTTCTCTCATCATGGACTTGAACCCTCTGAAGCCATAAGCTAAAATAATGGTATCTTTGTACAAGTGCATTGAGTATGGTGTTTAATCTTAGACATAGAATACTCACATATGCATTTGTTGGTGTTATGTACTGGGTGCTATGGGTTTGAATGATGTTAATTTCATGCAGTTGTGTAATCCTCTTTGAGCCTCTTTCACAATACTTCAATCTCCTTATATTTCTCAAACCTTCTTCATATCACTAGCCAACTTTTCTTCACATATTTACCCAGCTAGGCTCCACAAATGAGAGGCACTGGATAGCTGTCATGATGAGACTTGCTCATCCACTTGGTATGGTGATGTCCAGGTGCATGGACCTTTCTGCAGACCACATGACTTCAATCTTCTTGGTGAATAACAATAATCCTTTTGAGTCTGTTCCCCACAAACTCTTTACTCCCTCTTTCGTTGCTGGATACTTTCCAGGTTATATCACTGAGTTTTGTAAGCAAAGCTGCAAATAATTATTTGTATGTAATTATTTAAGTTTCTCTAATGCATGTTCATTTCTTGGCCTTCAAGAATGTTGGGCATGCAAATCGTATCAGGACATCTATGGAGGCTTAGGACACAGACAAGTAAAATACAAGCTAAACTCTCCAATAGCAATATCAAGCAAAACCAGGTAAATACACATACAAACCAGAACAGCTGAATCCAGTTATAGCACTAAACACTGTAAACGTGGAGAGAACTGTTACAGTGTTATCCCAGGGGCAGGGTTAAACTGTACAGGCACATAGAAAGGGTTACAGTAGCCTGGCAGTGGTGGCACAGACCTTTCATCCCAGCACTAGGGAAAGAGAGGCAGGGGAATGTCTGTGAGGTCCTGGCCACTTTGGTCTACACAGAGTTCCAAGACAGGCTCCATAGCTACAGAGAAAGCCCGTCTTAAAAATCCAAATGAGGAAAAACAGAAAAAGAAAAAGAAAGGGTTACATTGTGATGTGAGTCCTCACATTAAAAACGTAATTCAGGGTATATTTAGTAATATTTGTAAATATAAAAGTGTTCATGCAATTAGTAAAAACAAACAAACAAACAAACAAACAAAAAAACTGCCTAGGAATTTGAAGACCAGGGATGGGAGGGTTTGGGAAGAGGAAAGTGAAAGCAGAAAGGTTTGAACAAAAACATTTTGCCAGAAATTGGGTATTGTACCAACGTACAGCAGTATGTTCGTTATACCATTAAAAATTATAAAAAACAACTTTACAAATCTAACACTGTGTTTCCTAAATTATACAGTTGAAACCTTCAAGTATTCCAGGGGTTGCTGACAGCCAAGCCAGATAAGTACCAGGGAATCAATCAAGTGCTTGCAGCTCCGGAGGGAGTTTAGGATTTCCATTGAACCATATCTCTTTCTGATACCGACTTCTAGAGCTCGGTCTCCACTATTCCATCTCAAACGTGGGAAGAGTGAATGGGCAGAATAACCATTGACTTTCCCAGGATCATAAGACCGGACCAAAATCCAGAGAACATGAGAGAGAGAAGCCCTCAGAGTCTTGCCCCGGGCAACCACGAGTGGACGAAGGACAGCAAGGATGAGAAGGCAGTCCCAGACAGCGCCTCACCAGAATGCTGCACCTTAGGCGCCACAAAGAAAAAAAAAAAAAAAAAAAAAAAAAAAAAAAAAAAAGCGCCTTAGCAGTGATCAGAAGTCTGTTCTGTGAAAGAATCCAGGACACTGTAGAACACCAGTGCTCAAAGTTCGTAGCACTAGCACTACCCCGCAGAATCGCCCCAAGGCTAACCCGAGCCAGGGCTAAATGGCCAACTGCATCAGGAGGGTTTTGACCTCTGGTTGGGACTTACTAACACCTTTGGCTGCCGCTGTGCCCACACACCACAGTAGACTAAGGAGCGGGCGGATTAATCACCCACTTCTTAAGCATGAAAGTGAGAGTGAGAAGCTGTCAGGAACGCGGTTTGAAAACACTGTCGGTTTGCAGCTCGAGCCTGCTGATGGTCGATCAGAAGTTGGCTGGGTGGAGGGATGGGACGCGCTCTCGGGCCCCGGAACACTGACGTGGAAAACTTTCAGTCTGCAGCAGTGCCCCGGGAAGCTTGGCAAGCCACAGTCCTGGAGGCCCAGCGCCCCAGCTGTAAGGAATGTGCGGCCCGCCGCTTGGGGGCGTGGTTGTGTTTTGGGTTAAAGTGTTTCTGCTTCTGGCTAGAACTTCATTAGTGCCGCAGGGCGAGGTGGGAATCGCCAGGCAGGCTTTGTCTGGCGTCCTGACCGCGGGAGAAAAGAGGGCGAGTCTGAGACCGCCGTCGGTGACGGGTCCGCTCCCGACCCTCGATGGAGACCTGACCCGAAAACCGTGGGCGCAACCCCAGGAACGCAGCCCCCGACGGAGATTCCGTGGTGTAAACACCAAAGTTGTGGTCCCAAGCGGCCGCAGTTGGAGGTCTCGGACACTTGCCCGGTCAAAACGTGCATTTGCTGCCGACGTCATCTGCACCGCTACGAAATCGACGAAGGAGAGAAATCCGGGGGATGTTCATGATTTAGAAACGGTGATGAGTTCACCGCAGGGGATCCGAAAAGGAACGGAAACCGCCCAATGTGGTGCGCACTTATTTTTGCAGCGTTTGGACCACGTCATCGCAATTGTAGTTTGTGGTTCATATTCGCTTCAGGTCCTGTTCAGCCCTTCTGGAAGAGGCGCATTCTGGCGGTAAAATAAAGGACGGAATCAAAAAACCAAGAACGGAGTTTAATTTGCAATCTGAGTGCAGCTCCTAAAGCTGCAGGCTTTTAAGTCCCATCCTGCCTTTGCTCTCTGGGCCTGGGCTGGCCTGTTGCAGCTCATCTATGACTGCAGCTGTTTGAAAAGTAAGCAACCACCATTGTAGCAACTCCGAGTTCTTGGCACCCACAGGTCCTGCTGACCTAGTGCATAAGCAGGGCCCCAGTGCAGCTCTGAGAAAACCACTGTGTTGGCTTCTGCCAGGGGGGAGTGGCGGATCCTTACAAAACTTTCAAATTGTAAACATTTCTGTACTTGCTCCTGCTTTACTCCAGCTATCCTAGCTATTAAAATATACCCAAGTAAATATACAATCATCTGACTAATAAGACCCTGTCTCATATCTCTAATTATATACATTTTTACTCTCGAGGTTAACTAGCTCACTTCCTTAGCATCTGCCTGATATTTCTGTTTCACATCTACAATTGTATGGTTTTACTCCTGACGTTTACCACACATTGCTTCTTCTTTCAAGGGTGCCTATTCTTCTGTGGTGTCCATCACTTATGGCCCCGGTACTCTGCCCCACCTTGCTGATGGCCGTACTCCATCTTGGCACAAGGAGGGTTCAAAGCTGTCAGCAAGTCACAAACCTAAAGGTCAAGGGTGTGGCTGCAGAAGGATGTTTTGGCCATGACCTCAAGGCCAGGGAACAATAAGTTTAGAGCTAAGGTATGGTTATTGAACCCTTGGAATGAATGAGGAAGAAAAGTCTGTTCCATATACATGGTACTGTGTTCCCCTTTTTGGTTATGATTTAAAAGAATGGCGTAAAATAAAAGTGTGGCATTCCAGTATTGACCGATCTGTCCTCCTGACCTTTATTCTGTCTCTCTCTCTCTTTATTATCTATAGCCTTTCCCTCATCCACACTCCCCCACTCAGGTACGGAATTGGGGCTGCTCTGCTGGCTCCAATTGCAGCCCTGCAAGACTGCTCTGACAGCACAGGAAGGGCTCTCCCACTCCGCACCAGGCTTTCAAAGATGAGACTTCTGTTGGAAATGCCTTAAGAAGGCAGCATCAAGCGGGGAGTGGCTACTACCCAGCAGACAGGAACTTCTATGGTCAAGTGGCTGTTCTTGCAGGGAAGTGAGCTGATGTCCCTTTAAACTGTGGTTATGGTCACTGCCAGCAGATTTTGTTTCTAGAGAAGTGTTCTAGAGAAAACAGCCAGGAATAGATTCAAACCAGCTCCAACCCTCCCCCTGAAAGACCAAAAAAAGTAATGTTAATGATGGACTGACCTGGAAACCAATATCTGTTCCTTGGAATTTGCTAACTTCTTCTCACAAGGCCCTGAGATAAGAATTCACACTGCCCCTCCTTTCCTGTGAGTCAACAGGTGGTAAATAGGGTCCTTAGGAAACAAAGAGATAGCTGCAACTCTGTTTTGCCCAGACAAAATTAATTAGCACACCTGAGGCCCTAAGGTCTGTTGACCCTAATATCAGACCATCCACCCTCTAAGAGTCATGTACTCAATGGACAGAGGGTCCCACCCCCTCCCTAAGCTTGTGGGTTTGCCTTTAAAAACACCTGGGCCCAGGGGAGGGGGCTTCTCCCTAGCCTGCGTGCTGGAGGAGCCCCTTTGCCCAAACGTTTCCTGTTCATTAAAGCCTCTTGCATTTTGAAGCAACTGGACTGGACATTGAGTTCTTGGGGTATCCACCGAACCTGGAAGACTCCTCATTCTGAGGGTCTTACACCCCCACCCCTGCTTCTTAAGAGGACTTTGCTCAATCATTATAATCTGACCATAAAGACAAATTCCTGGCTGGAGGTGCTGGCATATGTCTTTAATCCCAGCACTGATGCAGCAGAGGCAGGTGGATCTCTGTGAGTTTGGGGACGGCCTGAACTACAAAGGAAATGCCAGGACAGGCAGGACTGTTACCCAGAGAAACTCTTTCTTTAAAAACCATGCATACACACACACACACACACACACACACACACACACACACACACAGAGAGAGAGACACAGAGAGAGAGAGAGAGAGAGAGAGAGAGAGAGAGAGAGAGAGAGAATTTTCCCGAACAGCATTTTGGGTCGCAGGTTAGCGACAAGCTATGGTGTGGTCTTCAATTCAGGGTTCCCAGAAACTTTGTGATAAGCCTTTCGAAAATATAATAACTTAGACTCCTGAATAAAACCTCCATTCCATTTCACAGTTGAAAAATAACCTGACTGGGATTCTCGCCTTTCTTATGGCAAATAATAAAACGTTCTGTGTGTTTTGGGTTTGTGCTTAGACGGATAAACAGGTCGTAATGGGTTGGACTTCCCAGCAGAAAGGTACAAAGGGTGGAAACCTGCCAGATACCCGCTTTAGAGAACCAGCAGTTTAGAGCCTGTTGAGCTCCAGCCTGTACCTCGGCTGCCACCTAGTGGACAGATTTCGCCATCGCTGCAGGTTCGGACGCCTAGGGAGGGTGCCCTAGCTTTGCATCTTGACTTCTGTACCAATAAGAACTCTTAGGAGTAAGGAGCTCAGTGGAGATTCTCAAGATAATCCACAGTGGGTAATTAATGGGTAGATGGGTGGACGAAAGGACAGACAGACAGACACACAAACAAATATAAAAAGTTCAGGGAAGTTGAAATGATTCAGAAAATGAAAACATTTACTACATCCTTAAGAACTGGATTTGATCCTCTGACCCCCATGATGGAATTCTTACTGACTTTTGATGGACTCTTGATGGCTGTCTCCCTTCCTCCACAGAGAGCTGTGGCTCCGGCATGCCTGTTTTCACACACACACCATGGGTAACACACAAATAAGAAATAAAGAGATGCCAGGCAGTGGTGGCTCACACATTTAATCCTAGCAGAAAGGAAGCAGAGGTAGGTGGATATCTGAGTTCCAGGCTCATCTGGTTGGCCGAGTAAATTTCAAGACAGACAGAGAAACCCTGTCTCAGAATAAAATAAAATAAATAAACGAAACATTTAAATAGAAGTGAGTAATAAAATTTCAAAATCCATTACAATTTTAATATTTTAAACATACTGCCAGGTGTAGGGCCCATGCCTTTAATCGAAGCACTCAGGAGGCAGAGGATCTGGGGATCTCTGAGGTCGAGGCCAGCCTGGTCTACATAGGAGTTCCAGTACAGTCAGGTTTCATGAAGAGTCCCTGTCTCAAAACAAAACCCAGGAGGAGGAGAAGCTGCTGGCATTTCTTATCTAATGCAAGCTTCCATGCTAAGTAGTCAGTGTTCTAGGGTAAACCATTATCTGTTTTGCCTACATTTCCCAGGAGCCCACACTCCTGAATTCTTAGTGAGAGAGTTCACAGAATCACATAATGAAGGGTGGGGAAACCCACAATGGACCATCCAGGGCTCCTACGGAGACCGAGTCTTGTGGGTTTTTTTTTTTTTTTTTTTTTTTTTTTATAGAGTATTTTTTATTTAATTTTATATAACAAAGTCCAATTAAATGAAAACAAACATTTATACACAATATTTGGGAATTTGGGCGTCGTTCTTTCCAAACTACTTCCTGCTGGTAAGGGGCGCTGTCTTGGGGGATTCGAAGAAGATTCAGATATCCTAGCTGTAGTCTGTAGGGCTGTTTTGTCCAGCTGTTTGGAATGTAGGATCAGCTTGTACTCTGTTTCAGGCGGTCTGGTGTGATCAAATTGTGGGTTTTTTTTTTAAGTTGAAAATAATTTTTTTTTTTAAACACAAAAGATTCTGATCATGTTTTCTTCCCTTTTACTTCCTCTCAGATCCACTCTACCCATATAACTTCATACCTCCTTTCTCTCTTTAGAAAACAAACAAGCAATTAAAAAAACAAATCAGAATGAAACAAAACAAAAACAAAGAAAACCACCAAATATGCAGACATCTCATAAACACACAAAATGAGAAGCCATAATATATAATATATAAGCAAAAGACCAGTAATGTAAACAGGAAATGCCCAAAGCATTATGAGATGAAAAGTCTTCAAAGATACCACCCAATTAATTGTTTTTGATCATCTGTTATTAGACATGGAGCCTGCCCTAAGTTCTGTCTGTTTTGGTAGGAGAAATACCAAACAAGTATAACACAGGCCTGACAATTGGGCAAATAATCTGAGTAAAAAATTCTGGTAGGTTCTAATTTTTAAACATTGCCTTTGGCCATATAGAGTTGCAGGGAAGTTGGACTGCAAGAGAGCCTGTCTCTAGAAAAAAATCAAATAAAAAGAAAATTTATTATCTATATAAAGGTATGATGTTTTCCATAGGAAAGCTGAGAAAATCAGAATTAATTCTAAAGTAATTCAAGTATCAGTAATGCTGTCCATTCATGCCCTTGAACTTCCAAAGAGTGATAAATATAAATCCATTTTCATTATATCCTACTGAGCCTAGATAGCATGCTGTCATAGGCCTTTAGTCCCAGCAAGCCTCTGGACCCAGAGATGAAGCAACCTCTTTGAATTCAAAGTCATTGTGGTCTACCGACAGAATTCAGGTTAGGCAAGGCATGTACAAAAAGCCTGTCTCAAACAAACAAACAAACAAACAAAACTAAACAAACAAAAACGAAAAGCTTAAATGACTGAGCCAAGCCTTATTGGTTATAATGGCAAAACAAAACAAAAGTAAAAACAACTCACTAATACAGTGGTGACAAGCCACCTGTTGTACTATGGACTTATATGGAACCATGGTTGCTACTAGGGAAACAAGGAAAAATTTTTCATGACAAATTTCCTTAAGAAAGTGAAAAAACACACTCTGAAACTTTCCTTTCTTTGTTTTTTGTTTTTGTTTTTCAAGACAGTTTGTCTGTGTTGCCTTGTAGACCAAGCTGGCCTAGAACTCACAGAAATCCACCTTCTCTGAGACAGGCACCATCATCACCCGGCCAGAACGTTTTAAAAATGGACTCAGAATTCATGGTTCTGTATATGCACGATTGATCTTCATCTACGGGTTGCTTTTGGGTGAGAGGAGTGAGGAAGAACTGGAAGGATTAGATGGCCCTGGAGTGTGACAGAAAGGGGCAGGGATAATGGTGAGTCCACCACACATCCAGATGGTGGCTACCATAGCTCACGCTGTTTTACCAATGAGCAAATTAAGCATAAGTGTTGAACTAACATGAAATTCAGGGATGACATGAATTGTGCTAGAATCCTAGTAAATAAGCTGCCAGTCTATAGGGCTCAGGTATTCAGATCTTACCCAGGCCACCATTGTCCCTGGATTCCCACATACCCCCTCCCCTTCTCACTCTGGGATCTCTGAACTCTTAGATCCCTGAGGCTGCTCCTGTGCAGGGGAGTAGCTCATGCTTGCATCCCATTTAACAACTAATCCAAGCTGTTACACTCCTAGCATGTCCCTAGAGTGCACAAGTAAGGTTAGCTTTCTAAGCTGCTGCTTTATATCCTATCTAACACCTTCACTGACCTGCCTAACTCAGAGCCTTACCCTCTAAAGTATATTAATGCAAGGAATGTCCTTTGTTCTAAGGTTTGCTACTTATCTTTACCCTATCCCTGTGCACAGACATCAGCACACACCCTTGCAAGTGGTGGCATTGTTAGAGAACCTGGTCCTTCAGGTCAGGGGGTAGTGACAAGAGGGTCTCTGTGAGTTCGAGGCTAGCCTGGACTACAGAACAAATTCCAGGACAGGCTGCAAAGCTGCGGAGACTCCATGTCTGGGAAAAAAGAAATCTGGCACCCCTGAAATCCTTTTAAGCTCACCTCTACCCAGCCTGAAAAGAGCCTACCCCTTTTGAGACAGGGTCTCACTGTGTAGACATTATTGCACTGGAACTCACCATGTAGACCAGTCTAGCATTTACATGAGATCTGCTTGCCTCCAGAGGGCTGGGATTACAGGTGCACACAACTACACCTGGCTCTGGCAAGAACCTTTACTATTTACATTATAAACCAGAGAGGTCTTGTTCCTTGTCCATGAACCTCACATTTGTTGGATCTGGTAGTCAAACTATGCAGATAACATCTGAGATGGACAGGACTTACAGGGGTGTATTCTGTACCTGCATGGACCTGATGTACTGTCATTTCTTGGTTGTCAGTTCTGAAGAGCCAAAATCAGATTGCCTTTTCCTTGTCATTGTAGCCAGCAGATCACTTACAGGCCCGCCGGTGACACCGTATTCATGGTTTTATGTTGCCTAATCTAGAAAACTATTTAACTAAGATATACTAATTAGTGGGCCACCCATTTGTCCCTACTGACCCTGTTAGTACCCACATTTTCCTGACACCTCCACAAACTCCACCCACATCTTTTGGACACCCCCAAAACTCCACAGGAAAATTCAACTCTGACTTGATTACTAACCACTCCCTACCCCTGATTCCAATGCTGACTTTTCCCCTGAAAAAGAATTACACAGGTGTTGGTGGAAAGATTTTAATTATGAACACTTTCCATCATAATGTAACCAGTCTACACAAATTTAAGAAAGGATTCCTAGCTGGGCGTTGGTGGCACGAGCCTTTAATCCCAGCACTCAGGAGGCAGAGGCAGACAGATCTGAGTTCTTGGCCAGCCTGGTCTACAGAGCTAGTCCCAGGACAGCCACCAGATTGATACAGAGAAACCCTGTAAGGAGTAGGGTTTATCCGCCCTGTGCCCCGTCTCGTCCCGCTGCTGTGCCAGCCCCAAATAACACACTGAGACTCTGTATTTGACATAATGCTATTGGCCAGGTACTAGTTTCTTATAGGCATGTATTTCCATGTGGGGAATAAAGTAGGTGTCTCATCTCCTCAGTCTCTCCATCTTGACTCCTCCTTACTACTTCCTCTTTCCTCCTTGTCTCCTACTCCCTCCTACCTTCCTTTCCTATTGGCCAACAGTGCTTTATTCATTAACCAGTATGAGAAACATATACAGATTGGCATCTCCCATCAAAACCCTGTTTTGAAAAATGAAACAAAAAATTTAAAAAGATCCCTAACATACTAATTTTAAGAAGAGAAACTTGGTCAAGAGAGGCCTTCAAGACTTCAAGAGTCCTAGGTGTGCAGGGCACAGTCCCTTGTAAGTCCACGGAGACAGCTGAGGCTCTCACCAGGGTTTCTCTGGCTCCTTACAGGGGAATAGACTGAAGGACTCCATGGTGTACGCTGTTCATGGCTTGGGTGTCTTTTCTTTCCATGATCCTCTATCACATAGGCCTTTAGCCGTTTCCGGGAGCGACCTAGGCTCCAGGATTCATTCTGGGCACGCATCTCTCCAGCGCTGTGGACGTTGCTGTCATCTTCTGGCTGGTTCAGATCCTGGTGGTCCCCTCTCCTGGAAGGGCCTCTTACTTCTTGAGGAGCACAAAGCCTCTCTGCAGTTTCAGCCTTTGGCTCCTTGACACGTGGCTCTCTACGGGGGTTCTGTCCCACCCCAGCTCCAAATGCGTCTCCATCCAGTGTGGTTATGAGGGTACATCCACTTCCATGGCACTGGGGGTGCTGGCACGAGCGATGGCACAGTGCCTCAAAATTATCCAGTGCCCAGGCCCAAGCCTGCTCTCGGTTCATGTTTGGTGGCATGTGGGGCTCTGGGTAGTAGTACCTCCTTCCAGTCAGAGGGGAAGCCATAGCATCAGCTACCCAACCGGGCTAAGAGACGCTGGTGCTCTCCAGTCCTGCAGCTGCTTTTATGTGGTGTGTTCTCTGCTGGAGGTGACTGCAGAAGCCAAAATCCGACCCTGTGAGGATTAGCATGCATTTGCACAGCAATTGGTTCAGAACCTAATCCTGTCAAGGTGGAAACCGAAACCTTTGGGAAGGCACTGCTGGAAGTTTTTGGAATGGAAAACGAGCAGGAAACACTGAGCGCCTTAATTAGGCTAGATGGGTAAAAGTCCTGTGCATCTGGGCGTTGGTAGTGTACACCTTTAATCCCAGCTCTTGGGCGGCAGAGGCAGAGGCCGAAGGGTCCCTGTGAGTTCAAGGCCAATGGATTTACAGAGGCAGTTCCTGAACAGCCAAATCCCTGTCTCAAAAAATCAAACAAACAAAGTAGCAATGCTCAGGGTGATGAGAACAATGTTGAGGCCCTAAGGAGTATTGCTCTTAGTTTGCAGAGAGAAGCTGCCATTCCTCCTCCTCCTCATCGGTAAAGATGTGTGTATCACAGGCATGCATGTGAGCGCTCCATCTGCACGTTAGTCTGCACCTCAGAAGACAACATCCAACCCCATCACAGATGGCTGTGAACTACCATGTGGGTGCTGGAAATTGAACTCAGGACCTCTGGAGGAGCAGCCAGTGCTCTTAACCATCAAATCATCTCTCCACCCTCATTAGTATTTTTTAAAGGTCCATTTTTATATCCATTAATCCTATGGGAATCATTTTTTTTGTGTACTTTTTAATTGTTTTATATTTTTATATGTGGATAGGCATTTTCTCTGCTTGAAAGTCTGGCCTGAGGTGGCCAGAAGTGGACTTCAGATCCCCTGGAACAGAAACTATAGATAATTGTGAGCTGCCATGTGTGCGGTTTCAACATCTGTAACCAGGGAGTCAGAGCTCCTTAACTGCTGAACCATCTCCCCAGTACATTTGTGTATGTATGCATATACGTGTGTGTGTGTGTGTGTGTGTGACATAGGGTTTCTTTATGTAGCTCTGGATGACTGTGAAATCACTATTCTGATTGAGCTGGCCTGAGTTTACAGCGATCCTCCCTCTCTGCCTCCTAAGTGTGGGGATTAAAGGCCTGTGTCATCACTCCTGTCAGTATTTTGAGTTCACATGAAAGGTGTCATAAAAGGGATCAGCATATGGATCTGATTTTGTTCAGACTTTTCTATCCATTTGCAACTTTTTTGAATCTTCATATACGGGTTTCACCTGCTGCATTCATTTGTGTACACTGGCCTTCAGTGGACTTCCCCGGATACTCTCTTTCTCTCCTGATCTACAGTGGATACCCACAGCTATCTTCACATGTGATAGTCCCTTTGTGAGAGAACTTCTCTAGGACTGTACCCTTGAGCAGAATTGCCATTGTAAAGGTGAATTTAAATCATCAGCTTGGCTGGGTTAAGAAACAATTAGATGATTACTGAAACCAAACTCTGAGTGGGGTGATGGTGGCCTTCCCTTAGACAACTAGATTTTCAGAGGTCTGATGTAATGAGTTAGTTAATCTCTGGATAGATTTAGAGTATGATGGAATTATTTGGAAGTGGGGCCCAGTAAGAGGAAGCGAATAATGTGAATATATGTGTTTTTCATGCCCTATCCTGCCCTGGCCTTTTAAAGTAGCCCCTTTCTGAACGTCTTCCTCTCCCCTGTCCGGTAGTATTTTGAGCCAGGGTATGCATGTGTGTATATCCTTGGCTGGCACTAATTATGTACAACAGTCTGACCTCAAACTCACAGAGATCTGCCTGCCTCTGGCACTGAGTGAAACCATGGAGCAGACAAACCCTTTCCTCCCTTGTTTTGGTCCGGAACACAAGAGTAGCTAATAACTCATTGATGAAGTCTTGTTTTCCTGAGCACCGCCAGATTGCTCTTTAGGAGGAATGCAGTTCTCAAGAACCTCACTATCCCACTGAATGATGCAGAAGCCAAGCGTCTGCAATGGCTTTGTGAGCAGAGAAATCTTGTCCGGGTGAAGACGGCCTCAGTACATACTTTCCTTTTTTTCTTCTCCTGCTCTTTTTTGAAACAGCATCTCAGTATGCTGCTCTCCCGGGAAGGATTTCACTCTGGAGATCAGGCTGGCCCCAAACTGACAGAGATCAGCCTACATCCTGGGCACTGGGTTTAAAGGTGTGTGACACCACACTCAGATCTCATAAGGGTTTTGTAATTTCTGTCTCTCAAGAGCCAGATTGGAGTGGTTTTGTTTGTTTGTTTTTGTTTTTCTGTTGCTTATTTGTTTTTCTTTTATTTTTGAAACGATATCCCACCTAGCTTGGGCTAGTTCTGATGTAGCTGAGGATGACCTCACTTAGCTCAGGCTAGTCCTGATGTAGCTGAGGATGACCTGAAGCTCTTGATTCTCCTGCCTCCACTTCTAAAAGGCTTGGCACATGCCACCACACCGGGTAATGTATGGCTTTGTTGTCAGTGGTTGAGGCCTAGGTTTGATATTTTGCGGTCTTGGCCCCCCCAGATTCGAGAGTAAATGAAAGGGCTGGACAGGTTGCAGACAGGCTGGGAAACTTTATTCAAAGCAAAAGCGATCAGTGATGAGTTCATAAACCAGTGGGACACATGAGGGAAGATGGGAAGTGTCTGCAGCTTCCTTCCAAGGGCTTCAAGAGAAGGGTCAGCCTGGGGCTGTGGTGGCTCAGGCCTTTAACCCAGCACTCAGGAGGCAAAGGCAGGCAAACTCTGAATTCAAGACTAGCCAGGTCTTCAGAGTGAGTTCCAGGACAGCCAGGGCTACACAGAGAAACCCTGTCTCAAAAACCCAAACCAAACCAAACAATGATAGTGGGGATGAGTAGATGGTTCTGAGGTTAAGGCTCCTTTGCTCTGGAGGACATAAGTCCAGTTCTCAGCATCCATGTCTTGCAGCTCAGACTGCAGCTCCTGGAAATGCAATGCCCCCCTCTGGCCTCCAAGGGAAAGTACATCCATGTGCACACCCTCCCCCCACCCCAGCCAGAAACAAAATATTAAGAACTAATCACTGGAGCTGGGCGATGGTGGCATATGCCTTTAATACCAGCACTTGGGAGACAGAAGCAGGCAGATCTCTGTAGACCTCTGTGAGTTCAAGACCAGCCTAGTCTACAAGAGGTAGTTACAGGACAGTCTTGAAAGCCACAGCAAAACCCTGTCTCAAACAAACAAACAAACAAAAAAAGAAAAAAGAAAAAAAAAAAACAAAACAAAAAAAAAAAAAGTGAAAGAAAGAAAGGAAGAAATGATCACAGAAAGCCGGGCTGTGGTGGCTCAGCCATTCGTGTACTAGGGATAAATTCTCTTCCACTTCCAGAGACCCCATAGACTGCTTAAGGTCCCCAACTGACACCCATATTGTGGAGGCCTGCTTTGGTCTCATGCTGGGAAGCTGTCAGACTGGGGTCTGTGAGCTCCCACTTGCTCAGGTCAGCTGTTTCTGTGGGTTTCCCTAGCATGGTCTTGACCCTTTGCTCATCACTCCTCACTCTACTACTGGCTTCCAGGAGTTTGGCTCAGTGCTTAGCTGTGAGTCTCTGCTTCTGTTTCCATCAGTTATTGGATGAAGGCTCTAGGATGGCATAGAAGGTAGTCATCAACCTCATATTAGAGGAAGGGCATTTAAGGTAGCCTCTCCATTATTGCTTGGATTATTGGAAATTTCCCTAGTGCTAGGTTTCTTGTCAAGCTCATAAGTGTTCCCTCTATTAAGGTATCTTTTCTTGCTCTCCTTCTGTTCTTCCCTAAGCTGTACCTTCCTGATTCCTCATGTTCTCCTCCCCAGTTTACTCAGTTCTTGTTCCTTTTCCCTTCTTGGGGGTCTATGTATGTCTCTTAGGGTCCTTACTCCTTGTTTCCTAGCTTCTCTGGAGGTGTGGATTGTAGGCTTGGAATCTTTTGCCCTATCTCTAATATCCACTTATGAGTGAGTACACACCATGTTTGTCTTTCTGTGTCTGGGTTACCTCACTCAGGATGAAATCCCAGCACTTGGGAGGCAGAGGCAAACATATCTGTGAGTTCCAGACCAGCCTGTTGTACAGAGTGAGTTCCAGGATAGGCTCCTAAGGTACAGGGAAATCCAGTCTTGAAAAAATCATGGGGATCATGGGAGTTACAATGAGAAGATGAGAGAATTCCTCCATTTTTACAACTACTTTTTAGCTGGGCAGTACATAGATTCAGTTCATCCATGGAACTGAAAAGATTCTATTTCTCTTCAATCAAAGTCATGGTTTGGAACCATGGGGCTGCTGAAACTGGCCAGTAACCACCTCAGCCCCCAAAGCCGTCTTTCCCCCAAAGCAGAAGCAAGACGACACAGGAAAATCTGTTTTTGATGCTTTATTAAGATAGTTAAAGCTGACATATCAAAAGGCAGAAGCCCTTGTATGGTATGAGAAGAAGCAGGGAGCTTGGGTTAGGCATCTGTCACCAAAGGACCATCCAATAAAGCACCTAGGTTGAAGAAATCTCCTAGATCCTGGTCACCAAAGGAGTGTGGAGGAAGAAGCTGGGGGTCACTGCTCCTGGGAGTGGGGATGGCCATCAGCAAGAGTGACTATGAGCAGGTAATGGGCATTACTTTCAGTCACCAACATTGGGTTTCTTAGGCTCCAGTGATCTTCATCTAGAGCGTGGAGATCTGAAAGAGCAAAGCTTCGAGGAAGACCTCCGGGCAGGCTTGCGGGAGGCAGTCAGCTTTGCTGCGGATTCTGGTGACTCCTTCTGGGGCTCCTTCTGGGGCTCCTTCTGGGGCTCCTTCTGGGGCTCCTTCGGTGTTGCAAGTGTGGGAGCCCGGTCAGCATGCTCTCCCTCCCTTTTCAGGGTGCTCGGCTCTCTGGGTTTGTGTCTGGGACAGGCCCACCACAGAGGACCACAGGGCTCAGCAGGCTGACTGGCGAGGTTCCCACGATCTTCATAGACCTGTCCCAGCTTTGGATACAAAGGTAGCGGCCCGGCACTGGAACGCCCGGAATTCAGGTGTCTCAGGATTCTGGGCTCTGGTGCTTGGTCTACAGAGTCCCAGGCTTCCCTCACACAGAGCTGCCCGCACTGCTCCATGGTGCTCCTCTCACAGCAGTTGACAGCGGGAATGGGAGATTTAAAAGACATTTTAATACTGGAGGTTTTATACTCTCCCTGAGTATGTGGTCCTAGGTCTATTGGGCGGTGACGAGAAAACTTCGAGGTCGTAATTGCATCAGAAGATCCTAGTCATCTGTGACTTTCAATGTAGTCTCTTCTTAGGATGGAATTACCCAAAGTCAAGAAGAACTAATAAGAAATTGTATTAGCAGCTGTGTTGGGTATCCAAAGTAATCCTGGAAAAAGAATGTTTGGATGTGTCAGGAGTGGGGTCATGGTTCTCCATTTTTATCAGAAGCTGACTAGTCAACCAGTCATGTCTGGGGACACCAAACCCGGGCTCCAAGCACAGGAAAGCTTGGGGTGAGGATTAGGATGTGAAAGGAACCGATGCATGAGTGAGGATTTGCAATTGTTGAAGGTTAGTTTTCCAAACACTCCTTCCCAGGACTGGAAGTGGAATCCAGGGCAGTGTGCCTGCTAGGCAGGCAACCTTCCTTTGAGCTTTTTTCTTTTTTGATACAGGGTCTCACTAAGTGGCCTGGGACAGTCTTAATTTTTTTTGTGTGTGTGGAGGGGTGGTTGTTTGGTTAGTTTTTGGAGACAGGGTTTCTCTGTGTAGCCTTGCCTGTCCTACCGAGCTCACTCTATAGACCATTCTGGCCTCAAACTCAGACTCTCCTGGTTCTGCCACCAGAGTGCTGGGGCTAAAGGCAGTCACCACCACAAGCCTGGCCCCTGGGATAGTCGTGAAACTAGCCAGGCCTAACTTGTGATCCTCTTGCCACCTCAGTCTCAAGTAGCTGGGCTGTAGGGTTTCCCTACCAGGACTGATCCCACTTTAATGTAGACTTTCACTGTCTTAATTTCGGCTGCCAAATTTCTCAATGCAAAGGATTCCATTTTATGTGTATCTGTAAGAGCAAGCAGCCAGTTCTACTCTTGGCACTCACCCTTAACACCAATTCTTAGAAGCAGAGACGGTGGATCTGTGTGTCTCAGGCCAGCCTGGTCTACACTGTAAAAGCCTGACTCAGATCTTCAAAGTAATCTTGGAAACCCGGCAAGTGAAACAGTCCCAAGGCACGTGGGGAGGGCGTCTAGTTAAGGAGGGAGGTCAAGACAGAAGCAGAGATGGAGGAGGGGAAAATAGCACTAAGGACAAAAAGGCCACAATCTCACACAATACATATGTGTATGTATAAACAATGGTAGGTCACTTGAGCTGACCTTTTCCTCAGAACTAGTTTCAAGTTGGTCAGGGTTGCCCAAAGGACTTGAAAATATTATAGGCTATTGCTATTATCCTTGGTTGCCCCCTAGAGGTTGAAGTTTAAGTCCCCATTACTGAAGACAGCATTCAATGGATCTGATTGAAAACTCCCTCCTCGGCGGGGCACAGGCCTTTAATCCCAGCACTCGGGAGGCAGAGGCATGTAGATCTGAGTTCCAGGCCAGCCTGGTCTACAGAGCTAGTTCCAAAACAATTCAGAGAAACCCTGTCTCGAAAAAAACAAACAAACAAACAAAAAACAATAACAAAAAAAAAATGAAGAAAAGCAACCAGTAAGTAGTTCTACCTAGCTGTGAAGTATATGAACAAAGACACAAAGACAATCAGCACATCAAGATATCCCCAAAGGTGAAATTGGGGCATTCATATATCTTGGCAATAACCAACAGATGTCTGATTAAACTTAAGGCTTATTCGGCAGGAGCTAAACCATGGTGGGTAAAACTACCCAGGACTAGTGAGGTTATGGATCTCCTTCACACTGCTAAACTAACACAAATCCTAACTGCATTCCAAATACTTATCCTTATACCCACAGGTAAGGATAGCTCTGAACACTAGCCAAAGAGACTTTTTCCTGCAGCAAGCAGAGGCCGATACAGAAAAATCACAATTGGTCAAAATGCAAAGAACTGATCATGGGGTGCCCACCTCCAACAGCTACTTCTACAACTCCTGCACCCAAAGCTCAGGTAATTTTGAAGAAGGAGGAGGTTGGAAAGAGGATCAGAAGATCTGCTCTTAGATTGTGTAATACATTAAATAAAGACCCAAAGACTGATATTGCAGTTCAGACTACAAGCTGAAGATCAGAAAAATCAAAGCAGCTGGCCACTGGCACTTACCTAAGGCAATCCTGGCTCCACAATCTCTCACCAAGCCTCAGACTGCTGCCTCTCAATGTGTCTGGAGACTGAATGCCAGCTCTGAGCTCTTGCTCCTATCTTATATTCCTCCATAATGCTGGGATTAAAGGCGTGTGATCCTGGGTGCTTCGATCAATGGCATGAACTCCGTTACTCTTCACTCGTGTGTGCCCTGTGGTGGCCTTGAACTCAGAGAGACCCATCTACCTCCTAGTCCTGGGGTTAAGGCTGTACCACCACTGCCTGATCTCTGTGTATTGAGCCTGACTATGCTTTTTGATCCTCAAGAAAGCTTTAATAAATCATAAATAACATATACAAGATTGTATCTTCTAGAAATTACAGTGATGCAGCTTGTAGCTGGGTGGAGCCGGCACAAGCCTTTACTCCCAGCACTTGGGAGGCAGAGGCAGCTGGATCGATATGAGTTCAAGGACAGCCTGGTCTAAGAAGCAAGTTCCAGGACAGCGAAGGCTACACAGAGAAATTCTATCTCAGGGAGAGGGGAAAAAAAAAAAAAGAAAGAAAAGAAAAGAAATTATAGGAATGCTTTACCCATGATACTTCAACAATACAGCTGCCTTAGCAGGACCTAAACAAGGACAGCACATAAACATGCTAACATGGACACGGGAAAGCCTCATGGGGCCCTGGCCTTAGACAAAAGACTAAGTAACTAAGGGATGCTGAGAGGGAAATGTAATCTTCCCTATGGAGGAACTCCCTAATTGGTGATCCAATATCATGTATATGCAATACAAATTAAAGAAGAGGAGGCCAGGAGTTGGAGAGGGAACAAGAAGTTTCAGGAAGGGAAGGGAATGGAGGAAAATTATGTAAGAATATATATATATATATATATTTGATTTTTTGAGACAATGTTTCTCCGTTTAACAGTCCTAGCTGTCCTGGAACTTGTAGACCAGACTGGCCTCAAACTCAAAGAGATTCACATGCCTCTGTCTCCCGAGTGCTGGGATTAAAGGTGTGAGCCACCACTGTCTGGCATAATATTTTGAAAAAGTCAAAACCCCAAACAAAAAACAAATTCATAGATACTAGTAGAGGCAAAGACCTCTTTTATGCCTTTCCAGTGGAATGACCACCCAACATGTTATGTGATCTCTCTAGGTGTTGCATTTTTAAATTATCTTTGCAATGGAACCCAGTATCAGATTTAATTTTACAATAGTTTTCATGTAAACATTCTCTAATAGGTGTTACTATTTAGGTAGCTCTCACAGAAGATAGTTATATCAGTCAGGGTTCTTAACGGGAAATAACTAGCAGAATAAATGTTAGGTTGGCTTACTGGATGTGGTCTGGGTAGCTCAACAATGGCTGTCTCACACTGGAAAGGCTGAGAATTTGGTAGTTGGTCAGTCCAGGAGCCTAGATGTCTCTTGATAGCCCCCGTCTGGTGCTGAAGACCAGGAGGGTTCCTGGGGAGCTACTACTGGTCTTCAGTCTATGGTGGTCTTGTTTATGTGTGTACATGCACAAGTGCATGAAGGCACCCTCAGAGACCAGAAAAAGGATCATTGGATCCCTGAAATTTTAGGAGATAGTAAGCCACCCAACATGGGTGCTGGGAACTGAACTTGGGTCCTTTGTAAGAGCAGTAAGAGCTCTTAACTCCTGAACAATCACTTCAGCCCTAAAATGAGTGATTTTAAGTCCTCGTTGAGGACCAGGCAGAGGTAGTATAGGATTTTAGTTCCAGCACTCGGGAGTCAGAGGCGCAAGAGTCTCCAAGTTTGAGGCGAGCCTTATCTACAGAGTGAGTTCCAGGACAGTCAAGGCCACATAAAGAAACCCTGTCTTGGCCAGGCAGTGGTGGCACATACCTTTAATCCCAGAACTCGGGAGGCAGATGTAGGTGGATCTCTGTGAGTTCGAGGCCAGCCTGATATACAGAGCAAGTCCCAGGACAGGCTCCAAAGCAATACAGAGAAACCTTGTCCTGAAAAAGAAAAAAAGAAACCCTGTCTTGAAAAAAGAAAATTAAGCCCTAGTTGATATATCCAAGCAATTTTGCGCCTTCATAGGCACAGTATGCAGGTAGTGCACAGACACACATACAGCCAAAACATATGTATGTGTGTATATATGTATGTATATATGTGTAGTGAGATAGTCCTTCTGTGGCACTGACCACGCCCATTGGGGGGTGGAGCCATGGGCGGAAGTGACCTGTGGAAGGAAGTCGGAGGGAGAGCCAGGAAAAGCTCTCTTGCTGGCCTGACTCGGACAGGAGAGGAACGGGTTGAATTTCCTGCTGTTCATCTGTCTAGGTTGTAAGTTATTTCTCCCTGAATAAACATCTATTCGGCTTATTTGTTTATCCTGATCCTTATTTTACCGCGATATATATGTACATACACACACACAAAGAGAGAGAAAGAGTGTGTCAAATTCCATGGAACTGGGAAGTTAGTCTGGACTTACAGACACTTATGAGTTGCTATGTGGATGCTATGCTGGGTCCTCTGCTTTATGGGTGCTAACCTGGGTCCTCTGAAAGGGCATCCAGGGCTCTTACTTGAGCCATCTGTCCAGTGCTGACGAATATACTGTTAAAGGAAATTGTGAAAGCAAAGCTTGCCATGTAATATATGAAAACAGATGCCTGTAATAACTGCCTGTTGATGGAGCCCAGAAGTGCACATCTGTAATCCAATCACTCAGGAGGCAGAGGCAGAAAGTCAGTGAGGGTTAGGAGGTTGTTGTCACCTCTTGCTGAGTCATGCAGGTGGTTCTCTGCATTGTGGCCATGTCCCAGTTTCTGGAGTGGCGCCATTGAGGAACCTCAGGAGTAGAAAGCATGTCTTAGCCAGACACTTGACTGCCCCAGAAAATCTTAAGGTGGGGGTGGGGTGGGGTGCTGGAGATAGAACAGGAGAGTTCTGGGGTCTGTCTGGTGACTGTTAAGTCCTGTCATGCAGTCATCAGAACTCTAGGCCCTCAGCACACAGAGGAGAAAGTTCTGGATTTCATTGATCTCACACCAGTAACACTGGATTCTAATCAGAAGGGTCCAGGTGTCTACCTGGTTAATAGACAAGGGTAGACAAGGAAAAACTGGGCATTGACAGGAAGCCCAGGAATTAACTTCCTCAGAAGTACCTATCTCATTACCTTCCCCAGATCTTATCTTTGTAGGTGAAATTACCCCATGTGAATTAACCCAGTGAGACTGGATTCTGAATGGGCAACCAAGGTATCACAGGTCCTGAAGATGCCACTCTGTAAAAAGTTGACTGTTGTCCCAAGTCACTCAGTAGTGTTGCAGCAGGGACTGATACCCAGGTCCGGGAGAAAGGAAGGCACCTTTGAAAGACTGGGAATTGGGGACAGCAGAGACACACCTCACCTGATCAGAACTAGACCCCCCCTTTCTGAAGGCTCTGGGTTCCCTGGGGAGGAACCCCTTGTGGCTGTGAGGAGTTCCACACTTTTCTAGCCTAGGACTCTCAGCAAATTACATTGTGTCTAAAGGTCTTCCTTTATTATCTCCAAAATGGCGACTAAATAAAGTTTTACAGTCCAGAGTGCCTTTTGTGAATCATTCAATAATAAGAGGGGGGGAGTTCTGCCATTTGTAACTACATGAGTGAATCTGGAGGACATGTGGCATTCTGAATGAGAATGGCTCCCACAGGCTCATGGACTTGAGTGTTTGATCCCGAGTTGGTAGAACTCTTTAGGAAGGATTAGGAGATGTGTCCTCCTTGGAGAAGGATGTCACTGGGAGTGGGCTTTGAAGTTTTAAACGCGCATACTATTTCAGGATAGCTCTCTCTGCCTGTACTTGTGAATCAGAACCTGAGCTCTCAGCTACTGCTCCAGCACCATGCCTGTCTGCTGCCAAGTGATTGTGTACTCTAACCCTCTGCAACTGTAGGCACCAAGTAAGTGCTTTCTTTTATATGTTGCCTTGGTTGTAGGGTTTTGTCACAGCAATATAAAAGTAACTAAGACCTTAAAAGTAGTAGGCACAGAAAAACAAATACCATGCCTAGCATTTTGGCTACATCTCAGAACTGGAGAAACTGAGGCTGGAAAATGAAGACATTCCATTCCTTCTAAAAAATTATCTTTGTTAGGGGGTGGTGGTGGGTGGGCAGGGTTTCTCTGCATATCCTTGTCTGTCCTGGAAATCGCTCTGTAGACCCTGCTAGCCTCTGTGTCTCAAGTGATGGGATTAAAGGTTCATCACCAAGCCCTGCTTTGCTTTTGCAAAACTCTTCATTTACTTTTTCTACTGGAACTAATTTATAGGAAAACTTGCAGTGTCTTGAGAAATTAATGTGGAATATGAGAGACGAGAGAGGGAGAGACGGAGAGAGAAAGAGAGAGAGAGAGACAGAGAGAATGAAGGGGAATCTCAGTTATACATAGGATGTATTGAAGGTGAACTCACACTCACAAAACTGAGAGCAAACAATAGTTCCCAGAGTCCTGGGTGGAAAAGGGATGGGGAGTTTTTGCTCAAAAGGTCCAAACTTTCAGATACACAGGCAGAATAACTTCTGAGGTGTCTTAAACAGCAGGATGCTGATAATTAATAAAATATATTGAGCAAGGTGTAGTGACTTAATCCCAGCACTTGGGAGACTAAGTTAGGAAGGTTTGAGGCCAGTCTGAGCTACAAGATCATATCTTAAAATAAACAAGAATGTTTTATATCTCAAGATATTTTCACTTCCTTTTTTAATTTCTTCTGTGACTTATTCATTATTTAGAATAATTTTAAAATTTCTACTAATTTGTGTATTTTTCTAAGATTCCTAATGTAGTTGATTTCTCATTTTTTTCCAATATGACTTAAAAACACACACACACACACACTTGATATGGATTCAATCCTCTTCCCACAACCCCCCCCCCCTTTTTTTTTTTTTTTTTTTTTTTTTTTTTTTTGCTTTTTTTGAAACAGGATTTCTCTGTAGCTTTGGAGCCTGTCCTGGAACTCGCTCTGTGTGCCAGGCTGGCCTTGAACTTGCAGAGATCTGCCTGTCTCTGCCTTCCCAGTGCTGGAATTAAAGGTGTGCCACCTCTTCCTGGCTGTTGAGTCCATGCTCTCTATTACAGCTTAGAAAGTTCCCTCTAGTGTCTTCCAAAGGGAACCCAATATAAAAAGAGTTGTAAATGCTGGAGAGATGGCTCAAAGCCTAAGAGCACTGAGTGCTTCTCCGAAGGACCTGAGTTCAATTCCCAGCACACATGGTGGAGTATAGCCATCTATGATCCGGTCCCCTCATCTGGCCTGCAGACACACACACAGGCAGAACACTGTGTACATAATTAATAAGTAAATCTTTTCTAAAAAGTTGGTAAAATAAGGGTGGAGTCTGCAAAGCTCTGGCTCCAGTGTACAAAGCAGGATCCAGAAGAGTGCTTGTAGCAGAGGAAGGGAACGTCTGCTGGCATGCACTGTATCAGTCACCAGTCCCCAGGGAACTGTTTCCTGAAATTGGTTCTCGAAGGAAAAAAAAAAAAAGTGGATGAAGAATCTTGTGAAAGTAAAGAAACTGACTTCCTTACATCCCAACTAACAAGTTCTTTCTACCCGGTTGGTATTGATACAATCCTTTAGTCCCAGCACTGGGGAGGCAGAGGCAGGCGGATCTCTGTGAGTTCGAGGCCTGGTCTATAGCATGAATTCCAGGACATCCTCCAAAGCTACAAAGAAACCCTGTCTTGGAAAAACAAAAAACAAACAAAAACCCCAGAGCTCTCATGATCTAATTGTCACTGGTACTATCACCACTAACATTAGCCTCACTAAGCCCCAGGCATTTCCTCCTTTCTCTTCTGTTTTGTGTTTGTTTCCTCCCCCCCCCCCAAACATGGTTTCCCTGTTTAGTCATGGCTGCACTGGAACTAGCTCTGTACATGAGGCTGGCCTTGAACTCAAAGATCCACCTGCCCGAGATTAATGGTGTCCACCACCATGCCCTGAAAATTAATAATCACACCCTCACCAAACAAACACCTTGGGGCATGAAAGTTTCTCCCAAATCCAAATCAATTTCCTTTTCCAACCTCCACTTCACCACCACATAGGCTATACACATACACAAACAAGGATTCTGCCCAGAGGGTTTTTGTGCAACACAAAACTACCCAGAATATTAAACTCCTCAGTGGCAGTCTTTGGGCAGAGTGTCCCAATGCTGTGCAGAGCTGGATGGCTGAGAATGAACACATTGTTCTTTTTTTCTGTATTTAGAACCTAAGGTCTACATCAGCCCATACTCAGGTTGTAAGACACAATCAAACCCCAGGAAGTAGGAGTTCCTAGGGACCATCTCCTTTTTTTTTCTTCTTCTTCTTCTTCTTCTTCTTCAAGACAGAGTTTCTCTGTGTAGCCCTGAAATAGTCTAGAACTCCCTTTGTAGATCAGGCTGGCCTCTCATCTACCTCTGCCTCCCAAGGGCTGGGATTAAAGGCGTTCGCCACCAACACCCAATCTCTTAGGGACCATCTTAAAGGCACTTTAAGGCAAGAAAAGTTTTCTTCATTCATTGACAAGATCATGGTAGAGACTACTAAACAAAAGATATTAATGAGATCAGTAGGAAAAGTGAAGGTGTGTGAGGTATGTGCAGCTGCAGGACAAAAGATGGACCAATGGTCATAAACGGAATGGAGCCCAACAAAAGCAGCTTGCTCACACTCTGCTTGGTGTCTGTTTTTACTCCTTCCCTCCAGGTATTGTCGAGGGAACCTGCTTCAAGAAACAGAATTCTGTTATGTTGTCTCAGGTAGAATGACAGGAATGAGGCAGAAGAGCACCTTCTGGCTTCTACTGTCTCTCAAATGCTAAGGTGCTGCATTTGGGACAGTGTCCCAAGCTCCATCGCTGCCACCCAAACAGAGCTGGGAAACAGTGTGGGAGAACATACATATGCACAGAGGGGGCCTGGTACATCCAGGGTGGGTGTTCACTCCTCATTGAAACATCTCCCCCACGTGCCAAGAGGCATGTTTCCTAGCTGTTTCTACCAAGCTGAGGATAAAGATTAAACACCACAGATGGCATAGAACATTCAGAACCAATGTATGCTTTGGTGTTTATATCCCAAGATGCTGTAGATTCTGTGCTGTTCATACTGTTTTTAGCCCACACATATGTTCAGTTGCTTTGTTGGTTCATCCTTGATAAGGCTCTTGTTTGTTTTTTGAGACAGGGTTTCTCTGTGTAACAATTCTGGCTGCCCTGACACTCTCTGTAGACCTTGCTGGCCTCGAACTCACAAAGATCCACCTGCTTCTGCCTCCCAATCGTTGGAATTAAAGGTGTGTGCCACCACCACCTGGCCAGAACCTCCTCTTAAACACTGCTCGTCAGTCCCCTGAAGACTGTCTTACTTTAAGTAGTAGAGCCCCGAGGCTAAATCCCAAGCATCAAAAACAAACTATGAAACTCTGAAGATTTGAAGAGCACATTCCACATAGGGTGGGGTAGGGTGGGGACAGGAAAAGCAAGCAGATTTCAGAGTTCAAGGCCAGCTTGGTCTACATATCTACACAGCAAGTTCCATTAATACCAGGGCTACACAATGAGACCCTGTCTAAAATTAAAAGGCAAATAAAACATATATATATATATATATATATATATATATATATATCCCACTGAAGACATTACCACCATCATAAAAAGTTATCTTCATCTGTAAAAATATTAAAACGGCTGTGGATTTGGGTCCCTGCTGCAAAACCCATTCTTCAAGCTTGTCCACGTCCCTTTCTTCTTTTTGTACACCGACAGAGAGCCAGTACAGACGTTTAGTGTTCCAATTTTGCACCTCAGGTGAGGAAACACAGTCTCACTCACTGGGCCTAACAATTCTTCCTTCCCTTTTTCATGATTTCGGAGCCTTGTGGGCAGGACAGTGGGCTTGGATGGTTTCAGCAACGACCTCAATTTGAGTATTTGAGAGAAAGCCTCCTGGCTGAGAAGTTTGCTCTGTCAACTACTGGTGGGAGAAAAGCGGCGATGCGCCGCAGTAGCCAATAGACCACGAGAGGGCAGCATCGAGCCAGGAGCCCCCGCAAAATGGTGTAGTTCCGAAGGTTCTGTGCAAACTGATCACACCCATGGTTCTAAATTAAGTAGACGAAGCAGTGCTACTTTCCACAACAGAAGTCAAGAGAACAGTCATTTAGGATAGACAGACCCAGTAATATCTGTTGGGCAAAGTGAAAGGAATAGCCAGAGCACAAACCTTTTTAAGGTCTGGTAGGAAAACACCCAACAGTTGGATAACTTCAGTAGTAGACTACCATAATTTTTCTAACTCATAGGCAGTACAAAGGAAAAAATAGAGCTGTTAAGGGGCTGGAGAGATGGCTCAGCTGATAAGAGCGCTGGCTCCTCTTCCAGAGGACCTGAATTCTATCCCCAGCACTCACAACAGCAGCTCACAACTCTCTGTCAGTCCCAGGGTACTGGACAGACATACAATACAGGCAAAATACCAATGCACACAAAAGCATTTTTTTAACTTTTATTTAGCAAAAGTAAATGAAATAGTAAATAAAACTAAAGAGCACTTACTTTTTAGTAAAAGAAAATGTTAAAATAAAATATCCAGAAAGAAATGTGACTTTAATACATATTTTTAACCTTCATATAATTTTTGTATTATATAGATTCATTCAATCAGCCAATATTTATTGAGCAGGTACGATTATGTTCTAGACCATCATGACTCCTAACTAAACAACAACAAAAAGCCCTTGCCTTTATAGAGCTTGCCTTTTGGTGACAGTACATGGGGTCATGTACAACATCTGGAATACGCAAGCGTTTTTAATTAGGGAAAATGAAACACTATTATTTAGTAACCCTAAAATGTTCAGTGTTAGCCAAGCATGTAATCCCAGCCCTGGGGAGGCAAGGTAAAGGGACTTCCAGGAGTTCAAGGCCAGTCTGATAGAAAGCGTTAAGACTGATGTTTTAGTTGACCTAAACAAGGGGGAGCTCATGGACCCCAGACTGATAGCTGGGAAACCAGAATAGGACTGACCCAGACCCCTGAGCAAGGGTGTCAGTTAGGAGGTCAGGACAATCTATGGGGCCTCTGGTAATGGATCAGTATTTATCCCTAATATACGAATGGACTTTGGGAGCCCATTCCACGTAGAGGGCTACTCCCTCAGCCTAGAAACACAGGGGAGGGCCTAGGCCCTGCTCCAAATGATATGACAGACTTTGAAGATCCCCCTTGTATCTTCACCCTCCCGGGGAGCAGAAAGGGAATGAGATAGGAGATTAATGGGGGACAGGGGAGGAAGGGAGAGGAAACTGGGATTGACATGTAAAACAATCTTGTTTCAAATTTAAATTTAAAAAAATAGAAAAAAAAAAAAAAAAGACATGTTTTTCTGTTTGCTCAGTTTCTTTCCTGTGGTATTGAGGACTGAACACAAGCCTCATGCATGCTAGGCAAACACTCTGCCACTAACCTATAAATTAACCTCTTCAATTTTCTATTCTGAGGCAGGAATGTGATGGGTTGAAATTTGGATCCTTTTATGTCTGCCTCTCTTGTAATTGGGATTACAGGGTTATACAACCAGGACTTCCTTTTGTTTTCCTGTTATTTCTTTGCCACACCTGTACTAGACAGCTAAATAGTGGACCAACCTGAAATCTTATTGTACCCTTATTTCATACAGACTCATCCAATTTATGTCAAGACAATTTTTGGAACTGCCAAATCCTCTTCATAAAAACTCCTAAGCAGAATTATAGGACAATTGTTAGTTGATAGGTTTGGAATCATTAAAAATTCCAAAGCAAGACTTGGCAATATAGGCATGTCATGTGTCACTTAACAATTGGCAAAAGGTGATTCTGCAATTATACAAATATCTGGAATATACTTAGAGGAATCTAGGTGATATGCCATTCATATACATATACCAAATTGTATGTTTGTGTATGAGTCATATCAATGGCATAAAATCCATTGCCCTTGGGGACTTAACAGAACACAAGGTTAGTTCAAGCATTAATCTGAGAACAAGATAAGCATGGATATATGAGGCTATCCATACTGTTTTACAGTAAAATTTTAATATATTTGTATACATAAGTAGGAGCACATGAAAAACAGCAAGTACAATATAGTACATAACCAGCTAAGTTCTTTATTATCAAGTATCACAATGAACTGTATCTTGCTGCAACTTTAGGAGCACAGATTTGTTTACACCTGAATATCTCTCTCTCTCTCTCACACACACACACACACACACACACAAGTTACAAAATGCTTTAAAATGTTAAAGCTATAACAGAACTACATCCTGGGGACTTTCCAGCTGCATTATAGTCTTACTGGACCATTGATTGTGACTGATCTATCATGAACTAAAATGCCACCATGTGATGAGTGATGGATGGATGGGAGAGAAAAGACAAAGAATTCTACAAATGGTCAAGTGTGTGCATCAATAACTAAATGAGTGAATTTCATATATTTACAAGATGTGGTATTGATGTGGTTCAGGTACCCAAAAGAGCAACAGGTTCAGACACCAGTGTCTAAACTAGGCAGAGCTTGATAAAGTTTCCATTTTAAATGGCCCCCAGTGCCCATTTGGCAAAGCCCGTGGAGCCTATTGGTGGGGTGAGCTTTAAGAGATAGGGCCCTGTAGGAGGCTCTAGGTGTTTGGGAATGTGCTTTTGAGGGAGACTGGGAGGTCTGCCTTTTTCCCCTTCCTGCCCACAAGGAGAATGACTTTGTTTTGGCCTGCCCCCAGGTTGTATTGTATCATCACACACCCTACTCCAAAGCAAGGGAGCCCATCAACCATCAGCTGGCAGCTCTAAAGCTGTAGGCCAAAACAACCCTTTTCATTAGGTAAGTTACTGTAGGTGTTCATTACAATGGAGATTATATTGGTGGGGTAAAGAGATAAGGAGAGAACACAGTCATGAGAGTCCCAGGGAACTCTCTCCATCCCAAAGACTTGGTCTTTACTGTCCTGCCCCAGGGAAGCTTGAGATGGCTAAATTGTTTCTAGACTTTGAGAGCTTTCATCTGATTTAACATATGCCTGAGACTGGAGAATCCTTCACAGAGCTAGCTGTTTTCCCCTTGCACCACAGTTCTTTGCATCAGTTGAGGCAGTTTACCTACCTGTGTGCTTGTGCCGATGCCGCTACCTGTATACACTGTTGTTCTTTTGTTCCAATGTTAGGATAAAGCTGGAGGGGGGTCCCACATGGGGGACAATGGTGGGTTCCATGGCACTCGAGGGAGACTGAGACAGAGGTACAAATACACCAGGCAGACAGAGCTTGAGTGAGAAGTTTTATTAGAAAAGGGAGTGAGGGGGAAGGGAAAAGAGGTAAAGAGACAGGACAGAAGAGAGCCAAGAGAGAGAAGAGTTGGAAAGAGAGCAAAGAGCAAAGAAAGAGTAAGTGGGTGGGGGGGTCTGTCTTTTAAAGGGGTCCTTTACACCTGTGTGCAGACTAGTACTCATGGAGCTCTGGGCTGGCCAGAGTACTGCCTGAGTGCATTCTGCCAGGTGACAGGGGCAGGCCTGAAATCTTACACACACTCCTTGTGAGATGGCTCAGAGGTTAAGATCTCTGGCTGTTCTTCCAAAGGTCCTGAATTCAATTCCAGAAATCACATGGTGGCTCACAACCATCTGTAATGAGAACAGGTGCCCTCTTCTGGCCTGCAGGCAGAACACTGTATGCATAATCAATAAATACATTTTTTTTTTAAAAGTTTGAACCATCTTATACAATTCTGAAAGAAAAACACACACTGGACAACTGGACATTTAATAACAAAACTACAAAGCCTCAAAATCGTGTGCAGAATATTCTAAGCTCCTGGAGTCCTAGCAACTGAACAGCAAACCAATTTGGGTGTTATTTTTGACTCTCAGAAGTCAAATGAATCATTCTAAAAAGAGTTTAGTAAAGACAAATGTGAACAAACACTTTCTGGATGGCTGGTATGACTCAGTCAGTATTCAGGGTCCAAAAAACAAAGATGAATAAGACCAAACCAAGAATCTGACTCAAGGCATGGCACCCAGTAGACGTCAATCATAGAGCTACTCTGACAGCAGAGAAGATGGCAATTCTGCAACTTCATAACTTGGACATCCCAGGGCACTGTTACTTCATAATTTTGTTTTAGAAATGCTGAATTTTGCTGGGCAGTGGTGATGAAAGCCTTTAATCCCAGCACTAGGTAGGCAGAGGCAAGTGGATCTCTGCGAGTCCAAGGCCAACCTGGTCTACTGAGCTAGTCCAAGACAGCCTCCAAAGACACAGCGGGGGAAAAAGAAAAAAACTCAGAGAGAGATTTTATTTTACTTTTTTATATATGACTATTTTACCTGCTTGGAAGTATTATGTGCATCATACACATGTCTGATGCCCACAGATGTCACAAGACAGCACTGGATTTCCTGCAACTAGAGGTGGTTATGAGTTGCCATTTGAGGGCTGGGAATTGAACCCAGGTCCTCTGTAAGAACAAGCACTCTTAAGTTGAGCCATTTTCCATCCCATACTCAGTTTTATTTAAACCTCACATTTAAGATGCTTTTTAGGACATAGCTTCTGCAGAGAGGGCAGAACCTCACCTTATTACTGTTAAGACTGGCATAGTAGCCAGGCTTCAACTTGGTCTCCATGAATACAGAGGGGCTCAGGCCGTCCCACAGTGAAGATGTCCTCATCCTTGTTGGGTAGTGAATGCACTGACTCTCCCCGGCTTGTCACTCCCAGAGGAGAGAGTTCTACTTGGCTGTTTGACACCGCTCCAGAAGACAGCTGGGCACTTTGGCCTCATCACAGCCAGAGAAGGTAGAAACTTCACTTTGCACTCAGGCACGGATGGAGCCTAGGCTTTATTTACTCTGTTTTTCTGTGATGCTTGGCCTGAGTAGTATGGTGTTTTTCTAAAAGTTTCCAATCCTCCTTTCCTGTTCTTTTGGTTGGAGAGGGCAGACATTTATTAGTTTTCTTTGCCTTGCTTTTCTTGGCTGTGTCCACTGGCATTTCTGGCTTCATTGGTTCAAAGTCTGGGTATGTGAAGCAAACAAACAAGCAGGAAACATGCTTCCTGGTTTTGTCTGCCAGTCTCACCTGCCAGTCTCTCTTTATGTTTTGTCTTTTACAAAACATTCAGGGTGGTTTTCCGTTGTTCTTCACACTGTGGGGAATCGCCCATAGCTTTCTAGAAGTGGGAATTTTATATTAATTGTGCTTTTTTAAAAGCAAAGTGGTTAAGAGTAGTCAAGAGTGCTTGATGCTCTTCCAGTTCCCAGGACCCATGTCAGTAGGTTCATAACTACTTACATATAATTCCAGCTGCCCTCTCTGGCTTCTGTGGACACAGCGCATGCACACACACACACAAACACACACACACACACACACACACACACACACACGGCATACACGGACACATATACATAAAAACACAATAAATCTTTATATAGACCAGACTGGCCTCAAATTCACAGAAATATGCCTTTGCCTTTCAAGTGCTGAAATTAAAGATATGTGCCACCATGTCCAACTATTAACACTATCTTAAAGGAAGTACTAAAAAGAATTTGGAAATAAAAGGAAAGTGACACAAATTTGAAATGCAGATTGAGACTGAGTGAAAAGTAACAAAAACGGTAAATTATGAGAAAACTGAATCTGAAAAGGAATTTGAATGGATACTATCTACATGAAACAATAAAACAATACTTACAATATTGAGAATCAAAATAAATAGACCTGGAGAGGAGGAGAGTAAAGGGACTTAGAATGTCCCCAGAACTTTCTGTTATAAGACAGCAAAGGTATCAAGTCATTCAGATGTTTTAATTCAGATGAGAGCATTGGCCTACCATGCATGAGGCCAAGTTTAATGGTGGTGCCTCATAAAACCAAGTATGGAAAAAAAAAAAAAAAAAACCAAGTATGATAGTGCATGCCTTTCAAAGCCACTTGGAAGGTGGAGGCAGGAGGATAAAGAAGTTCAAGGTCATCTTTGGGGCCAACAGGGAATGAACAAAAGATAAACACACATCCATACCAAAAGGTGGGCCGTGCATACTCTGATGGAGTGGCACCAACTAACTACCAAGCAACCCTCTTACTATGTACAACACAAGGGGGACATTAGCTAGTCTTTAGCTACTCTTACAGTGGATGGTCTCTGTAAAGTTGTGTAACAGAGAAGCTGCTTGAGCAGGAAAGGAAATAACTCAAGACAGCAACCCTGAAACAGACCAGATTCACCAGGCTCCTCCCTGCCAGAGTAAACAATAAAAGCTGAGACTCCCACAGGAAACAAGGCAAGCTGCAAAGATTCTCAGAGACCAGCTGCCTTGAAAAAGCAGAAACCAGCTGAGCTGCCGGGAGGAGGTGGAACCTGGAAAGCACACCTGCTGGGCTACGTTCAGGCTGTGCTAGTGCCCAGGTTCCCGACTTTTGTCACCTGTACTGGGGTAGGCCTTGGCCATGCAGCTGCCTTTCAGTTATTTCTGCGCCTGTAATTAACCCCCACTAAAACCCATTGGGTCATGTTGAACTTTGCTGGTTTGGTGTCATGGGATTCCCTATCTGGGCTGAGTAGATGCATCGTGTCAGTTTCATCACACAACAGTAGGCAGCACTCTGTGGCTGTAAACACCAGGAAGGAGGAAGCTGTAACTGCTAGTTTGTTCACACTGGTCAACCATTCAGAAACACTCATACTTGCACATACTGTCAACACTCACATTTGGACCAGAGGAAGGCTTTGCCAGTTCTAAACATGATCCATAAGGCAAAGGTTCTGTCAATTTCCCATGAGCCTGAGGCCTTGGTTCTGGACATCCAGCTCATGTCTGTCTGACAGCATACATTCACTCAGGTCTTCAGGCACTCCCTATGGCTCCCTATGGCTCCTGTCCTGTAATCTTCCATAGCTTTCAAGGAATTATCAGACACCCCACTACCCTTGAACTTTCCAACCCCCTCTCCACGGTAAAATATTACCTCACTTCAGGACTGAAAGCACCTGGGCTAACCATGAATGGAAGTCTCCATAGCTGTGAGTTAGCATAAACCCTTATTGTTTTTTTTTTTTTTTTTTTCTCTGCATAGCCCCAGCTGTGCTGCGGTTAAAGGTGACCACCACCACCCAACAGGCCTTTCCTCTTAAGTCCTTTACCCTAGGCACTTTTCTTTTAATGATTTATTTCATTTCATTTGCACTGGGGTTTTGTTTGCAATGTTATGTCTGTAACATGGAGTTACAATGTGGGTACTGGGAATTGAACCCCAGTCCTCTAGCAGAGCAGTCAATGCTCTTAACTGCTGAGCCAGCTCTCCAGCCCCAGGCATTTCTTTATCAGACAGACAGCTCACTAAAACAGCTTTTAAGATTTTGACATGTGTTGTTCTTTCATACTTTTTCACTTATTTTCTCTGTTGGGATCTAGCCATCCTGTCTTGTAAGAGCCTGAGATGGAGAGAAGCCTTAAAAGAACTGGGTTTTTGGTCTGAGTATAGGGAAGTGAATTCTGTAAAGAATCTCTTGTGTGACCTTGGACCTGTCCCAGCTGAGCCTTGAGATGGTGGTTTAGCTGTCAACAGCCCTCCAAAGTGTATGTTTGAACACTTGGTCCTTGTTTGTAGACGCAGTCTGGGGAAAATGGAAACTCTGGGGTGAGGCATGCTTTCGTAGGCAGGTCATGGGGAGCCGGCCTTTGACAGCTTCCAGCACAAGCACCCTGTCTGCTGCTCTGATGTGACTAGAAGCTCATGTTCCTGAAGCTTTGGAAATAGCTACTCCTAGCTGTGTGTGTGTCACGACAAACCTGTAAGTCAAAATCAACCTCACCTCCCTCACATTTTATGTTTCTATCATACAGAAACACAGTGACACCTTGACTAAAGCCAGTGAGTGATGATGAAAACTTAAGTAGCAACCAGGATGCTGTTCCACAGAAACAATAAAGTTATATTTGGTTTTTCAAGGCAGGGTTTCTCTGCATACCCTAGCTGTCCTGGAACTCACTGTATTGACCAGGCTGACCTCGAACTCAGAGATCTGCCTGGCTCTGCCTCCCAAGCACTGGGATTAAAAGCGTGAACCACCACACATGGCTCCTTACAATTAGTAAAATATTACTAATTATTATTCAACATACTTGAATATAAATATCTTAGGGTCTCTCTCCACCAAATCTGCTTCTCATCTCTCTTCATCAAATCTGCTAATTACTACGGTCTTTCATAAGATGTCCAAGACACAAGGTGCATCTCCCAAACCATTCCCCTTGTCTAGCTTGGCCATTTGACACAGCTGAACAGCACTTGTGTCTCCTGACTCCATTGTGAATATTTTTTCTTTCCTTGTGTGGAGGCGTACCTGTTCACATCAGGAATCATACTCTCTCTTCTACCTTATTCACGGATACAGGGTCAAACCCAGAGCTTGTTGATGAGGCTTGACTTGCTAGCCAGCTCACTCTGAGAATCCCTTCTTTGCCTTTTAAGTTTGGAATTACAGAATGGCTACCACATCCACGTGGCATTTCTGTGGGTTTCTGGGTTTGAGCCATCTCAAGCAGCACAGCCCTGGTCTTAGAAAGACTCTTCTCTCGAGGCAATACTTACCTTTCTCTAGCTGCATTTCTCAGTCCTTTCCGGATTTTTTGTACTCAAGTGTACAGATACTTCTGCAGGGATAAACATTGTTGCTTCCACTTGGATGCTTTAAGCACAGGAGCTTCAGACTTTGGACTAGGCAAGTATCCAAAAAGGCATGCTATGGCCAGACATGACAGGGCATGCCTTTCATTCCAGCACGAGGGAGGCAGAGGCAAGTATATCTGTGAATGGGAGGCCATCGTGGTCTACATACCGAATTCCAAGCCAGACAGGGCTACATAGTGAGGCCCTTTCTCAAAAAAAAAAAAAAAAAAGTTATGAGCTGAGTATATTAGAAAGTGTTGTGTTGAACTGGAGAGTTCATATACTAAAAATACACAGTGCTTTACATTTAACCAACTCAAATACACAGGGAAACAGACTTATAAACTGGAGTGTCCCCAAAACCTATTTTCATATGTAATTTCTTGTTCTAAGAAATAGTGTGAACTGTCTGTTAAGAGCACTTGTTGCTCTTACAGTTCCTTTTCGAGCACTCATGTGGTAGTTCACAACCATTTGCAACTCCAGATCTAGACCTCACACCTTCTGACCTCTAGGCAAAAGGCACACACATGGTGCACTTATGCACCTGAAGGAAAACAATCGTACCTATAAATCTAAAAAACTTAAAGTGAGAATAATGATCGTAATATTAAAAGTACAACAGTGGGCCAGTTCAATCTATAAGACGCTAGTCTATCACTCTTGCTGATTCTTCACAAGTTATTCCATTCACTTCTGCCTTTAATGTGCATGGACGCTGACAATTTCCGAATCCCTGAGGCTAGATTTTTCCTCCCAAAGGAGCTCATACAGCAAAATTATTCTTTGATATCATCATGCCCACTTATGTTCCCTCATAATTATTCCTCTCATCTCCATTCTCTCTTCCTGTTGGATTTTCAAGGATTCCTCTCCTAAAACGTTAAGAAAATCTGACATCTTTAACACTTAAGAAGCCTGTTCCAGCAGCAGGGACACTCTGCCTTCCAAGTCCGCACGTGCTGTGTGTGCTTGGCTAAAAGCACGCGCACCTTCTTGTTAGCTTCCCTGGACTCTGCAGACTACCTGTGTGTAACACTGGGCGATCAGTTCACTGCTGTTCAGAGTTAAAATGCAGGAAGCAAGTGTGCCTCGTCCACCCCAGCGCTTCTGGGTTTCTTAAACAGCAGCTGACTCAAGCCAGCTGCTGAAGTGATTCCATGCAGTCTCGCATACAGCTGTTTGACTTTCCATTAATCCTCATTCTCCAACTCTTGGAGAGATTATCGGTCACTGCACCTCACCTATTACAGCATCATCCTCAGCCTTTTTAGGATGGATGAATGAATGCGAGAGCGAGCAAGCCTGCCACGTGCAGCTGACGGGCAGTCTGCAGTCTCTTTAGGGTCCAGGAGGCGGGTGCGCAGAGCCGTGACGAGGAGTTGACCGGGTCCCAGAGTCTTTAGACGCGTGTTGCCACCGCCGCAGGGCGGGCCTTTGGGGGTGGGGTGGGGGGGAGAAGGGACCCCCGGCGTCCGAGCGTGCTCGCGCCGCCGAGCCCAGGGCGCAAGTGCGTGGGCCGGGGTCTCCTGCCGGGCGAGGCCGGGGCAGCGGGGGTGAAGATGGAGGGCGGGGTCCGGCCTGGGCACCGGACCGGCTGCGCCGCGGGAGGGGAGCGCGTGGAAAGGCGGGCACGCGGGCGCGGCGCCAGCTAGGTAAGGCTCGGGGCCCACCTCGGCTCCGGGGAGGGGGCGGGCCGGGCCGGCCGGGGCGGGGCCGCGGAGCGGATTTTCTCCGAGTTCGCGGTCGGAAGTGCAGCGCCTGAGCCCGGCGCGGGCGGGCGGGCGTGCGTGAGTGCGGGCGGCGACGGCGGGGCGCTCGAGGGCCACCGTCTGCCTGGCCTGGTGCTGCCCGGCTCCCCCGGGAGAGAAGCCGCAGCGGCGCCCAGCGGACCCGAGCACGCGGCCAGGGCCGCGCCGATCCCTCCCGGGCCTCCGCCCCTCCCCACGGGGCGGCGGGGGCGTGGCCAGGCGTTGCGGGGATTGGCGCTCTCGGTACGTCCGCGTCCGGCGCGGTGACGCAGCACGTCGACGTAAAGTGACGCGCAGGCCCGGGCCGCTCCTCCTTCCCTGAGTGAGTGCCGGCCGGGTCGGGGCGGGGGGGAGAGGAGGGAGGGCGCCGGAGGGAGAGGCGACCCGGGCGGGAGTCGTTGTGGGCCGCGGGCCGGACCGGGGCTGGGGCTGCGGGAGCCCGGGCCGGGCGGAAGTCTCGGCGGGCCGTTGGGAGGTCGCCGAGGCTGTTCGGTGCCCTCCCCGGCCGGACTGGCGCTCCTGGGCGCCCGGAGCCTCCGGCACCGTGCCCACCCCGCTCCCGCTCGCGTCTCCAGACTCCAATTAGGTCAGGCTCGGAGTCCCGCGGCCGCCGCTCCGGCCCGCGACGCGCGGCGGCCGCTCGGCTCGCCTTTCTTCTTGCCCAGCCTTGCTCTCGGCCTCCCCCTCCCCCTTCTCCCCCCGTTCCTGGGTTTTGTTTTGTTTTCTGCTGTAGGGGTTTTCGTGTCAGCCCGAGCTCATGGGTGTACATTATCATGCTCCTCTTTTGTAGAGCACCCCGACGGCCATGGAGGCTGAAGAAACGATGGAATGCCTTCAGGAGTTTCCTGAACATCATAAAATGATCTTGGACCGGTTGAATGAACAACGGGAGCAGGACCGGTTCACGGACATCACCCTGATTGTCGACGGTGGGTAGGGTAGTGGGCAGAGGAGAATGTTGGAGCTTTCGTTCCCTCTCACTGCCCGCCTTTTTTTTACCCACCCTCTCCGGGCTCTCTTCCAAAGTCTGTGGAGGGTTTGCATTGGAACCGGGAGGGCGGTTGTCAGTGTTGCTCACGTAGACCATGCTGCAGAAAGCTGGTTGGCCAGTCTTAATTTTAATCTAGTCTGATGCGCATCGCATTTTAACTTCTTGCCACCCTGTTCAAGTTTTCTCATTACACACTTGGGCGTAAAGATAAGGGGAGAGAAAATGCCTCAAAATGTTTGGTAAGAAAGAAGACAGGGAGGCAGGCTGTCTTAACGTTTTGTTAATAAGCTTCCTCTTAGCAAGCTGCTATGAGAAGTGTAGCACAGGAATCTTTGGGAAATGTTCATTCCAGTTTTCCATAATGGTGTGGAAAGGAAAGAGAAAGGAAGAGAGACCTTGGCTACTCATACCCACCCCCCTTTGGGCGACTCCAGAATAAACTGGGATCTTTATCAGTCTTGTAGAGGCAAACCCAGGTTGGGATTCTCTCTCTTTTGATTTTTCCAGACAGTGTTTCGCTGTGGCTTTGGAGGCTGTCCTTGAACTAGCTCTTGTAGACCAGGCTGGGAACTCACAGAGATCCCCTTGCCTCTGCCTCCCTACTGCTGGGATTAAAGGCCTGCTCCCAGTTGGGGTTCTTTTCTATTCAGTGGAAATGGGCTTTCAAGACAAGCTGTTCCTTATTATAGGGGTTTGTAAGTGTGCTGTGCCTACAAATATGTTAGGCACATTGAAACATTTCCCATACCAGACACATCTAGCTTTGCACTTTTTTTTTTTTTTTCCCCCTGCAGACAGGGTTTCTCTGTGTAACAGTCCTGGTTGTCCTAGAACTTTCTGTGTAGACTAGGCTGGGCTGGAATTCACCAGACATTCTTCTGCCTCCAGAGTGCTGGGATTAAAGGTTGTGCCACTACCATTGAATGTTGGATTGTCATATTTTTTATTTTATGTGTATGACTATCCTGGCCCCACACACGTGACTGTGTGTGCTCGCCATGTGCTTGTTGGTGTTCAAGAAGGTTCCTTGGAACTGTAATTGCAAACATTTGTGAGCTGCGGTGTGGGTGCTGGGAATTGAACCTGGGTCCTCTTAAAGAGAAACTGGTGCTCTTAACTACCAAGCCATGACTGTAGCCCATATTTAACAGTTTCAGCAGGGTTAAATAGACTTTGTTACTTAATTGAGTGGAACAACGTGCTAGAAAGCATTCATAAACTGGCTTTTAGAAAACCTGAAATCTTTGAAGCTTAAAATTTAGGTTTGTGTCCAATTAAAATAAAAACTTCCTGAAATAATTGACAGTAGTAGTTTGGGTTTTTCCTAATACTATGTGTGGATATGCATTTATATTATGAAGATCTCCTTTATACATTTTTGTAGTTTAACTTTGATTTTTGTCGCCAGTGTATGTATGATTTCTTTTTCTCCCCCACTCTAACCCCCTTTTCTTAGGACACCATTTTAAGGCCCACAAGGCTGTTTTGGCTGCCTGCAGTAAGTTCTTCTACAAATTTTTTCAGGAGTTTACTCAAGAACCTTTGGTTGAAATAGAAGGTAAGTGGCATTTTCCACACAGTACTTAGTAAAAAACAATTGGTTGATGTAGCAAGACACCTTAGGAAATAAATACTGATAGTTGGTGGTAGAAAAAAACTGGGCACATTATTCTTTATTACTTGAGAATTTTTTCGGTAAAGCATTTGAATTAAGTGGTAGATACTGGTTTCAAATGGGTCTGACCCATTGCAGAAACCTGAGCTCACTGTTGTCTTCAAAGTACGCATAAGTGGAAACTACTGTCTTTGTTCTAGTGACCTATGCTTTAGGGATAATAGATATTTTAAGTTAACAGGAGAGACCTCTGTACTAGAAGAAACACTGATGTACTTACTAATGGGTGCAAATGAATGGGCTGTGATACTATGGAGAAGACTAGGAAAGATGAACTGAGCTGAAATTTGGTTATGTTTTTAGGAAAAAAGGGATCATCAGATAGATATTACTTTGAAACAAAATGATTGACATTTTTCTCCAAATTTTAGCAGGCCAACTCTCCAGCATTGTGCTGTGGAAGTTTGTGTATTGTATAACCTTTTGATGAGTGGCGGTATTTCCATCTTGCATATGGGAACCGGGCTCCAAAGTTCACTTGCTCAAGGCTGCCTAGTGAGCAAGAGATAGTTTGTACTGTTAATTTCCATGCTTTTATCTCTTGCTACCACAGTGCTTACCCCATGTCCCACCATGCATATTTTTTTTACTTTGTACATATTCCTTATAAATGGGTTGCTTAGAAATTTCTCTTGGTAAGAAATTGATACCTAGGGGAGTAAAGAAAAGAGTTGCAGCTATTCTTTAGTTTTGGTATATTTCAGTTAATGTATCAGCAGGTAAAGTATTTTTTTATTAGACCAGCAGTGGTGGCTCACGTTTCTAATCCCAGCACTTGAAAGGCAGAGGCAGGTGGATCTCTGAGTTCGAGGCCAGCCTGGTCTACAGAGTGAGTCCCAGGACAGACTCCAAAGCTACACAGAGAAACCCTGTCTCAAAAAACAAAACAAAAGAAAATTTTATTTTCTATGGTGGACCAAGGGTGGCTGTACTGGACATATGCAGGGATTGCTAGTGAGAATCTAGCCGCCTAATAGCAATGTTTTTACTACAAAGCCAAATCCATCAGCTTGAGGCATGTTAAGAGTAGCTAACAAGTTACTTCGTCTCAGAGGTATATCTCTCATCTGAAAAGCAGGCTAATATAATATAGGCTTGTAATAATTAGTTGACATAATCACGAAGAAAACTCATCACTATATTAGGTGTGTTGCCAAAGCACACAATAGGTAGAGTTGCTTATCATTCTGATTACCTGTTGTGTTATATAGTGTGCCAGACCCAAGAGCTGTAGAATGTATAAATACAACATTTCTTAAAGAACTTGAAAATATAATAGCAATAGTAAAATATTACAAAGACTGTTATATGGGTAGGAATGGTTATTGTTTCAGATAGGAGTCAACTATACTAGGCAGAGGTTACCAAGAAAATTGTGTGTGTGTATGTATTGGGTACTCCTGTACCTGAACTCAGTGCAGGTCCAAGACACTCCAGTGTCTTCACCAATGGCTGCCCACCTTATTCCTTGAGACAGAGTCTCACAGTTTAGCTCAGAGGTGTGTCTAGTGCACTAATTAAAAGCAGACAGCTGCAACAACATAGGTCACATCGTTTTTGGAGAACTGAACTCTATTCTTGCTTGCACAACAGCACTTTAATAAATCAGTGAGCTTTGTCTTTCACATCTAACTTTGCTTGCTTGTGTTTTTTGTTTGTTTTTCCATACGGTTTCTCTGTAGTTTTGGAGTCAGTCCTGGAACTCTTGAAATTTATGAGATCCACCTGCCTCTGCCTCCTGAGTGCTGGGATTAAAGGCGTGCACTACCACCGCCCAGCCCACACCTGATGTTTTAAACTCTGGTCCAGGTTAGAATACTTGTTGCTAATTGAGAAATCTGCACTGGAGAAAGGATTTTCCTTTCTAAATCGTTTTGCAGTTTTTTTTTTTTTTTTTAAATCTCCCAGTACTTCCGATCTGTGTTATAGTGTGGTACACATAAACCTTTAATATTTAAATTGCAAGCAGAAAATAAAATGGAAAATACTTGTTTTGGTAATTTGCCCAGGTTAGGATTTTTTAAAAAATGAGTTTATGGATTATCATTTTAACCCTTAACTCGGAGATTGTTTTATTTTTCTCCCGAGGTCACCTGGCTGTAAAGAAAGCCCTGAGCACATAGGTAGAACATGAGATTTGTTTGTTTGTTTGTTTGCTTGATTTTCCAGACAGGGTTTTTTCCCCTGGCTTTGGACACTGTCATGGAACTAGCTCTTGTAGACCACGCTGGTCTTGAACTCTTGCCTCCCGAGTGCTGGGGTTATCAGTGTGTTCCACCAGGGTTTCTTGATGAAATTACCTTTGACTAGACATACAGCTGCCATGTCCTGTGGCCACCCACCTGCCTGTAGCTTTGAGTGAGATTTGTTGCTCTTGAAGACAGTTATATACCAGTTCAGCTTTGTGACTTGAACTTTATTTAGCCATATACAATCTTCAGAAGACATCTAGTCCCTAATTTAGAAAGGAGACTAATTTTCTAAATGTATTGCTTTTGAAATACAAATCATTCTATTTCTCTTCTGGAATTCTTTTGTGTCCAGAAAATTTCATCCCTAATGTCAAGGACAAGACAGCCAAGGACCTATTTTTATTCAGCATTAAAAATTATGGAGTTTTTGTTTTGTGTTTTTAAGGCAGGATCTCTAATATAGCCCCTGCTGTCCTGAACTCACTATATAGCCCATGCTGGCCTCGTGATTGATAGGATTAAAGGCATGTGCCACAGCACCCAGCCAAAAGTTGTTCTCAGTATGAGTTTTTTGTTTTGATTTTTTTTTTTTTGATTTCTTTGAATTCCTTTTTTAATCCAAACTAGAGAAAGAAGACTGGGGTTTAAAGTGTTCTTTAACATTGTCCTTAGATAACATTCTCTTAGAAAAAATAATATTTTTCTGAATATTTCCACTATGAGAGGAGTAAGGGATTGGTAAGAAATGTTTTAACCCCAAAATACCAGATTAGTTTGGTTTGCTTCTAGGATAGTTCTGGGCTGGTTCCATCATACAAACTCTGATGTTCTCATATTAAGATAAATAGCATTCCTCTGGTCTGAGTCTAGAGATCAGAGAACCATGCTTGAATCCTTTAGGACTGTGATTCTAATTAAACCAGATTAGGAACAGGAAAAGGTAAACACTCTAGTTCCTCTTTTAAGTTTCTCTTTAACAGTTTTTTCTAACTTTGATACAATTTTCTTTCTGAATGTGTTGGTTGTGTTGTAGGCCAGTCTGTAGGCCAGTTTTCCAAGAGGACGGTGTTCCAAATTACAAATTATGTTGTCACTCTTGATAGATAGGGCTCCTCTATGTAACAGTCCTGGAACTCCCTTTGTAGACCAAGCTGACCTTGTACTCACACAGGACTAACTACCTCTGCTTCCCAAGTCCTGGGATTAAAGTTATTTGCCAGTGCTGCCCAGCTTGATAGCTTCTTTGTCTAAAAGGATTTGTTTTATGTGTAGGAGTATTTTACTGAGTGTATGGTAGCTACATGTGTGCAGTGCCTGCAGAATCCAGAAGAGGGTGTTATTAGATCCCCTGAAGCTGTGAGCTGCCGGGGAGCTAGTAATTGAATTAGTGCTCTAGAAGAGCAAGTGGTGCTCCAACAACTGAGTCATCCCTCCAGCCCTCTTGACAGCTTTAAACGGCATATACCATGTGGAGTTTTCTACAAATAGATGGCCAGGGCCTTCCATCCCTGTTCAGTACAGCAGAATAACTTAGTGATCCTAACAAACATAGTTAGTACATTTTCTCTCTCTTACTTTCTTTCATGAAGTTTTACTGGTTGGTCTAACACCTGAATGCTAGGATTACATATGTTCATCACCAGGTCCAGTTTAGCAAATACCCAATATGTGAGTACCCACAAGAGTTCAGTGAAACCTGTCTGATAAAATCCATTAATGAAAGTCAAATTGTAAAACTGAAAACGTAGCACACTTTCCTAGCATGTCCATCCATACAAAGGCCCTGGGTTTGATCTACATATCATTTTTCACGCCCAAATCTGTAGCAGGGGAAAAAAATAAATAAATAAAATCAAGGTATTTAAATTGGAAAAAAAATCAGTGAGTCACCTTAATCCTACTTCTGAAAGTAATGTGGAGGATGTTGATTTAGCAATTGTATACTGTTTGTAATTTAGATGAGCATTTCTTGGCCTGGAAATATGTTAAAAGTTTTTCTTTGCTCCTTTAAATAGCCTTCTTACACTCAAGTGTTTTGTTTTCTGAGGCAGGGTTTCTCTGTATAACAGCCCACTATAGTTGTTGTCCTAGCTCTCACTCTGTAGGCCTGACTGGCCTCCAGATCTGCCTGTCTCTGCCTCCCGGGTGCTGGGATTAAAGGTTGTGAGCCACCATGCCCAGCTTAAATAGCCTTCTTAAATTGCTTTTTGCTTTAGCTAGACTGAAACAATAATACCTATCAGTAAGGCTATTCAGAAATATTATCCTTTTGTTATTAAATTTAAGCACAAAGCTTGAAAGAAAAATAGGATTTGTAGAAACAGGGTTTTTGTTTTGAGACAGGGTCTCATGTCACTGCTCTGTTAGACTATGTTGGCCTCTAACTTCCCACGAGATCCTCCTGCTTCCTGGGAGTTGGAATCAAAGATCTGTGTCAACACACTTGAACTGGACACTTAGTTTCAAAAATAACTTTAGCATTTATTCTTGTTGTATGGGCCAGTATTTTGGGAAACTGTTAGATACTCTGAGGTGAATGTACAGATCAAAAGTTAATTCTCCCCACTAGGTTACAGTGAAGAGACTTCTATAAACTAAATTTCCAGACAGTTACAGAATTGAGCCTGTGGGAAATAACTGAAGGTTTCGTTACTAAATCATGAAGAAACGGTATAAAGGACCTCCTGTGGGGATTGCATTAGTTATCAAAATACCTCTGAACAAAGAAAAGTCTAGGACCAGATGGCTATACTAGTGAACTCAGTCAAACATTTCAAGGATTCATGCCATCTTTAGACTCAAAACAAGGGGGACAGGAGATTGGGAGGGTGGAGAATTCACCAGTGACAAGCATGTAAGTGCTCTTTCAGAGAATCTAGTGAGTTTTATACCCAGCACCCATGTCAGATGGCTCATTACTTGTCGATGCCTCTAGTTCCAGGGGGATCTGATAGCCTCCTTAGGCCTCTGCAGACAGCTATGTGTCTATAAACATATAGACACACATTAATAAAATAAATGTCTAAAAACAATTGAACACTTCAATTTTGTTTTGTTTTTTTGAGACATGGTTTCTCAGTGTAGACCAGTATGGGCTTGAACCTACTTCTGCTTCCTGAGTACATACAGTAAACACTTTGAGATTTACTTGAGACTAGTATGACTCTGATGTAGCAAGATAAATAATTTAAAAATAAAACGGTAAGTCAATATCCATTATGAATATAGGTGTAAAGATTGTAGGTAAAATATTAGGAAACTAGTCAAGCATTGTGGTTGGCACCTGTCAATCCTGTTACTTGGAAGTTGAAGCAGCAGGGTTGTCACAGGTTCAAGGCTAGCTATATAGCCTTTAAAAAAAAAAAAAGTTTAGAAAGATAGTGAAAAAGGCTTGTAAGGAGAACCCGAAGATCTGAATTTGATCCTGGAACCTACCAGATGGCAGTAGGAAGCATCTGTGACCTTGGCACTCCAATAGTGAGGGAACAGAGATGGGCCAGCTAGCCTGGGGTTTCCAGCACAGCAGCAGAAAGAGGACAGCTCAAATTTAAAACTTCTCAAACACAGAGTAAGAGCTGATGGTGTTGGCACTCACTTTTAATCCCAGCACTCAGGCAGAGGCAGGCAGATCTCTGAGTTCAAGGCCAGGACAGGCTCCAAAGCTACACAGAAACTCTTGACTTGAAAAACCAAAAATAATAACTATAGAGTGGGAATTTAAAGAAAGAAAACAATTCCCTCTATATGAAAGAGTTTTCCATCTGCACCATTACTCAGCCATGATCACTGCACGTTTGTGAAGAGGGTATCATGGAAGCAGAAGATGGGGGGAGAAAGGTTGGAAATGAGTGTGGCTACTGTGAACAACAGGAAGCATGCCAAAAGTTTAAAGTAGCAGCACCATATGTGTTGAATGTCTTTTCAAGGGAGGAGAGTCAGCTCTGAGTTCCAGAGGTTGTGGTAAATGAAGCATCTTGACACAGCAGGTGTTGCAGCAGAGGCCTGCAGGAAGACAGGTGTTCACCTCATAGCAGTTTGTGAGCAAGAAAAACCTTCCTCTAACCAGCCCTTCTTTTTTTTTTTTTTTTTTTTTTTTTTTTAAAGATTTATTTATTTATTGTGCAGACAGTGTTCTGCCAGCATGTGTAAGGGCACCAGATATCATTATTGATGGATGTGAACCACCATGTGGTTGCTGGGAGTTGAACTTGGGACCTCTGGAAGAGCAATCAGTGCTCTTAACCTCTGAGCCACCTCTCCAGCTCCCAGCCCTTCTTTAAAATCAATTCAGTGTGCATGTATTGATCCCTTAGTATGTAATGTAGCTAAAACTTTGTTGGTATGTAAATGATCCTGCCCATGAATGAGTCTAAAATATTTTCCTAGAAGCCAACAGCCGAGAAAGTCAGGTATGCGGGTGATGGACCCACACAGTCTGCAGGATAGAATAACCAAGGCCCCTTTAGTAGTCCACTCATTCTCAGTCTGAGTCACATGCCACCAGCTGGGGCCAAGCTGTTAACACATAAAATCCAGTAATTCCACATCTGAGCATCTATGCAAAAGAATTGGCATCGGGATCTTCAGGAAGTTGTGCTCCTTGACCAGCGATGGCTCAGTAAACAGCAGTTAGTGTGAAAACTGACAGCCTGAGTTCAATTCTTTCTTTTTTGTTTTGTTTTTCAAGACAGGCTTTCTCTGTATTGCTTTGGAGCCTGTTCTGGAACTCCCTCTGTAGACCAGGCTGGCCTCGGAACTCCCAGAGATCCATATGCCTCTGCCTCGCCAGTGCTGGGATTAAAGGCCTGTGCCACCAATGCCCAGCCTGAGTTCAATTCTTAGAACCTACTTTGACCTCCACAGGTACACTGTGTGTGGCACATTATGTCCATTTATCATGCACACGCAATAATAAATTTGAAAATTTCTTTAATTGTATGTCTCCATTCTTTTTAGTACCATTCACAGTAGCTAATATGTGGAGATGATGTAAATGTTCATCAAAACACTGAATATTCTAATGAATAAAGGATATTTATACATAGACAAAATACTGGTAGGCCTTCAAAAATTCTGCCATATGCAACATGTAAACCTTGAAAACATGTTAAATTTAGCCAGTTAGAGAAAGATAAATGACAAAATGTCCACATATGTAACTAACTGAAATTGTCAAATTCATAGTTAAGGGGTGGGGATTAGAGAGATGACTTAGCAATTAAGAATATTGTTGCTTTTCCAGAGGACCTGAGTTCAATTCCCAGCTCATCCATCATGTGGTTCACAGCTACTTGTAACGCTAGCTCCAGGGGATCCATTGTTTCTGGCTTTCCCAGACACTCACACAGACATAATTTAAAGTAAAATGAAATTTAAAAGGTTTCAGGGTGGAGGCTAGACTGGACTCATCAGAGCTACAATGGGGAACATGAGATCTTACCTTGGTGAGTAGTGCTAGAATGTGACTAGTGTATTAATTGTGATGATGATGATTGTGGACATTTTTTTTAAAAATGACAATCAGACCCCTAGTACTGTCTTATTACTGTGCATTATGTGGTTTGAATTGATATGAACTAATGATAATGTGCACTTTTTACAGGTGTTAGTAAAATGGCTTTTCGTCACTTAATTGAGTTCACATATACAGCAAAACTAATGATACAAGGAGAAGAAGAAGCCAATGATGTGTGGAAAGCAGCAGAGTTTCTACAAATGCTGGAAGCTATTAAAGCCCTTGAAGTCCGGTAATTGTTATTCCTTCAGGAATGCTAAATGAGTCTGTTCATCAAGACTGTAGTGTGTGTTGTATCAAGGACATTCTGGAACTAAGACAATTTTGAATATTGATTTTTCCATTTGCATTGGTTACTTAAGTAAGCACAGCTAGTGTTACAATAGCATGTCTGGTATCTAGTAAGAGTCTAGGCAGCTCTTTAGGGCGGTCTCTGGGCCCTCATAAAATCTTTAGTTGGATTTGAGTGATTATTAATACTGTGAATGTTAATATAAGTCAGTAGGCTGCCTTAGTTAAAGTTCTATTGCTGTGAACAGACCTCATGACCAAGCCAACTCTTAATAAAGGAAAACATTTAGTTGGGGCTGGCTTACACTCAGGTTCAGTCCATTGTCTGTGGTGGGAAGGAAATCTGTGAGCCTATGGGGTTCCTATTAAAACCACCACAGTGGCCAAATTAGAACCATTATAATCTAAATATATTTATATAAACTTGTTATATACTCTAGATGATTTAAATCTCCATCTGACTTCCAAAATGTCCACTGCAAAGGAGAAAAAAATGGTGTCCAGTGGTATTGTAGCATGAGAACAGGCCCATTGCTAAGGAGTAACCCCTTGGTATTAAAACAGAATTTCTAGTAAGAGGCATTCAGAAAATACTACAGGGTACCATTAACAAATCACTCAGCACCTTCATTCAAAGCAAATAGGAGGGGCTGAGGGCTCTGGCATAGCTCTAGGTTACTCTCGCTCCGTCACTATGGCCTTAATGAAGTACTCAGCCCATCAGATGGTATAATAATGTGACTTTCTACAGAGAATTGATTGTGAGATTAAATGCCTGTAAAATACATATGACAATGTAGTGTTCAAAATGTGGTACCTCCTGGTATTATTTGGCTTTCCTCTTCCTCCTGTGGTTTGGTTTTTAAAGGATTAATTTAAAAAAAAAAAAAAAACATTTGTTTTTAGTATAGACCATTAGCATGTTGACAATCACTGTTTTATAGGTTGCTTTCCTGCAGGAACAAAATGATTTAATCCAACTCATTGGTAGGGTTTAGTCAAAAGATGAAATTGGGAGTAAATCTAGAAAAAAAACTTGAACTATAATTGTCATAAGTGACATTTTATTTTTTAAATTTTTAATTTTATGTGTGTGAGTGTTTTGCTTGCTTGTTTGCCTGTGTACTATGTACCTGCGGTGCTTACAACCAGAAGAGGACTGGAGTTATAAATGGTTGTGAACTGTTGCTCTTAACTTCTGAGCCACCTTTCCAGACCCCAGTAACATTTCTTTTAGTTAATTTGATGGTTCACAATTAAACATTTCTGGAAAGAACTTGGTACATATCCACTTGATGCCTGACACCTGGTAAATAACACATAGTGTTTGTGGTGGATGCCTGTTCAAACCAGCGTAGTCCTCTCTGGCAGATAGATAGCTGAAATTGATTAGCAATGATTAGTAAAGCAAAGGTGTGTGTTGAGGCACAATTTCAGATTTGTGTTTAATTTTTTGAGAACCTTCTGAAAGAAATGTTGTGTGGGGCTTTTTGCTGTTGAAAATCATGAGTAGCATCTGGGCACCAGACGGCAGCAGAGTGGACCACAGGTCTGTGGGTGCGTGTGCTTGTTTCAGGGTGCAGGTGTGACGGTCAGACTACAGCTCTCCAGTTGCTGCTCACTTTCTCCTCCTTGTTGTGACAAGGTCTCTCTTTAAACTTACATTTTTAAAAGAAAAATCACTATATTCTACTTAACTGACATAACAAAATCAATAGCTAGTTAAACAAGCTACTCAAACACTTGCCCACCAAACACCTTGTTTTCTCTGTTGCTCTTTGTATTTGAGTCCACCTGGCTTGTAAGTGTGCAGGGTTCCTGTTTCTGTCTCCTATCTCCCCTTAGTGGGGGTGCTGGGATTACAGAGGCACAGCATCATGTGACTCTGGGTTCTGGGACTGAGTGGTCCCATGGTAGTACTCTGTGTATGTCAGTCCTTTCTGTTTGGGTCAGAGATCTGGATTTACCTGGTCATACTCATAATTAGATGAGCATTAGAATGCTAGTTAAGAGTAATTTACCATTTACCTCAAATACTTGCACTTGAAAAGAACATAATTAAGCAATAGTACTTAGTTTACTTAGTTTCTTCTGTTTTAATAAAATGGTTTTGACATCCTTCAAAATACACTCTTCAACAAATGACTAGACACTATAGTAACTTAGTATAACTAAATTCGATACCACACAACTTTAGTTTGTTACTTAAAATATCTGAAATGATTACAATGAATTGATGTTAAATAAATCATTGTTATATAATTAAAGCCTTCTGAAGTGGTCTGTTAAAATTGTATTAATGGAGCCAGGTAGTGGGAGTGTATACCTTAAATCCCAGCACTCTGGAGGCAGTGGCGCTCAGATCTCTCAGTTCTAGGACGGCCAAGGCTCCACAGAAACCCTGTCTCAAAAAACCAGAAAAAAATTGTATTAATAGTACAAGTGTCACCTGGAAGAGGGGTATAAATTAGTAACTTAAATGTGTACTTCATGGGTGATAGATTTGACAGGCAAGTCCCCAGTGCTATAAAAACAAAACATTAAACATGTAAGTTTAATGGACTAGACAATTTAAGAATCAAGGTTAGTTTTCGTTAAATTTACCTCTTAGAGGAACAATCGATGAGTATTATGTTTATTATTTTGCAGGCAAAGGTATATAGTGTTCCTTTTAACATTTCCAGGAAAGGCATTAGTTTTTTAATGTAGTGTCAGATATGAATGGTACTGAGAACTATACACTAAGGCTTTATTTTACATTGTTGGAATAGCATCATTGCTTATTTAAAACTCAGTAGGGAAATGCGGTTGCCAATGGAGGTTTTCACTCTTCTCTCATGATGTTGTAATTCACATATAGTAGCCATTTGCCCATTTTGATCAGAGTTGGGTTTGGTATGTGTGTGTGTGTCAGGGTCTTTGTGGCTTTGGCTGTCCTGGAGTTCCTGTGTAGACAGGCTGGCCTCAGATCTGCTTACCTCTGCCTCCTGAACGTTGGGATTAAAGGTTTGTGCCCCCACACCTGGCCAGAGTTTGGATTTGAGCAAATCTGCATTGTCACAGTCAAGATCAAGAAGCATCTTTATCATCCCAGGAGGCTGGATGATTATGTTGATCTCAAACCTCCAGGGAGCCACTGATCTGATAGTAGTTGCTTGAGTTTTTACTGTATTAATGCCACATGAATGGGTTTCTGTGGCCATTGTCTTTGCTATTTTTCATTTAGTATTGAATTTCAGAGGTTTGATGTTGTGATGCTTTGCATTTATTCTCATTTCTTAGTAGTTCATAGAGTGAATGATAGCATGACCTTTTGGGTTATTTTTCTGGTGTTTCACTGTTAGAGCAATGCTGCTGAGCATGTCAAGTTTCTCAGTAAACATTTGTGTGTTGTGTGTTGAGACAACATTTTCTCTTTGTAGCCTTAGCTGCCCTAGAATTGGGTGAGAGTAGACCAGGCTGGCCTCAAACTCACAGAGATTCACCTCCTAAATGCTGGGATTAAAGGTGTGTACCACCGCACAGCATTCCAGTACACGTTTAAAGTTTAGTGCGTTTGCTTTTACCTTTAGACACAGGCTCTGCTAGTACACAAGAGATTGCAGTTTTGTTGCATCCTCACTAGTACACTGAGTATTGTTAAGGATTATTTTTAAAACCTTTGTGAACATTTTAAAATATTATTAGGAGCATACTTGCCCCCACATGGTTTGCCAGCTCAGTAAACATTTTTAAAGAGAAATAGTTATTTAACATCTGCTTCACATAAAAAAAAAAAAAAAAAAGAAAAATACCTTATTTGTGCTATTCATGCAATAAGTAAATGCACGAGGTGGCTGTTTTAATAAAGCTTTGTTTACATAAGTTGCATGTATTTTACAGTTCACTAACTTCTAATGAGCCTTTATTCTGATAAGAGTGTGTGTGTGTTGGGGTTTAAATGTTTGTAAAACTTTCTAATTACCTCATTTATTCATTGTATGTGTATATACGTGGGCATGCATGTGCCACAGCAAAAATGTCAGAGGTCAGAGGATAAATTGGAGTAGTTGGTTATTTCTTTGCATTGTGTGTGTCCTGGGGATTGAACTCAGGTCATTAGGCTTGGCAGCAAGCACCTTAACCAGTGGAACCATCTTATCAGCTCCGTGTTTACAGTTTTAAAAAGGCTTAATCTGGTAGACATGTGCTAGTTTTGTAAATATTAAACCATATTTAAAGTATGTAGTTTGAAGGGGCTAAGTAGTTAAGCGCATCAAGCGCACTGAGTGTTTTTCTATAGGGCCCAGGTTTGAGTCCTGGCATCTACATGGAGACTCACTCACTTGTGACTCTACTTTCTAGTGTATTTGATGCCCTTTTCTGGTTTCTTTGGGTACAAGGTAGACATTAATGTAGTCAACACATAAAATAAAAAATGTAAAGACTTAGGAACTGGAGAAATGGCTCAGTGATTAAGAGCACTTGCTCTTGCAGAGAACCTGGGTTCAGTTCCCATAACCTATGTGAGAGTTCATGACCACCCCTTTCATTCTAGGAACAACATTCCAGGAGATGCTTACCCCTTGTGATCTCTGCAGACACTCTTGCATGCATGCGGTATACATACATACATGTAGGCAAAATACTCACACAAAATGACATGAATACATGTTATAAAAAATTTAAGTGAAGCTGGGCCTCGGTGGCTCACGCCTTTATTCCCAGCAGCTGGGAGGCAGAGGCAGGTAGATCTGAGTTCAAGACCAGCCTGGTCTACAGAGCGAGTTCCAGGACAACCTCTAAAACTACAGAAACCCTGTCTCGAAAATATAAAACAAAACAAAACAAAAAAAAAAAAAAAAATTTTTTTTTTAAAGATTTTTGAAGTGTGCAGTTTTTAACATACCCATAAAACCATTATCACTATCAAGTTAATGAATATGGCACTCTGTTTCTTAATTTTGTAATCCAGTCTTAATGATCATACCAGTCTACTGTTGCCATAGGTCGTTAACATTTTCTAGAATTATATATGCATATATGGTAAGTACAAACTTACCTAATGTCATCAGTTTTGAAATTCATTGATAACGGGGGTAGACATTATCTTTATCTTACACTCGGAAACAGGGCAAACTTTGTTTTTAAGCTGTTACATATACAAATATCCTTGCAAACAGATAAAGGGCTGTCTGTGCATGAGAGATCCATGAAAAGTTTCCCAGCAGTAGTCTTGTTTCTATGTTATCTAGGCTTCTGGTAATTCTTCTCATTACTTCTTTATCATTAGTCACTCCAATAATCTACTAGTAAGGACTGACTTAATCCATTCAGTTTTTCTCATATTGGCTTATTTAAGACTATTAAGAGAATTTGAGTAAACCTTGTACTTGCAGATATAGATTTAAGGCCTACTTTACTAGGGACACAGGTTGCCATTGCCTGTTAGTAGCTGTAGTTTGTGGAGGGCTGTCTGAAAGGCAGTCAAGTCAGTTCAGTCTCAGACACTTGAATAGCAACTGAGTGGCTCTGAAAGGTTTAATGTTTCTCCCTCCCATAAACGTCCTGGGATGTAAAGTACTGTCTCCCGGCCCTGGGATTGCTGTTTTCCCTCAACCCCTCCCCACCCCATATCAATGTCTTAGTATAGCAACTGTAACTCTTTTCTAGTCATTAGTCATCTACTCCTGCCCAGAACTTGCATATGATGTGTTTGTTTCAAGAGCATTTTTACAAAATTTACAGACCCATTGTTTCCCACTTGGCCTCATGTGTTCCATTATAAATGAGCTGCTTGGTCAGTGGTTTTTATTCTTATTTGGTGGTGTTCTAGTAAGAACCCAGATGACTAAACTAGAATTAAGCTTGAATCATTTAAGCCCATATTTGAGAGAGATACCTACTTTATTGCCCCAGAGTTGCTATTGGGGAAAAATAATGTCAAAGAATATTTTCAGAGCAGAGTCCTAAATTTTCTGATTAGGCTTACATATGCTTCCCATCCTTTTTGTCGTCTTCATTACTCAGGAAGCAACTGAGAAGAGGGGACCCCTTTCTGGGGACAGCTGAACTCGATGACCAACCTGCCTTACTCAGATTTTTGGACAAGCAGGAGGTGAGGGAAGTAGAGTGGGAAATTATCTTGAGTCAATGTTTGAGGAAGTTATTGTAATAGTTTGCATATCAGTATTCGTGGAAGGTAGTAAACATCAGAGGCTAACACCTTCTTGTTATCCAATTATTATAGTGCTTTTGTGATTAAAAAAAAAAAAAAAAAGATGCACCATTTTCAGACTGTAGCTAGTTCAGGAAGCAATACATGACACGGTGTTCATGGACCACATTCTGAGCCTTGAAGCAGCAAAAAGAATGACCCGAAAGATGATTAGGGTGAAGCTACCACACACAGGTCCTAGATCAGTATCAGATCGTAAGTAACAGCATCCTGTGTGAAGGCATGTCATGTCTTCACAGGAGACAGGCAGTCCCTTAGGAGGTAGCAGAAATTGGGTGTGAAAGTCTGCATATGAAAGAGCATCTTTTACTTTAAGACCAGCTTGTGATGATGACTGTATTAACACATTCATAATGTTGGCTCTTGGTATATGGATGGCAGCCTGGGCAAAGCAGGCTTGCTTGTTTAATAGGCTGCTTTCAATAACTGATTGCAGTTAGTCTTAATAAAGAACACTCATTTGTCGTGGACATTTAAATGAGTAACTCAGGAAGTTTCTGAAACCACTCTTCCCTGTGATTGTGACTTTGGAAGTAGGTGTCTTGGTGTACCATGCCTTTCAGGTTAGCTCACCAAACAGTTAAGCCACTGGCAACAGCCTGTGTGTCAGTGGAAATATAGCATGATAAATGATGAGGAATGTTGGCCAGAACTATGAGGACAGCCTATCAAGCATCGCCGCTGTGTCTGTTTTGGCTTTCATAGATGCTGTTGAGGCTGAGCATCTGTAACAGAAAGCCAACCACTTTGTCAAATTAAATATTTCTTCTTGACTGACCAAAGATACTTGTTGTTGGACACTTCTTACCATATTAGTCACAAAGTCTGGTTGACTCAGTACGAAATGGGACTTTCAGACTGGAAGACTCCAGCTTCCACAGGTTGGGTACCAATTCCAATATGTGACCAGTAGCATGGTAATTGCTTCTTTTAAGAGGAATTTTATGTAGCTTGTAGCTGTGACTAGGGTCTCAAGTCTAAAACCCCAAATCTTTGAAGAGAGATGATGACGGTCTGCCAGTATGCAAGGCACATTTGCTTTTGGTTTCAAGCATCCTAGAAGCTACATGTTTCTTGTCTACCTGTTGGTGTTTTCAGCTCACCTAACCACCTCAGTCACTATTAAGGTGATCCTCCTGAAAGCCTGTGCTTCAGGTTCTGGAGCTTCTGATTGAGCATCCCTCTCCATGTTTTCTAGATGAGGATGACAGACACAAGCCTCGGGGCTTGTTTCAGGGTGGATTTGCAGTGATTTTTAAAGTGCACACCCTGGGCATATGATGCCCTGTTGTCACGACACTGTTAGGCTTTCGTGTATTTTAACATAAAGATTGGCAGCGGGGAGACAGAGGTTGGTGGGCCTGTGGCTAAGACTTTTCCCCTTGATTTTTAGAAGTTTAGTTTTCACATTTTAATCTGTGATCCATTTTTTAAAAAAAAGAGTGAAGAGTGTCTTTCTCCATTGGGTTACTCTGAACAATTTTTTTTTTCTCCAGAAGTTAATATCATAAGTAATGGTTTGTTTTTGGACTTTGTTCTATTCCACTAACATTTGTATACCTAATATTTTGATCAATACCATTATCTTAATTGTTAGGATTAAGTTAATTGTTAATTGTTTTAGGAAATCTTAATTGATCAATATAGGCTGCCAAATTTTTGTTTTCTGCCTTCCATGTAAATTTAATTTTTTTCAAAGACATCTTCTGTGATTTTATAGATATTTTTATAGTTTTTTTTTTTTTCCTTAACCCTTAACTTTATATATATTTCAGGAACAAAGAAAACTCAGCTCCATTAGAGGAAAATACTACAGGAAAAAATGAGGCAAAAAAAAGAAAGATTGCTGAAACGTCCAATGTTATCACTGAATCGTTGCCATCTGCAGAATCAGAGCCTGTGGAAATTGAGGTGGAGATTGCTGAAGGCACAATTGAAGTAGAGGATGAAAGCATGGAGACTTTGGAGGAGGTTTCTTCTGCTAAGCAGTCTATAAAGTACATACAGAGCACAGGCTCCTCAGATGAGTCCGCACTAGCACTCCTGGCAGATATCACCAGCAAGTACCGCCAAGGTGAAAGCAAAGAACAGATTAGTGAAGATGACTGTGCATCTGACCCCATAAGCAAACAGGTAGAAGGTATTGAAATTGTGGAACTTCAGCTGTCACATGTGAAGGACTTGTTCCATTGTGAGAAATGTAACCGTTCGTTTAAATTGTTTTACCATTTTAAGGAACACATGAAATCACACTCCACTGAGAGTTTCAAGTGTGACATATGCAATAAAAGGTATCTTCGAGAGAGCGCATGGAAACAGCACCTAAACTGTTACCACCTTGAAGAAGGTGGGGTGAGTAAGAAGCAAAGAACTGGGAAAAAGATTCACATTTGCCAGTACTGTGACAAACAGTTTGACCACTTTGGACACTTTAAAGAACACCTTCGAAAACATACAGGTAATTGGGAAATACTTTAAAGTATATTGTTTTCTACATTCACTTGAAGTCTGTTTCCCCCTGTGTTTCCTGATGAGCAGGGTATGCACATACATACTCATTTCTTGAAATATTTGATGCTTTAAATGCAAACTAGTGTCTACCTTGAAGATGATGGCCACTCTTATATGACTTGCCCTTTTTTATATTCTTCATAGAAATTTGTAAAAAGTTTATTTGCTAAGTACCATGAATTATTAAATCCTAATTATAGTGTGACTTTTTGTTTCCCATGCTAATATGTTACATAGATAGACATTTATAAGCAATCTCGTAAGAGAGTGTGCTGTATTCAGTGGGTTTGAGTGGGCATATATGTATTTGTATACCGGATGTTCACCTGTGTGTGTGTGTAAGCCAGAGATGGATGAGTCTTTCCATAATTCTTCTTTTCAACTTTATTTTTGGAAGCAGAGTCTCACTGAACCTGAAGTTAATCAGTTCAACAAAATTGGCTGGTCAGGAAGCTTCAAGAATCTGCCCCCACTCCTCACACCTAGCTAAATGCTTGGGTTACATACCCACACTGCCATTCCTGGCTTTTTACATGATATCTGGAGGTACACACTCATGTCCTGTTGTCTATGCAGCAGGCACTTCCAGTAGTATATTTTTGAGCCAGGAAAAGATAGTCATCTCTGTCTGTCAGTCTTCACCTCTCTTAATGGCAAATATGTCAGGACTAGTGGACAGCCAGTGGAGGTGAGGTGCTTGAAGTCCTTTTACTCACCAAGCATTCCTCGCTAGATTTACTAAGTCAAGCACAGGACCCTACTACCAGTGACTTAAATTTTTGCTAGGCTCTAAACCCCATATAAGAGTGTGGAGAAAGCAGTTACCATGAGCTGCTAATAGTTGAATTTCTAGACAGTTGTGCCCAAGTTATTATATGTAGTAAGGCCATTTGGAGTGTTATTATTATTGAAATAGAGTATAGGTACATATGCCATTTAGAATCTTTCTTTGATAGTGGAGTTTGGATAGCTCCTGATGTTGATTCTTTCCCCTCCTCCTCTTCCTTCTCTCACTGCTCAAAGTCAGTTATAGTACACCAGTGGAAATTGAGGACTCATACTCACAAAATGTGTTATTCCTTAAGATCCAGCCCCAGTGATGATGCCTCACAGGAGGAAAAGTAGTGTGGAAGCAGATTTTCAAGCAAAAGAAAACACAGTCATAGAGGAAAGCATAAAAGCAAGTTGTGTGCATCCCAGTAGACAGATGGAGCCTGTAGAGTTGGGTCAAAGTAAAGGAATACCAAGAGATTGCTGGAGCAGGCCATCTGGGCTGCATACCGGAGAAGTGTGAGCAGGGAGAGGAGGGACTTTCCCATCCTGTGCTATAGGGCTGCAGACGTTTATGTTCTGTGTCTTTTTTTTTTTTTTTTTTAACTCTTCAAAGAATGTGAGGTAACAAATAACTTTTTTTTTTTAAGATTTGTTTATTGATTATGTATACAGTGTTTGTCCTGCATCACCAGATCTTATTACAGATGCTTATAAGCCACCTCATGTGGATGTGGTTGCTGGGAATTGAACTCAGGACCTCTTAACCTCTGAGCCATCTCTCCAGCCCGGAGATAGAAAGTAACTTAATTAGCTTTACTAGTTGTAAATTGTAGAGTATATGCTGTAGAGTCTGTTTAGCACAGAGGCAAACTGAACTTTACCTCCCTTATAGGCTTAAATGTGGAAGCAGAAGAATCGGGTTTCTGTTTTAGACCAGTGACTGGCAAAGTAGACTGATGTGAGATAAAACCTCCTGGCTCTGGATGAGGAAATTTTTTGGAGCAATCTGAAGAATGAGAGATTAGTTAACAGCAGCATTAGTAAAAAGAGGCAGAGTTTAGTAATAGGCAGGAGCCAAGGATTTGGTGGTCTCTGAAACTTGAAGGTGAATGAAACAGGGTGATCTTTCTGTTGGAGTGACCATGTGACTGGCATAAGCCAGAAGGAGGTGACAGAGAATACCTGATATGTTTGACAGTTGTATTTGAAAAACAACCTTGATGTGATGTACTTGGTCCCTGCTTTCCAAGGAGAATGGGAAAATCTGGATCATTCCTTACAGCCACGAGTCTGATGAACATGGTGGGTCCCTTTATAGTGAGGCCCCTTTCTTTGCATTAAGGAAATGGTATACACATCCCACAGATATGACAAATAGAGAAGAGAGGAAGCACTCTGAAGACTAACAGTCTACATATCTTAAAAAAAAAAAAAAAAAAAAAAAAAAAACAACAGCCATGCAGTGGTCATGCACTCAGAGGTAGGTAGGTTTCTGCTAGTTCAAGCCCAGCTTGATCCGCGTTCCAGGACAGCCAAGGCTACACAGAGAAAAACCCTCTCAAAAAAGTCATCTGGCTATTTCTAGATTTTTACCAGACTTACTAAACTAATTGTTTAATACAAATAGCTTGAGGGGCAGGCAGTAGAAAGTGATTCTTTCCTAGTTATGATAGATTTCTTAAAAGTAGCTAGCTACTGGCTCAAAGGGAAAACATAATGGAGAACATTGTTTGGGCATACAAAGCACCTAGCACTACTATTGGGGCGGGGCGTGGTAGAGAATGCTTGCCTCTAAACTGCGGGCATATTCCTTGCATTATCAAGTAACCATAAGCACATATGCTTCTGCCGTTTGGTTCATTTTAGACTCACACTTTTTTTTTCTTTTTGCAAGTTCTCATTAAGTAGCTCAGCTGATCCTTTTGCCTCAGCCTCCCAAGTGCTGGGATTGCAAATGAAACTCTTAGGAGGGCTTAAATTGTCTTTTACTGTGACTACATGTTATTTTAGTGCATGTCATTGTAACTCTTAAGTAAACACAAGGTTTTTGCTAGAGTTTGCTCGATGTAGTGTATGTAGTAAGCATCCTGGTACATACACATATTGTTATACACATGCTCATGTAAGTACCTTGGAAGGCTTTTTATTCCATGTATTATATGTACCTGTGCACTTGCCACCACATAAGTGGAGATCAAAGAACAACTCAGGAGTTGGTTCTTTCATTCTGCTGTGTGGGTTCCAGGGGTTGAACTCAAATTCATCAGTCTTAACAGCAAGTGTTGAGCCATCTTGTTGTATACAATTTAATTTTTAAGAACAGAAGTACCAGGTTAAAGAAATCTTGACAAACAACAGAATGCTTTTTATTCCTCCCTTACCTTCCCTCCCTTCCTCTCTGCAAACATATGTGCACATGTGTGTCTGTAGCATGTGTGTGTACCTGCATGAGTGTATGGATGTGGCACATGCATGAGTGAGTATGTATATGTTTGTGGAAGCCAGAGGTCAACTTCAGGTGTATTTCTCCACTTTATTAATTCATTTACTAGTTTATTTATTTATTTTGGTTTTTTGGAGACGGGGTTTCTCTCTGTAGCTTTGGTGCTGGCATTAAAGGTGCGAGCCACCACCTACACACACACACACACACACACACACACACACACACACCTTATTTTTGAGACAGAATCTCTCACTGAACCTGAAGTTCATCCACTAGCTAGCTGGCACCAGAGAGCTACCTGTGTCTACCCGAGTACCATGTCTGTAACCTCCTGGGCAGTTGTGCTATAGCACAGCTGGGTTCCTGTAGGTGGATGCTTGCGCTGCTGACACTTCACTGAGTCATCTTCCTGAGCCCCTCACATTATTCTTTCCCAAAGGCTGTTACAGTTTATGTTTATAGATTTCATTGGTAGTCTAAAATTATGCACTAATAAAAAATAATGGTTTTGTTTAGCATATTTGTCAGTGTTTCTTGAATTAAAGAGTTCCCATAACAACATTAATTAGGTACTACCTAGCTTTTTTATCATGTGCAAACTGTGTAAAAGTTGTATTTATTTTATTGGGAAACGAACATGTGACTTGGGAACTTATGTCAGTATGTCAGTCTGCTTGAGTATTTTGGTAACATCAGAATGCCCTTGTTACTGGGGTAGTGAAGCCTCTGACATCTTTTCTCTGCAAATGCAATGCTGTCTTTGAATCACCATACTCTGGACAATTCTTGTCCATCCACCTCCAAGCCTTTCAGCTCATCCTTCCTGTCAGTTTCTTATCTTATTTATGATTTCAGTCTTGACCTGAACCTTGCCATATCTTTTCTTTCATAGAAGGATGTAGGCAAAGTTTTCCTGTCCTGTAGCCACTCAAGTAATTACCCAGAGGATTAATATTAATTATAAATGTCGTCCAATAGCTCAGGCTTGTTACTATCTAACTTACATTTAAATTAACCGATATTTCTTATCTATGCTTTACCACATGTCTTGGTACCTTTTCGAAGTGTGGCATGCCCATCTTGTGTCAGTCACCCTTTGTCTCATAGTGAGTGACTCCAGATTTTGCCCTTCCAGCATTTTCCTATTCTGGCTTTCCTGCCTCACCTTATCCTGTTGAGCTATTGGCCAGTCGGCTTCTTTAGTAAACCAATCACAGCAACAAATCTGTTGTGTGTACAAAAGGATTATCCCACAGCAGAAGGATCCTACTTGTATTTAAAACCGGACTCCACATTGGAGTCATTGCATGTTGGAGTCTGTATATCCTTCCTTGTTAGTGGACAGTGCTGGAGAAAATGCTGCCTCAGTGGCAGTTTCTTGTCTGATGTATCTAATTGCTTCTCCATCCCTGCTGTGTATTCCCTTCCTTCCACTCTCTAGTTAGCATAGCTCTTTTTCCTCCCATCAGCTTGCTTTTCCTTCAAAGACCAGTGGTAAATCTTTTAACTTGAACCATGCCCATTTTTATTCTAATCCTTTTTTCCTCTTCCCCTGCATCTTCCTTCCCCACAGAGGGTCAACAGATGGTGATTTCTCTTTGATTAGAGATCTCTTCCAGTCCTCTTTTTTTTGGGGGGGGGGGGTCAAGACAGGTTTCTCAGTATAGCCGCCTTGGAGACTGTCCTGGAAAGCTCTGTACACCAGGCTGGCCTCGAACTCAGAGATCCGCCTGCCTCTGCCTCCCTAGAGCTGGGATTAAAGGCATGCAGCACCACTGCCCGGCTTCTTTTTCTTTAAGAGTATGTATGTATATTATATGTTTCTGGAAATTGAACCCTGGGCCCTGTGCTTGCTAAATACACATTCTATCACTGAGCCATATCCTCAACCCTACTTCTATCTAGGCTTTATTGACAGAACTCTGTTTTGGTTTCAGTGCTGAGTCTGTCATTAACTCCTCCATTCTGGTTTAGCCTGGCCCCGGGGCCACTGTACTGTCCCACTTTATAATTTTCCTGATATCCTTTGACCGTTCTGTTTCCACTCACTGTTAGTTCATCTACCTGCTGTCATAACTTGGGGTTTCCTTAGAACCTACTCAGGGTTTTGTAATTGTATAACATGCTGAGAATTTTGATCTATCTTGGAAGTATTCATTGCCACTGAAAAAGACTTCATCTATATATCAATCCATTCTGTATATAGAGATTCTCCAGAATTGTCTATACAACTATCCCATGGGAATCTCTACTTTGACTACCTCTTACAAAATAAATAAAATTTAGTGGCCCCCCTCCCCTCTTTAAATATATTTGGGTGCTTGCTTATATGTAAGTCTGCACACACAGGCTAGAAGGCATCTCCTGGAGCTAGAATTAATAGATGGTTGTGAGTTGTCTTGTGTGTGCTGGGAATCAAACTTAGGTCCTCTGGAAGAGCAGCTGCTGAACCATCTCTCTAGTCTCTCGTTTATTTTTTTGGGACACAGTTCCGTGTAGCTCAGGTGGCCTTGAATTCAATAAATATATTGTCCAGGATGATCACCACCTCTCTAGTACTGAGATACAGCTGTGTACCATCACACTCAGTTTATGTGATACTAAGGATTAAACCCAGGGCTTTGTGCTACTTTGCAAACAAACTAATAAATTCATGATCTTTCCCTGCATCTCCACTACAAACTTCATTTGAAGTCCTGCATTCTTGATATGAGGTGGCATGCTAAGCCGGAGATTTGGGATTCATCGTTAGTTACTCCCTCCTAACTCATCTACTCTTCAGTGCTGTACTTTAGTGAATTCAACTTTCCTTAGATCATTCTGTGCCAGGCAGAATTGCCCTGTTAGCTCTCTCCTTTTCAGTCTCCAGTGCTTTGAGTTTATTTTCATGAAAGTGTTCAGAGCATCAGCTTATTACTTTGCTTTTAGTTTTGTTAGAGACAGAGTCTCACTGTCTAGCCTTTATTGGCCTAGAACTTCCATCTCAGTTTCCCTGGTGCTAGGATTAAAGCGCATTCATCACCATGCTTCAATGAGTTTTGCTTTTTGAGACAGCATTTTGCTGTCAGAATCTTCTGCCTCTGCCTCTCCTCAGTGCTGAGATTATGGATCTGTGCATCCCTGTCCTTTTTTCTTTTATTGTCATCAAAAGTATGATATGGTACACAGTTAGTACAAAGAGGAAAAAAAGAGGTGCTTAGGGAAAGGATGGTTCTATATTTCCATAAAACAGAGCTTGGTTTTTATCAAAGGAAAACATGTGCATTATGAATTGTGAATGTGTTAATTAAGTCACACCTGTAGCTGTAGCACTTGGAAGCCTGAGTCAGAAGGTTTAAGTTTAATTCCAACATGAGGAACATGGGGAAACTATATTTCAAAACGGGAAGGAGGCAGAGGCACACACAGAAGAATGAGCCATAAGAACTTGAGGTCAGCCTGGTATACATGGCAAATCAGGCCTCACCCCACCTACATACACACATGCACCCACATATGCACGTCATCTGCAGATGAATATGAGCTGGGTATAGGGGTACAAACCTTTAATCCCAACACTTGGGAGCAGAGGCAGGCCTGGTCTACAGGGTGAGTTCCAAGGCAGCCAGAGATACGTAGTAGAGACCTTGTTTCACAGAAGACGACGACTTTAATAAAGCTAGCCAAAGGTGTGCCTCAGTGGTGGTGGATCATTTTCCTGGCATCCATGAAGCCTGTGGTTCAATCCCCAGCACTGCAAAAGAAGAAGAAGAAAATAATCAAAATGATCTCATATTGCCTTTGTTGATGTTTTCAATTCATCGATGTGGTTTTTTTTCTTGCAATAGGTGAAAAACCATTTGAATGTTCAAATTGTCATGAGCGGTTTGCTAGAAACAGCACTCTTAAATGTCACCTCACTGCATGTCAAACTGGAATAGGAGCAAAAAAGGGAAGGAAGAAGCTTTACGAATGTCAGGTATGTGTGGGTGTATTTTGTTCTCAAAAAGGAACTTACTGCAGTCACTGTGCGTGCAGATTAAATAGTATTGACTCACGAGGTTTAGAAGCTTTTGACTTGATAGTAGTGCAAAAAGCTATGTGTTCAGTTGAAACCATTCTTGGCATTTTGAATTCTGATCTTTTCGTGAATCAGTGATACCCAATAGGACATTGTCTTGTGACACTGGGCAGCAGGAAGCCTCAGCTCCCAGTTAACTGTCCAGTCACAGTAGTAAACAAAACTGTTACTCTCTGTGGCTGAATCCATTGTGTGACCTCAGAACAGCTATAATCTGGGCAAAGACAAAATTGTAAAATCCTTAAACAACGGGGGTGGGTGGGTGTTTGTTTTGTTTTTTAACTTTAGCAGCTCTTGAATGTGAACTTTGTAGGTGACAGTTTCCTGTTACAGTGTCAAAGGGTTAAATGTGCCTGTTTGTGCTACTGTAGTGTCTGATAGGTTAGGCTAGTAAATGCACTTTTGCTACAGCATTGCATGGTGAATTGGCATGCAACTCTGAGTCAAGGAGTATCAGCATCTCAAGCAAACAGAGCCTCAGAAAGACTTGGGAATAAAGAAAAGCCTTTTACTTTGTAAGGGTTATTAGATTCGCCCTCCCCCCCCCCCCAAGTCAGGGTTTCTCTGTTAACAGCTCTAACTGTCCTTGAACTCACTCTTTAAATCAAGCTGGCTTCAAACTCAGAGATCCACCTGCCTCTGCCTCCTTAGTGTTAGGATGAAAGGCGTGAACCACCACCATCTGGTGGGTTATTAGAATATTTTTGTTTGTTTTTATTCAACCCTAGATGATGAGTGTTAATAACAATTGCCCTAAATAGTACAGTAGTGCTTATGGATATGCAGGTTTAAAGACAGTCTCATAGCTCAGGCTGGCCTCAAACTCCCTTTGTAGCTGAGGGTGACATTGAATTATGTATGATCTTCTCTAAATCTCCCACACCTGGCTTGGGGGAGTAATTTGTTTGGGTGTTTATATTTATTATTGCAGTGGCACACATGCTGCAGTACATGGAGGTCAGAGGACAGTTTGCAGGAGTTTATTCTCTTTCACCATGTGGGTTCCAGAGATTGAACTCAGGTCCCCAGACTTGTAGGCAAATGCCTTTACCATTGAGTTATCTCACCTGCCCACAGTTAGTTATTTTAACCATGAGAACAATTATTAGCATCTGGGAGTGGGAGAGGGACAGGGAAAGCAGACAAGATACAGCAATGGTCTTTTCCATGATTGGTACTTTTTTTTTTTTTTTTTGTCCCAAATAATGTCTAGATCTTGAAGCTTAGAATTAGACCCAGTACCGTGCCTTGTTTATGCTTGGTAGGTTCTCCACTCAGCTAATCTCAACCCCTTAGTGTATTTTATGGAGAATAAATGTGTTCACATTTACTTCAGTTTGATTATAAGTATTATTAACATATTATGCTTGGTGTTTTCAGGTTTGTAACAGTGTGTTTAACAGTTGGGACCAGTTCAAAGATCACTTGGTAATACACACCGGAGATAAACCCAACCATTGTACTCTGTGTGACTTGTGGTTTATGCAAGGAAATGAATTAAGGAGGCATCTTAGTGATGCTCACAATATTTCAGAGCGTATAGTAACTGAAGAGGTGCTTTCAGTAGAAACACGTGTACAAACTGAACCAGTGACATCAATGACTATCATAGAACAAGTTGGAAAGGTGCACGTGTTACCACTGCTGCAGGTCCAGGTGGATTCAGCACAAGTCACTGTGGAACAAGTCCATCCAGATCTGCTGCAGGATGGCCAGGTGCATGACTCACACATGAGTGAGCTCCCAGAGCAGGTGCAAGTGAGTTATCTGGAAGTGGGTCGCATTCAGACTGAAGAAGGTACTGAAGTGCATGTGGAGGAGCTGCATGTTGAACGGGTTAATCAGATGCCAGTTGAAGTACAAACTGAGCTTCTAGAAGCTGACTTGGATCACATGACCCCTGAAATCATGAGCCAAGAGGAGAGCGAGCCTAGCCATGCAGATGCTGCTGAGGCTGCCATGGAAGATCATGAAAATGCTGAGGGGTTAGAGACTAAACCAAGAGAATATCCCCAAGCTGGAAAAGCAGAGAATGACAGAACATCTATGCCAGTTTTAGAATGAAATAACAATTACATTTTTAAATTTACATTTGGGGTAAACTGATGGGCAGTGTGACCTTAAGCTAGCAGATAAGTGGACCAAAGTTAAACTATTTTCTGTTGTGCTGAACTGTTTCTATGGAAACAGACTGATGTCCTTCCTTCCAGTTAATGCCACAGAATGGGAATATTTCTCATAATGAGTGGGAGCTTTGAGAAGTATATTTCTGGTAACTTAAATGAATTATATTCTTATTATATAGTTGGGTACGAATGCATCTATTTTCATTGTGGTAAGGGTCTCCTTATTCTCTTCCCCAGGTCATGTCCTTAATTCCTTCCATATTATAAAATCATACATAAAACCATTAGAATACATGTCTTTGTATTCTAATGCATGTTAGGAAATTGAGTCTGTAGGCAACACAAAGCTGCATGAGGGAAGTGCATTGTTACTGTGCAGTAAACATTGGGATCTGGCTGGCTTTATTTTGAACAACATTCTTGTCTATCCAGTAGTTACAAATGCTGTCTCCAAAATAGAAATGGTGGTGGCAGAATTTCTAGAATGTTAAAGAAAGAAGAAGAAAGAAAACAAAAAAAAAAAAACAAAAAACAAAAAACAAAAAAAAAAAAAAAAAACACCCTTGTGCCTTTTCAAAGCCAACAAAACTTCAGCAAAACATCTTTGTTTCTTTCAAAGTTTGTGTTTTAAGGGGCGGTGTCAACTGCTCTGGTACTTGATACTTTTGCTTATAATGACAACCAATTCTTCCTTTAAGTTATATGGCAGCTGAAGGGCCATTTTCAATTGGAAAGATTCATTTATATCTGTGGTAAACTTTATTTTGATGAGAAGTTGCACTAGTATTTTACCACCAGATGAAAAAAAAATTAGATGAGCATCATTTTTAAATTAATGTATTTAAAATAAAGTACAGAGGAAAAGTATGTATATAATATATCAGGCTTTGTTTTGAATGGAATCTTTTCCCCCAATCCTTAATGTAAAGATTTTGTGCTATAACTTTTAAAGCCATACAAATAAGAGTGCTAAACTGTGGACTTAAAAGTAGGTGTGTAAATATTTTTAATCAGTATTACTTGGAAAATAAAAATATAACAACCACAAAATCAATATGATATTTTCTTTACCTGTTAAATACTGGGAGATATTTACATTGTAAAGTAAACTTTAAAATTATGTATTCATGACTCTTTTTTTTCTTTTTAATTATTTATTATTCTTTTATGTGTGAGGGTGCTTTGCTTGTATGTATGTGCACCATGTGCATGCCTGGTACTTCTAGAAGCCAGAAGATTCTTGAACTGGAGTTAGAGATCTGCCACAGGGGTGCTGGGAATCAAACCTTGGCCCCTGGAAGAACAGCCAGCCTTCTTAACTGCTGAGCCATCTCTCCAACCCTCTTATTTTTTTTTTAATTACCAATTTGGTTGGAGGTATTTCATGTGTTTTTGTGACTAATAACATGGCTCGATAGAATATTGTTAATACATACTTCTTTAGCTAAATAGGCAATGATATAGTTCTTAATGACACAACAAGAAATGGTCTTTTTTTGTTTTTTTAAGTAGTGCCTACTATTTTAAACAATTTCTCTACTTTTTAAAGTAAACATAAAGGACCAGTTCAAGAGTACTTTTGGTAATCCTGGCATTAAGTGTAATCAAAAAGTATACTGAAGAAGTGTTTTATATCACTCAAGTTGACAACATTCAGATGGAAATATGAAAGTTTCTAGTTTATATTCAAAAGAGTTTGTGGTGGCGTCAGTATGTTTGCTCTGTTTGGCAGTTGAGTACCCACTACAAAGCTCATTTATATTTTCTTTGACGTTAAAAAGTCCTGAGAGGTTATGACAATGTTTCAGAGTGAGCTGTGGGTGTGGGCATATGCTTTAATCCTGGCAGAGCATGACTTCAAACATGTCATTTACCAACTAGTGTCTGGTGAGTTTTGAGTGTTGTAAGAAGTAAGTCAAGGTATGAAAGTGTGAGCAGTTCTCTTTCAAGAGCTGTGATCACAAAATAGAGATCAGAGGCAAAGGCACTTCAAAGTGTTGAAATGATCACTTGAGTTTGCATATTTGGCACATCAGAGACAACTCACATTTCCTTTGCCCCAAACCTAGCATGTTGGATTTGACTGCTAATGTTGAGGGAAACAGCTCACTAGGGCTAGGGTGAATGTGCATTACAGTTTGCAAAATATTTTGCACATAACAAGCTCTTTAAAAAATCTGTATTTGCTCCAAGTAGTAAATTGGGCTTATTCCTAGAGTGTTTTCCCTTCATTCCCACAGGCCTTTAAGCTTAGGTCTATCTAGAGTGTGGACAGCAAGCTGCTCTGTGGGGTGCGGTGCTTGCATTACAGCTTATGTCACCCCCTACTCACTGAACACCAACAGTCTAGGTATCTAGCAATTCAGTTCTGATTACCCAGGCTTACAGCAGAATCCCTCAAATTAAATACTTTGCACTGTGTTTTGTTTTTTGAAACAGGGTTTCTCTGTAGGTTTGGAGACTGTGTCCTGGAACTCTCTTTGAATACCAGGCTTGCCTCGAACTCACAGAGGTCCGACCGCCTCTGCCTCCCCAGTACTGGATTACATCTTCAATTAACACAAGTTGTCTAAAGTGGCAATGTGGTCATTAAGGTGTTCAATTGAAAACAGTCAACTGCCCTTGCTTCACATAGGCAGATGCAGCCAACTGACTGGAAGCGTTTGTGCTCAGCCAACTGTGAACCCTACCCCAAAGTTCAGTAGTGTCCTAAAACACCCCAGGAGCCAGGAAAGCACTGAACGTAAAAACACTTTCGCTGTTGTGGGAAAGGATGTGGCTCAAGAACAGAAGAGATGCATCTCTAGGGTGAAGATGTGGAGTTTTGTGATGTTGCCTCCTCCAACACACTGATGTCTTCACCAGCCCTTGAGCTCTCTTGTCTGAAGCTTCCAGAACCTGGGCTGATATAATCGTCCATTTTTGGTCACCTAGCTCAGTGCTCAGTTGTACCTGTAGCTCCTCTGTTTACTTGGGGTGGGGGAGGGGATGCACCTGAGTGCAGCTGATAATTGTGGCTGCTGTTACTGTTGGCTTCTCTGATGACCTAAGCATGGTACAGGCTGGTGAGGCCAAAGGGTTATTCTAAGTTACAGAAGACAGTGTCCATCAGGTTTTAAAAGTTTTGAGGTCTCCTATACTCAGGAGCAGGGCTAGAGACTGTTTTTATATCATCACCAGATGATCAAAGAAAAACTAAATCCTAACAATACATTTAAAAGCCAGACATCTTGGACATACACAGAAACAGAAGGTTCTCATGGCTTAAATAGCTGGCAAAGATTGCAGTTTAAATGCACTCTTAGGAATATTTTCAGAAAGATTTAGCACTTTGGCTCCCATCATCCTCAACTTAGAATTAAAGGTTCTCAGGCTTACAAGTGTCCATCTCTAGACTGCATTTTATATGTTGAATAAGCCAACAACAAATGTCTGAACATAAAGTTCTTACAAGGTGGATTTTAATTTATACCTGCGGTTGAGCATGGCTAGTTATCTTTAGCGACAATGTACGGTCCTTAAGGAGTTTACTTGAAAGTAGTCTTACTTTCTATTCTTTGGGAAGTGAGGTTAGCCTTTGAAGTCACCAACACTAACCTTGTGTTAATTACATTTGGAGAAAGAAACCTAGAGAAAGTGTATGTCATGCATGTGTAATGTGCTATACTGTGCTGTGCCTCCTAACAAAACCTGTCATGAAGGACCCAAATGAGAATCAGTGCCACACTAAACCTGCTCGCCGAGGGAGGCCTAGAAGTGTGTGGCTCTAAAACCGTAAGTGAAGAGGCTGCTTTCCATATAGTCAGAACTTAAAGGATGCCTTAACCTTCGACTCTGCTCTTTATACTGCAGCCCCTCCTATGTGGTGAGTACAAAGGCAGCATCTTTCCCCCTTGATCTTGTGATTTAGCTGAAATAACCTTTGCTTGGTACTGTAGCCTGGGAAGGAAGTTTCACTAACAATAGCTGTCAGTCATAAATTACCTATTATACATCCACCTTTCTCAGTGTATTTATTGTTAAATGGGGTAAGAAAATGAACGGGAACTAGTTACACTGTTCAAGTTCTTACCTACCTCTAAAAGACCTTTTTTGCTTCAGGTTGTACACAGCGTGGGGTAAATACTCATTTTCTGGAATCTATACCAGCTTTAATGGGGCTGGGAGCAGAGGAGATAAGAGATCAGTAAAGCTGTCAAATTACATGCAGCAAATTGCCTCATCCCCTTGTCCTGAGGCTGTAGGACTGTGTATGAGTGGCTGTTCCATCTGTTAATCCCCCTTTTACTGACATTCTAAAATCCAAGAAAACGGCAACCTATTTTATGTTACTCCCACAGATTATTGCATCTTTTTCTTTAAATTTACATAGTCCAGAATATCTGGGGGTAGTTAGATTACTTCAAATGTGTAAGATGATGCTTAACTTGGAGAAAAGTATTCCATCTGTCTAAAGAATTGTGGGAACTTCCCCCAAGAAGTTCATGTTGTTTGCTTGTTAACTGACAAGAAAGAGCGCTGGGGCTTGGATAATACAGGCCATTCTGCATGTGGCCTTCCTAACCATGGTCCCGCTATACTTCTTTCCTCTCTAAATATGTACCTGAGTTTCTTAAGATGGTCTTTTGTTGGGCAGGGGAAGAGAGTTAATCCAGGGTGCCCCTCTGGATTAATCCTAACTTCTTCCTGGTGAGTGAGCAGATAGAGTGTATTGTGTTGGTCTGGGTTAGCACTTGGGAATTTGCCTTACTAAACAAGTTCCCAGATATCACTGGCTGTTAGTCTTGAGGGTCACACTTGGTGAACAACTGGCATAAGTGACATAGGACACTTCTAGAAAGCAGTTGATCAGCCAGTGGAATGAGTGTGTGTGTGTGTGTGTGTGTGTGTGTGTGTGTGTGTGTGTGTAAAAGAGAGAGAGAGGGAAGGAGGGAGGGAGGGAGGGAGGGAGAGATGTTTTGTTTTTTCAGTACTGGGTATCAAACCTAATGCTTTGACTATGCTAAAGGAAGTGCTGTTGGGGGCTGGAGAGGTGACTCAGATTAAGAGCACTGGCTGCTCCTCCAGAGGTCCTGAGTTCAATTCCCAGCAACAATATGGTGGCTCACGACCATCCATAATGAATCTAGTGCCCTCTTCTGGCCCGCAGGCACACACGCAGACAGAACACTGTATACATAATAAATAAATCTTAGGAAAAGAAAACAAAAATTGTCTTTAGCCATGGAGTGACTTTGAAAGGCTCCTTTATAGAGCAGCCACATACTAGTATAGAAATAAACTTTGTTGTCTGTTGTTTATGGTAGCTTTTTATTGTAATGACTGGATTGAGACAGTCATGAACTTTTCATACCAAGCAAAAACATTCTATGTTGTCTTGGCTGTTTTCATGTTCTTGAAACACAAATTCCATAAAGATAGGAAATATTAGCAACAGACTAATTGACCTGGAACACTCCTGTTGCTTTCTTGATAATTGCATTCAGTAGACACAAAAGGTTAACTCATACCTGTCAATAACCAAATGTCAGTGTATGAGCTTACATTCTGGTGGAGGTGCCTGGTAGACTGTGTTAGACAAGTAACTGTTGTGTGAAGCTGTAATTGCCTAAGGAATGCTAGGGAGGGAGTAAAACGAATTCAGAGCCATAGTTCAAACAAAGCAGTGCTTATTAAGCCTAAAACAAAATCAGTTGTCTTATTTTAACTACACAGTAGGTACTTACGTTTAAGTGTTATTGGATCTAGAGCCTCTTGCTAAATAACACCCAATGTCAATTATAAGAAAGGATAGCAAAATGATACATGAAGTGGGTTGGGCAGGTTTAAGCACAGGGACCCTGTTATGAGCACTTTTCTTGCCAACCGGTCCCACTGTGTAGTCAACCCCAAATAACACACAGAAACGCTGTATTAGATATAAAGCTGTTGGCCTGTTACTAGTGTTTCCTATCGGCTAGCTCTGTCTTAAATATTAACCCATTTCTATTAATCTAAGTGTTTCCACGTGGTCTTATCTTACTGGAGAGAGGATCCAGACCCCTCCTCTCACTTCTACATTTTGACTCCTTACTACATCTCCCAGAATTCTCCTTGTCTCCTAGCCCCGCCTCTCTTGCTTCCTATTTGCTTTATTCATTAATAAGTGAAACATTTACAGAATGATATCTCCCATCAGGGCCCCCAAAAGCTAATAGTCCTAATTCTTCCTGTTGACCATTTGTCACCCCACCTAGGAGCCCGCACAAATGCAGACCTCAGAGGCTATAGAAAACTGATTGGTCTATAAAGCGTGGGCTTGGATGGTTTAAATTGATCGGCTCGCACCTCGCATGCTCTTAATGCTATGAGATGATTGGTTTACAATGGGTGGGCTTTGTTGTAAACCCTATAAAAGCTGTCTCAATTCTGTACTCGGGGTCCTCAGACCTCTACCCCTGCGAGGCATATGACTGTAGACCCCAGTGCACTTGGAATATAAAAAACCTCATGCATTTTGCATCAAGGCAGCTTCTCATGAGTGCTTTGGGGTGTGGACTTTCCTGAGTTGGAGCGTGAGGGTCCACGCTCTGCGGTCTTTCAGTCCCAGCACTAGCTGGGACACAGGAGGATCCCAGGGGTGTGCCTAGCCAGCCATGCCAGTGGAGCCAGGGCTCAGAATAAATGAGAAACTCTGTCTCAGTAAGGTGGAGAGTGATTGAGACACCCAACATTGTTCTCTGGCTGCCTCATTTGTGTACAGCACCCCTCAGAAAACATTTTTAAATAACAGAATGTCTAGAATATTGGTGGAATTAAAGCTAACAGAGTTGGTGGCCTCTTAGTCACTGATGTCCTCCACTTTTTTTGTTGTTGCCGTTGAATTACATTTGCTAAAATAAAAGTAATGTGGTTTAGAATGATGGGGAACAATTAAAACCACCCCAACCATCCATCAAAGAATTTGTTGCTAGATGGTGGTGTGTGCATGCCTTTAATCCCAGTACCTGGGAGGCAGAGGCAGGCAAATCTCTGTGACAGACCTTGTGTCAGGGGAAAAGAGGAAATAATTTGTTAACATTAGATGAAAATCATGCCATGTATCTCTGGGAAAGAGAAGAGGAAGAAGGGAAAAGGAGAACAGGGGAGAACTTTGTAAGAACTGGATTACCACAATTGTTTTAATTATTTCCATTTAATTCTGTTTTAGATTGGACTATGACAAAGCCAAAACTGGGAGCTGGCGAGCTGGCTCAGCCTGTCCACCGGAGTTCAGTCCTTAGCAACTACCTAGTCTTGATAAATGCTTCATTACTACAACAATATTAGGGTTTTATTTTTATTTATTTAATAATAATAATTATCATTTTTATAAGGCATCTCCCTGTAGTCTTGGTAGGCTTGGAACTTGCTATATAGACTATGTTGGTCTTGAACTCACAGAGATCAGCTTGCCCCCACCTCTGGAGTGCTGGGATTAAAGTCACACACCATCATTCATGGCCCGTTATTGGTTCTTAAAATGTCTGGTAAAGTTAAAGAACAAACAACATTAATAAATACTAGTTGTTCTGAAAAAAAAGTGATTCGATTTTAAGCCTCAATTGTTTCCCTTCTGAGAAAATATATAAGTAGGAACTTGGACATTTCCCTCCTGGACTTAGCTGTGTTTCCATTCTCAAAGTAATAAAGGCAGACAGGTTGGATGGCTGATTAGTTCAAGTGATAACTAGAGGAAGAGAAGATCCGTGAGAGGCAGTCACCTAGAATGTCATACAAGGACAAAAATCTACAGAAGACAAGATAGAAGGAGAGGATCTGGTACATCTAATGTCCACTGGGAGATTCTGAGGGAGAAAAACAAAACAAAACTGGGAAGGACTAAGTGTTCATGTGTCTCATACACACACACACACACACACACATGTGTACACACATGTATGCGCACATACACATGTACACACACGTGTACACACACTTATACACATACACACACCCCAGTTCATACACTGAAACTAAAGTTCCTAGTTTGTTGGTATCAGGAGGAGGGCCTCTGGTAAAGAATCAGGCCATTAGAATAGAGCTAACCTCATATGTAAGGATAAAGTTATGGAGAGACTGATCCTCTGAGGGTCAATGAGAAGCTGGTAGTCTGCGGCCCATTTAGTTCCCATTTCCAGAACTTGACCATGTTGGCACCCTTAGTTCAGACTTCTAACTGCAGAGCTATTGATAAGAATATGTCTAAGGTAATTGATTACACAGCCCAAGCCAAAGCAATACTTTTCTATTCAATATTGTCGAATTTTGTGAAGACATTCATTCTCAGATTTGGGTTATACAAGGCTCTGAAACAAAAGTACCTGGGTTAGGCGGCACCATTTTGAGTTGCAGATTTCACTATGTAATGATAGTTTGCAGTCTTAAGGGGAAAGTCCACATTCTCTTCTAAGATTTGTCAGGGGTCACCAAAGAGGGATGGAAGAAGGAAAACTAGAGGTGGGAGGGCCCCAAGAATGGACTAGGTTCGTAGTCAGTGTGGGTGTGGTGTCCTAGATAACGTAACTGGAAGATGAGAGTAGAATGCTCTGATTTGGAAACAGGAGACTCCATCGTGACAGCTCAAAGAAAATTGAGAATGCAAGGGGCTGGTGGAACGGGGTCTGGCAAGCACCCTTGAAGCAATTTCTTACCAAGTCTACCTTTTCCTTGGTGTGAAGGTTTTGCCACTGTTTCCTATAAAAATGTTAGCCCAGCTAGGCAATGTGCTGAACACCTTTAATCCCAGCAATTGGGAGGCAGAGGGTGGTGGATCTCTGTGAGTTCAAGGCCAGCCTGGTATACAGAGTGAGTTCCAGAACAGCCAGGACTGTTTCACATAGAAACCTTGTCTTGGTATGTTTCAAGACTAAAAGGGCCCTTCAAATCTCTTTTTTAAATGTGATACTTTATCTTTTATTTTATTGTTTTACAAAGAAAACAGGCTGGTGGTGGCATGCAGCACTGTAAGATTCCTATTTTTTAAAGACAGAGAACCCTTATCCTCCACCAATAGATGACAGGCTGAGGAAACGGTTCTTCCAGGGCCCTGCCTTCCCTGAGAGGCCAGTGCATGGAGCTGCCCAAGGTTTTTCTGTCGGCCATACGGTTCCTGACCTCTTTAAGGAGCAAACATTCCTGTTTGCCCCGGAGTAAGCTGCAGGGGCAGAAGGAAAAGCCTTGCCTTAAGGATGGAGTCCAGCTTCTTGGTTTCAGCACCAGCATTCTGCAGCCTGGGGACGTCGTGAATCATGTCTGCCTTTGATTTAGTTTCCTTATCTGCTGAAAAAGGGTGGTAATACTAGAACCTAGCTCAGGTAGGTGTGAGGAATTAGTCTGTAAAATTATTAAATATAGTGTCTGGCATACAGAAAAAAAAATATTCCGGTTCCTCAATTTCTGCCTCATAAGGGTTTTAGATGTAAGTTGTTTTGATCCTTGTAATTTTGTCCTGGCATTCGGGAATACTTGGGGTGGGCAATAGAAGAATGTGGACAAATTGCTCACAAAACTGACATTAGACTCCTGGATCTAGCTCGGTCATTAAACCATGTGTGAGACCCTTGTTAAGTCAACTGACTCTTCTGAACTCGGTTTCCTCCTCTTGAAATAAAGCTCCTTAACTCCGGGAGTTATCTTGTAATGTTCTGTGGCCTCTGAACGAAATCCCCAGCCCTACGCTCGATGCAGTCACCTGGCATCCTTGTTTATAAGCTAGAGAAGTAGTATTTGCACCCACCACTAGCATGCCACAGCAGGGAGTACAAGGGGGCCTGGGGGTAAGCTGCACCGTGAGAACTAGGCCCCGCGCGTGCCAGGGATCCAGGCCCAGGGTGACAGGAGCACTTCTTTTCTTCAGAGCTTAAAGCCCTGCCAGACTCACCCGGAGGAGTTGTCTGTCACACCGTGCTTTGCAGGAAACCTTGCTCTGGCTTGTGTGGCCTTTGCTTGGAGGCAAAGAATGGGACGGCTGGGTCGAGAGCGCCCAGGAGCTGTTTCAGCAAGGTGTTCCCTTGACTGGCTTTCTGCTACCTCTCCGCCTCCCATCCTCGCTCTAGGAGGGATCCTCTGTGCAGCAGGCCCGAACCCCCTTCCGGAAAGTCTGCCGTGGGTGTCCTCCCCCATCCCGCCACACTACACACTCCCCTCCCTTCCGCTCCTCCCTCCTGGCTGCCATAGAAACCAGCCTGCCAGGTCCAGGCCCGCGGTGCGCGGCGGTGGCCATCCAGTCTCCTTCCCCGGCTTCCCAGAGCCAGCCTCTCGCTCAGGATTGGTCCTGTTCAGGACGCTGAGGGACACGGGGTTTGCCACCGCCCTGTGGGTCAGATCTGCTGCTCATCACAGCTCGCGGAGCCTTAGCGGGAGACGCAGACGTCTGCGCTCCGGGACACCCACGAGCCTGCTCCAGCGCCTGCCACTCTGCGCGCCTAGCCTGGCCGCACAGCGAGCTCCCGGGGCGGCCTCCCGACTGAGGTAAGAGGCTCGTAGCCAGCGCCCAGGTCGCGCCAGCCTCGCCACCCCCCCCCCCCACCCAGGCTATAGATGTGCGTGGTTAGGAAGTGGCACTTCTCCAGGACCGCAAGAGAGAAAGGGAGATACAAGTTCTGGTCAGAGGTGGCGGTGAAGTGCGGTTAGAAGGTTAAACCCATCAGCAAGCTGAAGAAGGGGACATTGGCTCCAGGGTGCGGGCTGTCACCCTTGTGTGCGGGGGTAGCCCTGGTCTGGGCGCTCGTGTGCATGCTTGTGTGTGTACGGTGCGGTCACCCGTGTCTGTGTGCAAGCCACACGTGAGCCAGAGGACAGCCGAGCGCCTCCCATGCACACAGCGGTTCTCTGGACCACAGGCGTGAGGCACCAGCTCAAATCTGTAAGTTTGTGACTAGGGCTGAGCATCTGTGTGACCACAACTTCTCACAGGTGTGGCCCGGGAGAGGAGGTGGCACGAATCCTCAATGAGCATGCACCGCAATCCTCCCTAGAGAAAGGTACTTCTTTGGGAAGCCCCAACAAAGTAAAGAGGAACTTCGTTGCTCTTCCCGGGTATCTCTCTAGGATTATTATAATGGGGGCAGAGGACTTGGAGGTCCAACCAGGAAGGGACATCAACAGTCAAACGCCTTCTGCAAGCAGAGCCCATTGGCTCCGATGGAGAAGGAAAGAGCTGGATTTTCCCCTTTCCCTCTCTTCCTGCTCCTCTCTTCCCTCACCCTTAGTCTCTCCCTTTCCCAGTTTCTCCCCCTCCGGAGTGTAGTGGACAAGAGAGCTCTATGTTTAAACCACACTCCCCCACCCCATGTCAAAAAAAGGGCAAACGAATCACTTTTTAAGTGCTCACCGTGTAATTCAGACAAGTTTGGAGATTAAACAAATCGCATTTGCACTGTGGGGCCTGGGGCATCCAAAGGGAAACAAACAAAACCAGACGAACAAAACATTCGTTCCAAGTTATGGCTTCAAACGGGAATGTAAAACTGGTATTTGTTTATCGTAATAGGGATTTTTTAAAAAAATGTTTGAAAATCCTTATACACAGTTTGCATCATCAGCATTCAGTGTGATTCACAGAAACACTTGAAGAGATGGTTTCTGTTAGTGTTGCAAAAGCCTTTCTAAATTTTGGTTGCCATGGTAACCAAAGAAGGTGCCCTGCACTTAGAGAGAGAGGCTGCCTGGCTGCCCCTCCCATCGCCACGGCAATAACCAAATTCATAACAAGAGATGTTTCTTTTCCTTAAAGTAGTTAAACTCCACACCATGTTTTTGTGGTTTCTTAAGTTATCTCAGACAGATAAGAGTAAACACTGCCCCCAGCAAGTCAAATGGCCATCACTCCTGAGGGCCCAGCTCTCTTCCCACACTAACAGAGGACAGAGGAGCTTTTTGATGTTCAGGGAACCCTGGCCTGGGACCAGACTGCCCTCTCTACTTAGCAGTTAAATTTGGAATTCTAATTAGCTTTCTAATTAGGAGCTGGAGAATGTAGGTGGGGGGCCTGGCAGAGGCTACTGAGGAACAAGCTGAACCCTGCTCTCCACAGATTGGTGTTTGGTGGTCCGCTGAGTGTGCTTAGTAAAGTTCTCATGCTCTTATTTTTGGACTGGCCACTATTAAGTGGTAAGCCTAGAAAAATTTTCAAGAAAGGCCTTTTTCTTGTTAGGGAGGGAATGCGGCTGGGATTTGGGGCTGAAGTCTGTGATTTTCCTTATTTGAGCTGCATTTAAAATAAAGACAGTTTTGTATGAATCTAAATTTCCCAGTCATGACTACAAATAGGTTACAGAACTCTCTACGATCTCATTTAGCTTTAGCTAAGGTTTTAGTTTGGAAAGCTTAATTTGGGACAAACAGTGGTACCACACTTCAAACATGTTCATCAGCAAATGTTGGTGCCTTTAAAGGTACGCTTCTTCAACAGCCACAATTTCTTTGGTTTCTAGACATCCATCTCACACATTAGTAACACATGAATGGAAAATTTGAAAGCTTCTAGATTTATAGTGTCAAAGGGGCCCAAATATTTAGTCTGAGTATAGTCATATTTTCAGCCACATACAGAGCTTCATTTGGGAGAATCTTAAAAAATGTAGACTTAAATTCCACATCAATCTATGTTTTTCTAGGGTTGAAGAATCTTCACTCATTGACGGATTTTCTAGAATTTGTTATAAACCTCAGAAGAAAATATTTATGATGTTAGTACTCTACAGCTGGAATGAAGTCTATCATAGTTCTTAATTACTCTGAGTAGCTTCCAGGTTAGCTCGGCTGCTGCAATACAGTTGTACAAGGGGGTAAGTTGCAGTCAAAAGACAAATGATTTCAGTTAGCCACCTGGAAAATTAAAACAAAAATATAAGTCGCTTTCAAAACGGTTATCAGTCAAGAGTTAAAGCAAATTGGAGTGAGAAGGAAGGTGAACTGGGGTGGTGGAAGGTTGGACAGGGAAGAGAACAGCTGTCAGGGAAGTCTCAAGTGAGGAGAAAGCAGATCAGGACGAAGGGGATGGAAGAGAACACTGAGGATAAAGAGGGTTACACAGAAGGACAGCCAAGTTGCATAACCAGAGTCTAAAAAGAATTCCACTCTTCGTTCTCAACAAGAGCACTGACACTTTAAAAAGAGATCGATTTTATTCTTAATTATGTGTCTGAATGCAGCAGGGGTGTGTGCATATGCTGGAAGAAGTCAGTTGCTCTGGGGCTGTTGTGAACCACCTAATGTGGGAACTAGGAACTGAACTCGGGTCCTCAGCAAGAGCAGCCTATGCTCTTAATCCAACTACATCCTCATTACTAAAACCCTTTATCTGACAATGGCAGGCAATGGGGTCAAGGACATGGCTCAGTGAGTAAACACACTTGACCGTGTACGTCTGGAGATTTGAGTTCCGATTCCCAGAAGCATGTAAAAGCCAGAACTGGTGGTGCACATGTGTGTGTAAACTCAGCAGTCCTAAGGATGTGGAAGGCAGAGACTGGAGAATTCCCAGAAAGCTCTAGGGGTAGCTAGTCTGCAATACCCAGCACAATGGCAAAATAAGAGATCCTGCCTCAGTCAAGATGATGAGTGAGAACCAGTTCTTCTGGGTGGCCCCTGACATCCACATATGCTCTGTGGCATGTGGCATGTTCTCTCTCTCTCTCTCTCTCTCTCTCTCTCTCTCTCTCTCTCTCTCTCTCTGTCTGTCTGTCTCTCCTTGAATTTCTGCCCCTTCAACTCCAACTTGCAGATAAAATATGAGCTCTTGGCTACTGCACCAGCACCATGTCTGCCTGCCTGCTTTCAGTCTCTCTGCCATGATGGTCATGGACTCACCCTCTGAAATTGTAAGCAAGGCTCCAACTAGATGCTTTCTTTTATAGATCACCATGGTTGGTCATGGTGCCTATTCACACAATAGGAGAGTAACTTAGGCAGCCTCTGTTTGTCACAATGGCTGGATCAATGGTATAAGAATATTTAGCTCATTGGTATATACAGTAAGTGATTAATAAACGTAGGCTTTAGTATTCTCCATGTTATAATGAATAAAATGCTATCAATGTTGATTTAACTGCAGCTAAAAGAATAACTACATTCAAATGTCTATCCAAAGGTGCTAATGATGTATATTCTTTTCTAGAACCTCATATGTTATGCTTTAATTTTTTTTGTCAGTTTTTACTGGTATTCATTTGGAACCTACTATGCCCTTGCTTTCATTACATGCTAGGAGGTACTGAAGATATGAAGCAGAAAGCTAGTTTTATACAGGCTGGACATAATTTGTATATGAATGTGTTCAATGGGAACATAGGTAACTTAGCAAATAACATCAAGTAAGTAGATAGGAAAAAATAGCAAGAAAGTACTTCTCCCGAGAGTTCTGAATAGTTTTAGTGCATAGAGTCATATCAACTGCATATAAAGATACTTTGACTTCTTTCTTTACTGCTTATATCCCCTTGATTCCCTTCACCTGACTTTTTGTTCTAGCTAAAACTTCAAGCCCTATAGAACAGAAATGGAGAGCGGATTCCTTGTCTTGTTCCTGTTCCTAATTTTAGTGGAAATTGCTTTTGGTTTTTCTACATTTAGCATGATGTAGGTTTCTTGTAAATTACCTTTATTATACTGAGCTATGTCTACATTTCTCTGGTCTCTACAAGACTTTCATCATGAAGGGATGAATGTTGAATTGTGTCAATTTTTTTCTGCATCTAACAAGAATGTTATGTGGTTTCTGTATCTGGTGGATTATAATTATTAGTTGACATACATTGAACCATCTCTGCGATTCTGGGATGGAGCTGATTTGATCATGGTGGATAATCTTTTTGATGTGCTCTTTAATTTGGTTTGCAAGTATTTTATTGAAAACTTTGGCATATACATCATTAGAGAGGTTGGACTATAAATTTTTTGGAGTATAGCAGGGTTTTTGTAGCAGGGTAATACTGGCTTCATAAAAATATTTTGGAAATGTTCCATCCTTTTCTACTTTAAGATATATCTGAGGAATATTGGTGCTAAGTATTTTTTTTTTTTGAAGGTCTGGTAGAATTCTGTGCTATATCCATCTGGTCCTGGGCTTTTTATAGTTAGGGATTTTAAATCACTGCTTCTATCTCATTGGTTGTTCTGAATCTATTTAAATTATTTTCTTCATCTTGATTTAATTTTGGTAGGCCATATATGTCTAGAAATTCATCCTTCTCTTTATGTTTTGTTTGGTAAAATATAGGTTTTTAAAATTTTTTTATATTTTTGTTATATTTATGTGTATGTTTGTTTTGCCTGCATGTATGTCTGTACACAACATATATGCAGAGGCTAGGGTTGTCAGATTCCCAAGACAGTTGTGAGCTTCCATGTGGGTGCTGGGATCTGAACCCAGGCCCTCTGCAAGAGCAGATAGAGCTCTTACCAGCAGAGCCATCTCTCCAGCTCCTTAATCGAATATGATTCTCTGAATTTCCTCGGTGCCTGTTGCAATGTTTCCCTCTTCATTTCTGATTTTATTAATTTGGGTTCTCTATCTTTCTTTTGGTTAATCTGGTTAAAAATTCTTCAGGCTTGTTAATCTTTTCAATGAACCAACCTATATTAAAAGATCCTAAAGACTGTACCAAGAAAACTCGTACATTTGGTAAACATATTCAACAAGTAGCAGCATACAAAATTAATACACAAAAATCAGTAGCCTTCTTAATATAGCTACAAACCCACTGAGAAAGAAATATGGGAAGCAATTTGTTTACAACAGCCTCAAAGTTTTTGGAATAAATCTAGCTAAGGAAGTTTAAGACTTGTGTAATAAAAACTTTTCAGAGGTACTGAAGAAAGAAGTAGAAGATGATACCAGAAGATGGAAAGACCATGTTCACGGATTGCTAGGATTAATATTGTGAAAATGGCATCTCTACCAAAAGAAATTTATAAATTCACTACAATGCCCACCAAAATTCCAGTGCGATTCTTCACAGAACTTGAAAACATAGTCTTCCAGATCCTTGGAAACACAGGATACCCAGGACATTCAAACAGCTCTGAAAAACAAAAGAACTGCTGGAGAATCGCTGTTCCTGATTTTAAGTTACACTAAAAAGCTCCAGCCATAAAAAACAGACACATTGATTGATGGGATAGAACTGAAAACCTAGCTGTAAGTCCATGAGCCTATTGATACCTGATTTTTGACAGAGTTCAAAATTACACACTGGAGAAAAGACAGCATCTTCAACAAATGATGCTAGTCAAACTAGATAGCTATGTGTAGAAGACTGAAACTAGATCCTTGTCTCTCACTCTACACAAAACTCAACCCCAAATGGATCAAGAACCTCAATATAAAAGCTGATACCTTGAATGTAACAGAGGAAGAAGTAGGGAATAATCTTACATTTTGTTTTGAGCACAATAGCACAGGCATTAAAATCAACAATTGGCAAACAGGACCACACGATACTCAAAAGCTTCTGTAGAGCAATGGGTACCTCACTCAAGTGAAGAGGTAGTCTACAGAATGGGAAAAAAAAATCTTTGTCAGCTAATATATAAAGAACTAAAAACAAACAAACAAACAAAAAACCCAAAAAACCATGAAGTAAACAATCCAATTACAAATAAGTCACGGATATAAACAGAGAGTTCTCAGAAGATGAATTTAAAAAGGCTGAGGACCATTTGAAAAAACATTCCTGGCATCCTCAGTCATCAGAGATTTATAAATTTAAAACACTGTGAGACTTCACCGTTTCCCCAATCAGAAAGGCTAAGACCAATAAAACAAATGGTAATAAATGCTGGTGTGGATGTGGGGAAATGGGAATTTTTACTCACTGCTGGTGGGAGAACAAACTTGTGCAAACACTACAGAAATCAGTGGGAAGGTTCCTCAAAGAACTAGAAACAGATCGTTCTTGGACTCTGCATCCTACTGCAGAGACACTTGCTCATCCAGGTTCATTGCTGCTTGGTTCATAGTAACCAGGGAATAAAAGCTCCAGTGCTAGGAACGAGTTAGCCAGTGGGGTCCCAAGCCCCCAAAATATTACAAGTAATTGTCATAGCTTTGGTTACTATCCAGAACTTGTAGGTAAGACCCCCAAGTATACCACACACTCAAGTCACAAAGTGGGCTCTGACCTGGAAGCTTCATCCTTACTGGGGAATTTTCACAATGCTGGCATGTGCTGTGAACACTACCAGAGGAGAAAAATAATCACCAGTCTTACCCGAGTACAAATGCCATGAGCTCAGTTACAACTGTCCTGGCTAGATGTGCCCATTGGTGCAACAGTGGCATGAATATTCTTGGATAACAGATGACTCTCTGGTTGGATTTAGGCCCATACCATGAGACGAAACCCATGCCTGGCACTGCTATCAGGGCCAAGAATCTGTGGCTAGGTGGCTCATAGGTCTTAGGGGAGAGCCCAATGTTATTATTCTGCTAAATGAACATAGCACTAAACAATTAGCAATAACAATTTATTACAGAAGCTGCTTCTTGCAGTAGATGATTAACATCTGTAAGGAGCCCCATAGTTGGGTTACAAGCAGAGAGTAAGATATTCTAGAATGTTCACCTCTGAAAGTGGTGTCTATATCCCTCCCTGTAAGGCTCAGAGAATTTCATGGAAGAGGTTGTAAAAAGATTATATAAGAGCCATACATGATGAAACAATGTTTCCTGACGCGGCAGGGTGGTTGTGGAATTCACAGTGATTATGACAACACCCCCAAGATGTGTACAAGCTCAAGCTAGCCGAATTCCCAGCAAGGAAATGGGGAGGTTGGGTACAAAGCCCCAACCCTAGCTGGGGAGCAATTGACATTTGACAGGAAGAGTCAACTAGTGTCCTTTAAGAGTATAACCCGTACTAGGTCAGCCACACTCCAGGACAGACCGCACACTCAAGAGTAGTCAATACAAACTGTACTCAGTGGGGTTGAGGGAGGAGAGAGAGAGAGAGAGAGAGAGAGAGAGAGTTAAAGATTAAGTAAAAAAAGTAAAAAAGAAGTGTATTCTAATTAGGGAATCTGGATTTGTAAAGACATCTAACCTTTAGGAATAATTTGCATAATTGAGGCAGGTCCCAAGCCATTCTTTCAGGCTAGGCATTTAACTGCAAGTGTTTAGTCTTTGGTGGAAGAAGACTGGGAATTTCTTGAGCTCCTGGGCAGATAGAGAGGTGGGATTTAATTTACTGCTACTTTGTGTTGCCTTTGGCTCTGTTTGGGGTGGGGAGGGGGAGGATGAGAGGGGGTGGTTAGTGGTTGTGGTGGTATATAAACTTGAAGAAATTAAGGGACAGAAAGAAGGGCCAGGGAAGTGCATGGGTGTGTATATTTGCAGAGCTGTTTGGAGAAGCCGAGGCAGAGAAGGTCTTAAAAACAGAGTGGAGATTATTTCTTGTGCCTTAAAAACAAAGAGGCTAACATAGCACATCCTAAAAATAAAACCCAGGAAGAACAGAGACTTTTCTACATTTAGTGGGATCTAGTTAGCCTCGGCAGCCTTCCACACTAAGCTTGTTTTCATTGTTTAGGGGCTGGAAGAAATGCTAGTTTGCAAATATTCTGATACTCCCAATCTGAATGGCCCCGAATGTGGCCTGCTTCCCCAGGAACCAAAGCCCATCATAGGAGAGCAGAGAGGCATCTCATCAAACCCAGTGTTTCAGAAAGTTTCTACCAGACATGAACTGCCCAGCGGGCACTTCTAGCAAACCTGCTATGTCTCAGAGAAAGACATAAGAGCATTTAAAAATATTTGGTTGTTTTAAAATTCAGTTTACCTTTTCTTATTTTTGTCATAAAATGCTAGCTTATAGTATTTAATTTTCAGATAATAAAAATATCCTTATGAGAGAAATACCTGTTTTCCTACTTTATGGGGGCCGTGCCACCTTTAGAAACACCCATCCATCGAAATCAATTCAGTCAGCATCTAGGGACCCTTCCTGAATCCCGGATGCTCAGAATTCTGAAAGGGCTATGATGAAGGAACAGCTGGGCAGCAACCCATGTGAGGATGGACAGGATGAGCATGTGCACAGCGGCTCAATCAGCAAGAAGGGAGCAGAGGAGGGAAGAGAGCCGTGAGCATCACGGAGAGAGCTGAAGTCGCGCTGACTTCTGCTTGGAGAATCGGGAAGGGAAGAAAGAGGGGAAAAAAAAACAGGGAAGATCATTGAAGCTGACGTCACACCAGAAAGTCAACCTTCTGGTTAAGATGGTTAAGAAGGAAAATAAGTGAAATGAGTCGTCTCTTGCAAAACTAGAATTTATAAGAAATGTTGTGTTAGCATCAAACTAAAAGTGTAGTAAGTCACTTGATAATCTATCAATTCCAGAAACATGTTTCAATTCCCTCTGACAGGCCAGCATGTTTAGATAAATGAAATATCATTTCTGCTCTTATCACTTCGACATCTAGGTAATTGTAGAAATGTTTACAGAAATCACACCATAGTCGGTTACCAAGAAGGGACATGCCAGTCACTCGGGGAGCACCATGGTCCTACAAGAGTCTAAGAGGTGGGGTAATAATATAAAACTCTGGATTTGGGGGCTGGCGAAGGGGTTCGATGTGTAAGGACACTTGCCACCAAGGCTGAAGACCCGAGTTCAATCCCTGAGGCCCATGTGTTGTCTTCTGAGCTCCACATGCACACTGTGGTATGTCTGCATCCCCCACCCATACATACACAGGAAATCAATAAATGCCCCTATGTCAGGCCCCAGAATAAATCCTCCACAACCTATAACATCCTCACACTCATCCTGGGACACAACAGTAACACAGTAAGGTCTGCACGACTCTACCCACAGGCTCTTCAGCCGCACTTGATTCAGAACAAGGGTCACTAGGGTCCCTGTTTATTCCTTTTCCTCATCCTTTTGGTGAGTCCCCTGCACAAAAGTAACATGGTCACCTTATCCTGGGACAGTGAGACAAAAAAAGGAAAGGCCACAGCAGGACAGAGACACAGCTTTACCCCACCGATAAATGTAATTGAGCCCCTCCCTACCCTCGGTCTAACATCTGGGAACAGTCTCCAGGCAGAGGCTAAACACAGCTCCGAATTTGCTCCTGAATAGTCTGGAACACCAGAAACGTGTGTGAGTGTACAGTCATGACCAACGAGTCTAGTGTTCATTGTTCTTGTGCCGGGTTCTCCACGTCCTAACTTCAAGAGAAAATAAATTTAGAAAGCCTACCAGATGTATTCCTAATTATAGTTTTGGCTCTCCCTCCTTGTTCCTGCAGGCCCAGCGGAGAGCACAGGAGCCCACAAATGCCGTTTATTTATTTCTTATTTTTATTTATTTACAGAGACAGGGTTTGTCTCACTCTGTAGACCAGGCTGACCTCAAAATTACAGAGATCCACCTCCCTCTGCCTCCTGGGATTGGAGGTGTGCACCATTCACTATGCCTGGCTTCATTTCTTTCTTTTATCATCAATATCTGCATATTCAGAATACATGATCTACTTGGGGGGTGCATTCTACAGTCTATTAGTAATTATGCTTCTTGACCTACATGTGACTGCTATCCCTTTCTTGGTCATCAATTTCCAAAACTTTCTTTTTTTGAGTGTTGAATTCTATCATCCCAGAAAGGTGAGATGCTTTATTGTATTAGATCTAAGTTACTTTACATACATGGTTTTCAGAGACAAGGGACATTCTCAGATAGCAATAGAGATAAACTTTTTTTTTTTTTTTTTTTTAGCTCTTATGCCATGGGTTAATTATAATAAAAACAAAACAATAATGGAAGCCATGCACATGGTAAAAATGTGAAGACAGCTGGATGCCACCTCCACCCTAGTTCCCTTTCCCTCCTTCCTGATAACAGTTAAGTACTGAGGCTAAAATTGCCCTGCACAGTGCAGCTATGCGGGCTTTCCGTGTGTATGCACAGACCTGAGTGCGGGTAAATAAACAAATAACTGTTACTATCATCAAGTCCTAGAAGCCGCCCATTTCGCAGACCGCACGTTTTTTCACTGCGCACTCCTTAGCTTCACAATTCTCAATCAGAAAAGTCAAGCTGAAGCAAACTAGAGTTGCCGCCTGCTGGAAACCCCGTGCATGCTCCTGGGACTTACCAAGATCTTTTCGAAATGTTCTGCATTTAAATAATAATCACTCTCCAGAGCTCTGCTCCTGCTCTGCCCTGTGAGAGGAGAGATCCTCATTATCTACTTTCATTGGCCTCCTTGGGGAAATTATCCCCCCCCCCCTCCGTCAGAAATACAGGTCAATTAGCAAGCTCCACGGAACAGTGTGATTCTAAGAACTGGCTAGGTAGCCTGTTGGCTCCCAGGTAGGCTGCTCTTCAACTGCCTCTCCAATACCATGGAGCCCCCATCAGGGACCACTCCGGGAAGCAAAGCACCTCTAATTACATTAATCTTTCTCTTACTGTCACCAAGGCCCCTGAGCAGTCGCCTATGTGCAGCAGTTGGAGAAATAAAGGCGCAGCCCTCTAGACCCAGCTCCCCCCACCCCTTTTTGTTATTTTTTTTTTTTTTTTTTGCTTGTTTGTTTGACATGGTTTGGTTTGGTTTTTGAGATGGGTCTGACTTCGTAGGTCAGGATGCCCTGGAACTTTGTTTTCCTGAATCACCCTTCCGAAGGCCAGGTCTTTTTTCTTTTAAATGATTTATTTTTCTAAATCTCTCTCTCTCTCTCTCTCTCTCTCTCTCTCTCTCTCGTTCATGCCTGTGGAGGGGGGTTAGATGGGGTGGGGGAGTTGTGCCCTAAGAGACCTAGAAGTGCCCTAATATGTCCTAGAAGATGGTGTCAGATCCTCTGGAACAGGAGTTCCAGGACGCTATGAACCACCTGACCTAGGTCCTAGGATCTGAATCCCAGTCCTCTGCAAGAGTAGCAAGCACTTCAGCCCCTTCAGAATCCTTTCAAAGATAAGTTTATTTTTCTTTTTGCAACTCAGATATGTCAGGGCTAGGGATGTAGCTCCATAGCTAGAGGCCTGCCTAACATACATGATACCCAGGGTTCAGTCTCTGGCACTGACCACATCAGTTATGCATGACAGCACATGCCGGTGTGGACAGCAGGATCACTTACCCTCTCTGATGCCATGAGTCATGTTATTCAGTGGATCTGTGTCCTTTACAGCCCCCTGGAAGTTGTGTGAAGTCCAGCACGATTGCCCACTCCATGTGAGTTCCAGGCACCCTGCATCCTCACAGGATTTTCTGTTTCCAATGATAACTGTTAAAAAGCAGCATGCATTTTTGATCCTGGCATGCTCTATGAAAATCTATGAAGAAATGTGAATATTCTTTTTGATGTTTCTTAATTGGATGGTGTTTTAAAAGTATAAAGATTCTTTGGTATAGATGACCAAAACAGTCCCCCACCCCCTGCAGATTCCAGGAATATTTTTCTGTGAGGTGAGTTGAGAGAATGCCCTGTGTGGAAATGGGGGGGGGGGCGGTTGCCCGCAAGTTTGCTCATGGCTTTTCCTAAGTGGGAATTGAGCTATGCACATCAAGAAGAGGCAGAAGTTACATTTCTGTGGGAAGTACAGGGATCTCTAAGACTAAAAATCACTTGTTCAGCCTTCCAGATCTGTACCGGCCACAGCATGCCTCATTCGTTTGTTGAGCACACGATGCACAAAGGTGAAGTCCCTTTCCCACAGAAGCTGCCTCCTTGGAATGCATCTCTCCTTACTTCTCACTCTACATGTCACTACTCCCCCTCACTTAATCTTACACACAACTCACATAATCTTACGCACGTCTGTGTCTAGCTGGGACTTTCTGGAGTTCCTGTGTTAATGTCTGTATGGAGATCATTATTCACTCATTTACATACTTTGCAACTGAGCAATGACGCTGTATAAAGAACAAAGCAGAGAGTATTTCTTCATGCTCAGGGTTTTTACTAGGACCCAGGTCTATACTTGCCAACTGTTCTCATCGGTCTTTTTTTCCTTCCCCTCCCTTCCCTTCCCCTCTCCTCTCCCCTCCTCTCCCCCTTTTCCTTCCCTTCCCTCCCTTTCATGCCCTCCCTTCTCCCATCCTTTCTTTCGACAAATCCTTACTAAGTTGCCTGGTCTGGCCTTGAACTTGTGCCCCTCCTGCATCAGCTTCTAAGGGACTACAATAGAAAGGGATAGAATTTCAAGGTCAGTCTCAGCCACTGACCGAGTTCCAGGCCAGCATGGATACCTGAGACCCTGTGTAACAACAATGAAATAAACAAAATTTACAAAAAAAAAATAATTAAAACAAGGGTTTGTAATATTTGAACACATAGACATATCACACAATAACCGATAAATAGATAGAGAGAATGTAGATACAAAGGAGGGAAAGTTTATAGGTATCACGACAGTTAACAGAAATTTACAGCCACCTCTACTAAGTTATAGTGTGTATTGTAAACACTTAAGCAACACTAAAAACAAACAAAAACAAAAAACGCCTAAAGAATTACAGTTGAACTAGAAAGAGCTAGCCACTATACGAAAGAATAAATAAACTTAATTCATGATATATCAAGTGTTAGAGTTAAAATATTAAAACGCTAGGAAAAAACAAGCGTACATTTTCCTGACCTTGGATTAGGTGATAGTTTCTTAAATATGATATCAAGAGTAAAGATAATAAAAGTTAAAAATAGATAAATGGAGCATTATCAAAACATAACTTTTTTGAAGAAAAAAATAGACATTTGTGTTGTTCAAAGGTCAACATCAAGAAAATGAGCTCACAGAATGGGAAAAAATGTTTTATAAGTCACAATAAGGAACTTGTGTTCTTACTGCCTCTAGCTCCTTCCTACTAAATCCTACTTTCCTAGGCTATTGCAACAGGTCAATAAAGACTTTATATCTAGACTCTGTAAATAACAAGTGTAATAACAAATAATGAACAACCTATTTTTAAAGTTTTAAAATGTTTTAACTTGTGTTTGTGTATATGAGTGTGTACATGTGTGTGCACATATGTGTGTGTACCTGTGTGTATCTACATGAGCAAAAGTGCCCTCACAGACCAGAAGAGGGTGCTACATCTTCTGGAGCTGGAGTTACTTGTGGTTGTGGTCCTACCACCCAACATGGGTGCTAGGAACTGAACTTGGGTCCCATGAAAGAGCAGCAGGTGTGTAACTGCTGAGTCATCTCTCCAGCCTCCAAATAACCAAATTTAACAAGGATCTAAGCAAAGAAAACACACCCACGTCTCATGGCCTGTTAACCTTACCTGATCTCCTTGAAACAAAAAGCATTTGTATGGCTTAACTGTCTTAATGGAGAACCTAGCCAAATTTCCACACTGGCACCTAATGTCCTCACTTCAGTAGTGGATTGTTTGTCTATGTGACGCTACACAGTGGACATTCAGGACATTGGGTTCTCAAGGTTACTCTCAGGTTGTTTAACTAGGCTATTCTATACCTCAGTTTCCGACTTTGGAGGAGACATAAATTAACTTACAGAAGTCTCTAGAGATTAAGAAAAGCAGCAATTAAAAGCAAGAAAACTGAAGACTCACCGTGTGACTCCCTTTTGCAGGGTATTGAGTTTGAGCCCTGGCACTAACAAAAAACTCCTTTAAAATTCTAGGTTGATCTCTGTTACCTTGGTCTTTATTTGCTGGTTAGCGTTGGAGTGTGCATTTCCTCACTCTTTGGTCATTAGTAGTTTGTTGTTATTGTTTTGTCTGTTTGGGGTTTTTTGTTTTGTTTTTTAGTCAGTTTGGTCTGTTTTGTTAATGCTGTCTAATTGTTGTGGTTAGTTTGAGACAGCATTTTGTTGTATAGCTCAGGCTGGCCTTGAACTTGAACTCTTGCTCTAGCCCCATCCCAAATGTTGGGATTTCGGGTGTGGCATGCCTGCCACATCTGGCTCTTAGTGGCATCTCTCTTTTTTTTTAGACAGGGTTTCTGTGTGGCTTTGGAAACTGTTCTGGAACTAGCTCTGTAGACCAGGCTGGTCTCAAACTCACTGACATTCACCTACTTCTGCCTCCCGAGTGCTGGGATTAAAGGCATGCACCACCAACGCCCGGCTAGTGGCATCTCTTTAATCTCCAGATAATCTTAATTTTAATGAAGCTCATTTATCTATTTTGTTTTCCTTCTGTGGGGTTTTTTTTTTTTTTTTTTTTTCTAGTTCAAACTACCTGGCAGACTTCAGAATCCTGAAGGTGTTTTCCTGTATACACATTTTCACCTAAGCTTAAGACCCAAGGCTAATCAATCTCAATTTACTTACTGTGTATGGGATGAGGTAAATGTTGACTTCCATTTTTATTTATAAAACAACTCCTCCAGGTGCCCCCTTAGTTCCTGCTCTTACTCCCCTGGAGAATGGAGTAGAAGCTATAAAACCAAATCAACCCTTTCCTCCCCAAGTTGCTATTGGTCGTGATCTTTCATCACATCAATAATAGAAACCCAACTAAGACACTCTGTAGATTGCTGCAGTCTAAATAAGTCACATAAGGTCACCACCCTTCAGAAGTGTCTGATCTGATGGGAGAGACCGCCTGACGTGATGAGTCACGACTATAAAGCCGGGAAGAAAACCACACCGCACCAGGTCTCCAGGTGTCAGAAGTACAGGAGAGAGCCGCACTGGTTTTCGGTGAGTGAAATCAGCCCCTCAGTCAGTCAGCAGGTGCTAGCAGAGGTGACAGTATGCTTGATGTGTTGGGGACAGTGCCGGGGTGCAGGTGAGTGAGGGCTGTTGAAGAAGGCCACCTCAGAGATGAGAGGGACCACGGGGGAAGAGCCTTGGGGGACACTTTAAGCTTTTACTGTGAATAAAATGGAAAGCTTTCAAAGGGTTTCATGCTTTGGACCTTTTTTTCTCAAGACAGGGTTTCTCTGTCCTCAGACTTGTTCTGTAGACCAGGCTGGCCTTGAACTTAGAGATCCACGTACCTCTGCTTCTGGAGTCCTGGGATACAGGTGTGAGCCCCCACCTCACCCCCTGCCCCCCAAAGGCTTTAAAGAAATGACCTGATCTGATGTCTTCTAAAAGGATCTTTCTGGCCAAGCAGTGGTGGTGGTGCACACCTTTAACCCCAGCGCTCGGGAGGCGGAGGCAGACAGACCTCTGTGAGTTCGAGGCCAGGCTGGTCTATAATGCTAGTTCCAGGAAAGCCGGAGCTATTACATAGAGAAACCCTGTCTTGAAAAACAACACAAACCCAAAAGTTCCTGTTTGAAACAGGCCCCGCTGGTGGTGAGTCATGGGCACACGGGAACAAAAGAGCTGTTTCTGTACAAGTTTAAAATGACTTATTCTGTGTGTATGTGTATGAAAGCCATCAAATTTGGTGACAAGTGCCTTTAGCCCCTGAGCCATCCCACCAGTGGGTAAAAGATAATCAAGCAAAAGTTGGTGGCTTGGTCTTGGTGGCAAGTGGTTATGTTCTGGGAACTCTCTGGCAGAAGGCCAACAGGATTGGGTGACAGAATAAATATGAAATGTGAGAGAATGGAGGAGTCGATCAATGCCTGTGGTGTTCTGCCATTGACCAAACCGGGAAAGCCATGAGGGGAACAAATCTGGAGAAAAAAAAAGATCCCGAAGTGTTGTTCTTCTACTTTAAATATAGAGCTTATTCCCTGTCATCCAGGGAAGTTCCCCCGTGGAAGACCTAATGTATGTATGATGTGAGTGTAAGTGGACACTCTATGGGGATGTACTGTCCCTCAGTGAGTGGCTCTGTTCTCAAGGACAGGGAGCAATATAAAGGCAAAGATCAGATTCTGGTACACAGATCTCAAGTGACGGCAGCTGGTAGCAGAGGGAACAATGGGCATGGGCTAGGGGTCACACAGGATCAGGTAGACTTGAGGAGGGCACAATGGGCCACTAAGGACATGGATAATTCCACATATGGCTGAAGACTTGTTGAGATGCCTTAAAGAAGAAACTGCAAAGGAAGAAATAAGAGAGGAAAAATACTGCCAGGTTGGGGGGGTGGGTGGGAGGGGGTCAGAGGGGAAGTATTTCCAGCACACTCACCATGTATTTGCTGAAAGCCAGCTGATAATCTTTCTCATTTTGGTAAGATAGGTAGAGATAATATTCAAACTCTCCAGAGCCTAGCTTCACCTCCGATGTTAACACCTGTTCCTTAAAAAAAAAAAAAAAAAAAAAAAAAAAAAAAAAGACATGTTTATTTATTGATTGTGTGCTGAAGTACTTGCATGCCATGGTACAGGCGTGGAGATTAGAGGAGAATTTTTGGAAATGGGTTCTCTCCTACCAAATGGGTCTCAGGGATTGAACTCAGGGCACCAGACTTGGGGGCAAGTGCCTTTACTGATGGAGGCACCTCACCAGCCCAACCCTCGCTCCATTTGTAAGAAATAACTTATGGAGTGAGCTGCCCTTAGAGCACATTAGATAGTCACAGACCCCTGTCTTCTCTAGCTGTCAGAACATCCATCGAGGTTTTCTCAGTTCATCCTAGGTACAAAAGTTACAGGCAATCAGGTATGACACAGAAAAGGAGAGAACCTCGAATCTCAGGGTAAGACTATGAATAGGATGGGGAATTTGGAGAGGGGGCAATGGAGAATTCTGCCTATGAAGAATTCAAGAGGCAGAAATGCAACTAGGAGCATAAAAACTAATGTTCTGTGCCAAATCATCAGCATGCCAGCTGTGTCTGTGTGTGTGCGCGTGTGTACGTGCTGTCCTCTCTCTCTCTCTCTCTCTCTCCCTCTCTTTCTCTCCCTTGCTTGTCTTTTCTCTAGGTCAACACCCAGCTTTTCCGTACTCTGAGTTTTTGTCTCCTTGGGAACCTTTCCTGGATGGCCTCTCAACATTCCTAACAGAATGCTTCCAGGCCCGCCTTCTGAGCTGTTTGTGGCAGAAAGCAAACTGAGCTATAGTATTCCAGCATGCCCAGTGTGGTTTCTGAGCTTTTAGAGCTTTGATCTCTGTGGATACTTCAAAGGTCCAGAAGGGGGCAATGTGACATTAGGACTTTGAACCTTTTATGTTTCACTGATTTGGATTTTATCTAGCATTGCTAAATCCAGAGTCGCAGAAGGTGTCGGACAGGGTGAGCCAAAGACAGTCCAGTCAAAAACACTGAGAAAGTGTCGTGTCCGGGACACAGACATTCAGTGGCAAGCCAAGGCCAATGATCACAGTGCCCCCTTTGGTGGTTTGATTTGAAAGAAATGCCTTCAAAGTCAGCTCACATCATCTACTGATAAGTGAATAGAAATAATTTTGTATTTACAGAAACTGTAAAAATGTGAAAGCACAAAGGTTTAAATTCCCCTTTCCCTAAAGCTTGTATAGTATAAAGCAAAATGCATTTACCAAGTACAGATAAAATCTCAACCCTGAAATTTACATCATTACGTAGTTGACAGCATTGCTAGAAAAGTATGGATGTCTGGGCCAGCAAGATGGCTCAGTGGGAAAAGATGCTTTGCTGTATGAGTCTGGTAACCTGAGTTCAATCCCTTAAACCCATGTAAGGAAGAAGGAAACTGACTCCACAGAGTTTTCCTCTACACATGCCCACACATATGCATCCTGCAGTAGATAAAAACTGAATAATCACATTTAAATAAACTGATGGTACTGTTTGTTGAAACTAGCTTTTTACTTAGAAGTTACAGTGCCATAATTTTTTTAGATCACTGATCTTTCTTCCACGTATAATTAAGATTTGTGAATTAGATTACACGAAGGTGTGAATATTTGAAATATGGTACCAGAAAACTAAAATCTGAAGTTTCTGTAATTGACCTGTCCTTGTCTTTATCCACCATCTATATCTCTGTATAAACAATTAGCTGTAGACAGATATGAAATTTTAATTATAGAAGTTCATGTTGTATAATGTTCACACAATATGGAATTTGATGCACCTCTTAGCACAACCATCATGTTGCTTAAAGAAGACAGAATCTGGGCTAGGCAACTTTCTCCTGGTTTTTGTTTTTGTTTTTTCTTTGTTTTGTTTTGTTTTGAGATGGGGTCTCTCTTACGGGTTTGGAGGCTGTCCTGGAACTAGCTGTTGTAGACCAGGCTGGTCTCAAACTCACAGAGATCTGCCTGCCTCTCCTGCCTCCCGAGTGCTGGGACTAAAGGCGTCTGATACCACCTGTCTTCTATTTTTTTTTTTTTTTTGCTTGTTTGGTTGGTTAGTTGGTTTTGTTTTTGTTTTTATCTATGCATATGTTTTTTGATATAGAGGCTTGGTATGAGACTGTCTTACAACTATCATTCTTACAATGTCCCTGCCTCAGCCCCTTAGGTGCTGGAATTGTACGTGTGCACCACCAAGCCCAGCCAGTCTGCTTCCTCTTGCTGTGATAAAATATTTGAGGTAAACACAGGCAGTGGTGATGCACTATCTTGAGAAACCCTATCTTGAAAAACCGAAAACAAACAAATTTTAAAAAAAATGTTATGGTAAAAAACTTAATAGGAGGAAACATTATTTTGGTTCATGGCTTCAGGAGTTTGAATTGTTGTTTTGGGCCTGTGGCATCCACATTGAATTATGATAGCATCTATACTTCTCTCTGCGGCTCTTCTAGTCTCAGTACTTGACTTCCACCTTGGTCTAAATGGTTATTTCTGTTACACTGTTGTGTTCACATTCCAGCCAGCCAGAAGATGGAAGGAAGCAAGAGTGAGTGGGCCTATCTCCTTTTAAGGCAATAACCTAACAACTGCCTTTATTACTTCTGCTCAGAATCCATGACTAAAATGCATACATACAGCCAAACCCAACTACAGCGGAAATGGGAAAATGCAGTCTTTGCCTGCCTGAAGTTTCTATGCTATTAAACAGTGGCTTTCAAAAATGGGTGCATGCTGAACCTTAGGAACAGCTCAGGTGGAAGACTTACCTAGGATGCATGAGGCCCTGGCTTGACCTTCAGCACTGATCTGAAGTGTGCTGTCTGATCTGTGTGCAGGAATCAGTCAGGTAGGGGAGAGACTCAACAAGGGTTTCAAATGCACTTGAACTTTTTAGTTGGTAGAAGTGTTTGCTCTGCAGTACCTTCTCCTCCCCCGCAGCAGTAACTGCTTGTGAACGGTAGACTTTCCTTAGTTTGGCTCAAATAGAAAAAGGTTTTCTTAAATTATCTGATCCCACCGCTCATGCTTCATTCTTCGTGTCTTCCAGAATATATCCATCCCCCTAGAACCAAGCGACACCACCAAACAGTAAAAGAGCAGTTTGGGCTTTGGTGTGCAAACATTTTAATTCCCTAAAAATAAACTGTGAGCTGCAAATAAGTCTGAGTGTTCCCACAGTGCTTCCCAAATTAGCTGTTTCTAGGGACATGGAGAATGTGTTCGCTTTTCTGCTCAGGGATACCTGTTTGTGGTTTAGTGCGTGGCACACACACTATTTCCATGTTACTCCCTGCTTGTTTGAAGGCACATGTCTTTTAAAGGTGATGGGAATGTTTGTGTCTCAAAAACGAATCACAAATGAGGTTTAAACTTCTATTCGGCATCCAGCAGCCTGAAATATTTCTATTGGACCATGGCATTTTTCTCTTCCTCATTTTTTGAAATGCATGGTTGGCAGAGTGACAGTTGACCTAAACACTCAGTTCAACAACAGTTAAGAATCAAAGGCAATGTTGTTAACCTCAGCTGCCCTTAGATTTTTCTTTATTTAACCTGTGAAGGCGGACTGAAGACAGCTCACTTCACAGTGTTGTCAGGGCGTTCTTTCATGGGGATGTGTCAGAGGCTGTGGTGAGGGATCTTCCTCCATCACTCTCCATCCAAGACAGGGCCTCTCACTAAACTCAGAGCTCTCTGTTTTGGTTAGACTGCTAGGGTTCATCTTTTTCTTAGTCCCCAGTGCTGGGGGCAATATCACTAATGCATCTAGCTTTTGCACAGGGGTTGGTGGTCCAAACTCATGTTCTCATGCTTCAATAAGAAGCATTTTATGGGCTGGAGATGGCTCAGCGGTTAAGGGCTCTTCCGGAGGTCCTGCTTTCAGTTCCTAGCAACCACATTATAGCTCACAACCATCTGTAATGGGATCTCTTATGAATTTCAGGCATATATGCAGACAGAACACTGTATACAAAATAAATAAATTTTTAAAAAGAAGCATTTTGCCTGATGAGTCATCCCCCCCCCATTCCTATACAATGTAATTTTTAAATAGTTGCTAAATTTTGCTTCCATCAGAGAATGTTTGTGGTTTTAAATGCAAGGCATTCTACATCAGACAATGCTCTGTTGAATGGCCGCCACATGCACACATGTGAGTATGTGTGTTAGCACAAACACACCACGACACACAACTCTGGTCCAACTGTTCGATTTTACTTACACTAAAAATTTTTAATCTACCATGTACAGACTCAGAGTTTATCAAAAAATTCTCAATTTCCAGTTTCTTTGGGGGATTACAAAATTTGACAAACAAATGTAAACATGTATTCCAGCATGGCTACCCAGCTGGAGCAGAGCAAGGACTGGCTTAGCATGCTAGGGGTATTGTGAGGGGTCATCGGTATAGGACAGTTACACCCCCTCCACAGACATTTCAGCTGTGATCTCAATGAATGGTCATGGGACTGTCTGGTGTGGCAGAACTCAATATAGGAAGAGAGCTGATGGAGGCTCGTTAGACTGAGTGGACTGGCCACTGATGGTGAGTGTGAGCGGACTCGGGAAGACCTTAGATGAACCACTGGAGAGCAGCCTGTTGGGAAGCAGCTGTGTTACAGAGTAGCAAGCGACACTAGGCTTGCATCAAAGTAATTCACAGTGATTTTGCATTTGCTTTCAAACGTCTTCGCTGCTCTGAATGGGGTTCTTGCCGTGTATGTTGAGAAATAAGAGCTAAGGTCAAAACTAAAGATGGCGCAAATCATTTCTAAATGCTAAAATAAACCTGCAAATGAACTGTTTGTCCTCGGTCTCAGTGTGAGGGTATCTGAGGAGGATTACAACCACAGCCTCTTTATCACCAAGTCTTGTTGCAACATACAGAAAAATCCCCCAGATTTTCCTCCAAGCAAGCTTGGCCCTGCCAACCCACAAAGGGGTTATCTGAAAGTCTGGCCCAGAAGGTTTGAAACGGAGACAAAGAGAACAAAGGCAAGATGGTTCCCTTTGATATCGTTTTCACAGTGGGTTGCAAGTCACAAAAATAAATTACCAAGTATGTCTTGTGTTCTTTCATCTTATTTAATGCATTGCTGTGCGGCAGCAGTAAGCTAGTAATTGGGGCCATTCTGCCCCCTCCACGTACTTTGATCTATGATGACATGACTCCATATTTTTGTCTGACTGAGTCTCTAAGTTCTTATTAGCGTCCATAAAAAATATAATAATTGGTCAAAATCAAAGAGGCAAAAGGCAAAAACAACAGTGGGAACTGTCTGCATCTGAAACACAGGAAATTTCATCTGAAACTAGGCATAGCTTAACTTCCATTACTTTTAAAATTTTCAATATGACTGAACTTGATGTTTGGGGATACTACTAAAAAGCAGTCAAGGTATGTACTGTTGGTAACAGCCCTTTAAACTCTAAGCAGGGTTTCTACTGACAGAGACAGTGTAAGTCTCCAGTGGGGAATAAAAGTTTGCAAAATGGACATACATTCCCTCCTGGTCATAAACAAGATGTGCAGATTAACTGTTCCTGTGTATTCTTTTATTCAGATTTTCATTCTAGTAGAATATGTCAGTGTGTGGAGTTTCTCCTTATTTATAACTGTTTTAGAAAAGTACACAATTTATTGGCAATTCAAGTGCAACAGGAATTATGTTTGTCATCATTGTTATTATTATTATTTTCAAGACAGGATTTTTCAGTGTAGCCCTGACTGTTCTATAACTCTCTGTAGATAAGGCTGGTCTTGAACTCACAGAGATCCTCCTGCCTCTGCCTCCCAAGTGCTGGGATTAAAGGCTATAATTTAACTCTTATGAGCTCTCATGTCTGAGTGGTCTTTTAATTTTTAGTGTTTTGTTTTTATGGATATTTTTGTGCCTCCTTCTTGTACTGTTTCCTTTAAATGCCTTTGGTGGAGTGGGTATGGTTTATTTCATTTTGGAGCCCTCCTTTGTGGCCATTCACTCTATTGGAAAGAAACAGACTGGTTAGGAAACTCTTTTTCTTTGTCTCTCCTGTCTCTCTGTTTCTCTGTCCCTGTCTCTGTCTCTCTGTTTCTCTCTGTGTCTCTGTCTCTCTTTCTTTCTCATGTGTGTTTGGGGGGGGCGGTGCACTGGCTCCCAAGAATTGGGGAGTGGGCAGTCAGAGAACTTTTACAATACACAGTCTCCAAATGTAGAGATTTTTTTGGGGGGGTGGGTGGGATGGGGTTTCCTCCAGAGCTAGTCTAGCCAAAAAGAATGCCCTTCCTGGAGGTTTAGATGGTCAGTCTCCTCTTTTCCAGAAACTACAAGTGCAGGACGTGAAGGAAACAGAATTCCATAAGAAAGTTTTACCTGGTACACTTCCTGGTGCCCAGGGTTCTTTCTGACCTGGGGCGGAGGGGCAGGCAGAAGCATTCCAGCCTTCTTTGGAGAAGTATAGGCTTGGAGCTTGCTCTCCCACACCCAGTCACCATGATTTTGGTTCTATAACCTTCAGCCTTCTAACCATTGAGATAGCCCCCCTCCCCTGGTGTTTTATGCTTTTGTTTATATTTATTTATGTGGCGATTTATTTTGAAGTAGGAAGGGGTTCATTTTCCCCTAATTGGATTATTGGCATGACCAACAAGAGTGAACTCATCTTCAATACAAACCTAATAATTGTAAATTTGTAAAAGCTTTTTTTAACTTAAATAGATGATTAACTGTCTTCTTGGCTTTTAAGAAAAGAGAATCGGTTTAAGGCCATGTTGCAAGACATCAAACTTGAAGGTATATAACTCATAAACCACTATCCATCTTGACCTCTGTCAGCAATCATATCTGACCTTGCCCCTGTGTGGAGCAAGTCGGGGTGGGGGGGGGTGAGGGGTGAGGTGGGCTTGTTCCTAGAAGGCACCAAAAGCCATTTAGGTTAGTGAGGTTAAAACACTACAGTCCCAGGGTCCAAGTGGAGCTCAAGATACAGAGCCCACACTGAGAGCCCAGGAAGGCAGAGGACAAATCTTGGGCCAGCAATTGTGTGGGAGATGAGGAAAGCAAGTGCCTGGAGTCCTGTGGTCTTGGGAAGAGTGGGCCTCTTACAAGGAGCAAGGGCAAGGAGATGCATTTGCAAGGAAGGAGTTCTACAACACTTCCCAGTCGGATGATAGAATTGCAGCTAAAGTTTTCATCAACACTGGGAAGGTGGGGTCAAGAATCCTAACAGCCGGTACAGCATAGCCCAGGCTTTGGGATAAACATGCTACACCAAGTGTTCTGAGATAATTAAAAGTAAATATTGGGTTAGTGTCATTACTTTATAAATGAAAAGATATTTACCTCTACCAAACCATACTAGAACTTAACACTGGGTAGCCTGGTTTTTAGTACACTTTTTCTTTAACAAACTTATCAGATGAGTGACAGGCACTGTGCAGAGCCCTGGGACACAGAAAGAACAAAGCACGCCTTCTTTATTTATTTAGCTGTGGTAAAATAGGCCGTTGACAACTGGAGCGAGCGCAGAGGTACTGCAAGAGCCACAGAACCAGGAGCTCTGCCTAGCGCCTGTGTAGGTTAAGCTACAGTTTCTTTCAGAATTATGGTTGACGTCACTTCTGTCTCTCATGAGCTCCGTATTGCAAAGCTGACGGTGTCTAGTGTCACCACAGTCGCTTAGCCAGGTATCCAGAGATAGGTTTCAGAGTGTTTGTGAACTCTAACAGATGCAAAGTGTGTGTGTGTGTGTGTGTGTGTGTGTGTGTGTGTGTGTGTGTGTGTGTGCCTTTTCCTAGTCATGGATTTTGTTAGTGTCTCAAAGGAGGAGGCTGTGAACCCTGAACCCAGAACCATCACTAACTAGTGTCTTAAATTTCCTTAACCAGTACCGGGACTTTTGCCTTAATTATCTTTTGTATTTTAACATCTGAACCACTTTACTTTAAAGCTGTTAGTTTTTGCTAAGTGGCCACTTATAGCCCTGTAACTTTATTCCACCTTTGTGTCCCCATATCCGGAAATAGGAGGGGTATTGGGCAAGAACCTCCTACCCTTTCTTATAACAACTCCATACTTAACCTGTAATAAGAACACAGGCAGTCCTATACACAACAATAACATAATATCTTCAGCAGACTAGAAACTACATTTCCAAGGCAATCTGTTAGCTAGGTTTTTTTTTTTTGTTTTTTTTGTTTTTTTTTTTTTTTGGTTTGTTTAATTGTTTGGTTGTTTTGTGGATTTTTTTGTCCAATTTTTAGTTAAAACTGCTCAAGTTAAAAAATCAAGTTCAATACACATTTAGCGAATGCTTTCAACATACAGAGCCCAGTATTCCTTGCTGTGGGAGGGGAAGAAGGGGTGGGCTGTGCTTTCCACCTTCATGGAGAACTCACATTTCAGAAAAGTATCAAAATGCCAAGGGGATTCAGAGAGATGCTGGGTGCTATTTTGTGTACCTCTCAAAGGGCTCTGTGAGCCTAGGACAACTAGTAGAATAGAGCGTGCAGGCAAAGCCTGAAATGTGGTCCACAGGGCAGCATTCACACCACTGGCCTCTCTCACATAAAGGGCTGGGCCTAGAGACCAGCAGCCCATCCAAAATATAAGAGAAAACATGTCTTTGTTATTGGAGAAACAGAAAGAATGAAAGCAACTTATGAAGGAGAAAGTTACTGGAATATCAAGGAGATAAAAACACATTCATAAAACCATAAGGCAGTTTGGAAATTGATAAACTGTCATTATTTCTATCTCATATTTTTTTAAATTAGTTTTTGAATTGAACTAATATGGCAAATGTATTTTCCTAAACTTCAAGAAATAGAATTGCCTTGCTTGAGACTCAAGGATTGCAAAGGACCCCCAAAAGTGCATCGAGAGCAAGTATACCATGTTGACTTTTCTTCTTGTGAGACAGTATGCAATTTAGCATCTACTATTAATATGAGTCATAAACTCAGAGTGCTTTTAGAAAGATGTTCACGAGGCAGTTTTACGTTCTCCTCCTGTACAGTATATCAGAATGGGCTAATGATTTCACTCTCTGTCCTTAGGATGAGCTGTGTGTCACCTGCCAAATTTTCAGGACAGCTCAGGGCTTAGAAGAGGGCTCATCTAAATAAAGGCCGGCTAAAGTGGCATTGTGCGGATTTAATCCTCTGGCTGCCTGTGTGACCAAAGGCTGACTTACAAGACTCTTCCTTTCTGGAGTTCAGATTGTCAAGTCCCCAGGGTCCTGCGATTTGACAGCAAGAGAAACACAAAATGAAGGTCAGCAATGAGAACCCGCGGCAGGGACTCGGGGGCCTCCAAGGGGCTTTTGCAGTCTGGAGTGCAAGACTGACTGGTTACACAGGGAAATAAACCGGGGCCTTTGTCCCCCATCGCAACCACCTACCACGGAGCAGGAGCATCAGGTTCCACCTCGGGAGGGGTTATGGTAACTGTACGGGAGCTTGGAAACCCGAGGTGAGGAAAGGCAGGAAGGGCCTGCTGGGCTGTGCAGGCTCTCTCCAGTCTCTGGGTGTCCATCCGCAGGACGGTTTGCTCAGCTCTCATCGCTCTCAGGACCCAGCTCCCGGAGACCTCAGCTCACATCTGCTTCCCTTGTGGCCCCTGCCTGTCCTACAAGCTGCCCTGACAGTGGCTCTGGGCTGAGATGGAGACGTGAGCCTGCATGGACGATGACTGCAGTGTTTGTGAATGGAGGCGGCCTGGTGAACACACACGGTGACAGGTGGGACCGGCGGGACAGCGTGGAAAGCAGCTGCCAGACGGAGTGTGGCCAGGAGGGCGAGGAGGACCAGCCGCGCCAACTGACGCCCTTCGAGAAACTGACTCAGGACATGTGCCAGGATGAGAAGGTGGTGAGGGAGATCACGCTGGGGAAGCGCATAGGCTTCTATCGAATTCGAGGCGAGATCGGAAGCGGAAACTTTTCCCAGGTCAAGCTGGGCATTCACTCCCTAACCAAAGGTAGGGTCGGACTTCCCGAGGATCACCTGTGAGGTATTGGGCTCTATCTAGTTGAGGGTGGGGCTAGAAGGCGACTTAAGTCCGTGTTCTTAGCTTTGTTTGTATTGATGTGTCGCTAACAGTGGTCTGGAATGCCGTAGGAGACCTCCCAGACCACCAGGGTCTCTAGATAGTGGGTTCCAGGGTCCCCTCTAACCAGGCGAACTACTCTTGTATTTTTTTTTTTTTTTTTGGTCTCAGGGTCTTATCAGCCTTGGTTTTAGTTCGTGTTCCCAGTAATACTTCACACTTTCCAGCTATTGGCCACTCTGTGACTCAGGATGAACAATGCTCACCACTTTAGCCTAAGGGAGGACTGTGTAGAGAGCACCCCTTTGCTATCCTCCCTAATTGGGCCCTTTCCCAGAGTTACCCCAACTTAGCTAAAGCTGGCAATTGGCACAGGGGAGAGGAACACTGGACGTCAGTGTGTTGAAACCACCGTCTGGAGCCCATGGGCTCTACCCTCTCCTGACGCTGTCCGGAGAAAGACGCCATGTGACAGGACTCGAGCAGAGGTTTTCTGTTTTGTTTTGAATTAGGGAAAGGGGTCATAAAAGGGGGAGAGGGGAGGGGAGAGAGCAGCCTCCAGAGACATGAGCAGCAGGAGAGAGAAAAGAGGGAGGGAGGGAGAGAGAGAAAGAGAGAGAGAGAGACAGACAGACAGACAGACAGACAGACAGACAGACACAGGGAAAGAAAGTGAGAAGGATGGGAGGCGGGCAGGGCCCTTTTAAAAGGGAGCATAGTGAATGTTCACAGGTGGTGCTCTTAATGGCTGCGGCTGAGGGTGTATCCTGTCAGAACCCCAAGGACAGGCCAGTACAGACACCTGAATACTAGCACCCGAGAGACCCTTCATGATGCTGTCTCCTTGGCCTACCCTGTTACCACGCCCCCTTTTATCAGGGATGTCTTCTGCTTTCTGTTTAGTCCAACCCCAATCCCATGCCCCCCTAATCTGTTTCACCTCGGCTGAAAAACTCCAGAGCTGGGGACACAGAACAGTGGTATAGAATTGTCTAATATATATGCCAGGTCCTGAGTTCGGTTATCAGCACAGCCAAAAAGAAAGCATCACACATGTGCATGCCTGTGTGCACACACACAACACACATGCACGTTGGTTACATATACTTAGAAGCCAAATCTCCGACCTGCTCTGAAGCCTCCCTGGGTATCTAGGTTCATATTGCTTCATGTCAGCTGCCTTACTTAGTCACCTCTGTAAATTCAAGTGCTTCTCCCAGTTTCATAATCTCCATTTTCAAGAATTATTTGGGAAGGTTAAAAACAAGACTGCCTACAAACCACCCCCAGAGCTTTTTATTCGATTGTTCTTGGGTGAGATCTGGCACGAGAGTTGTTGTAATACTCTGTCGGTAATAGAAACATCTTGCATATACTGTAGACGGCTGCTAAAGGAGTAACGTCTGATGTTTGTTACAAATAGATCATCTAGATATTATTTGTCTTCAAATCCAAGTAATGTAGTATTGTGTCAAGCTTTCATAGTCTTTAAACGCTAGGTCCAGTTTCACTTGAGATAATATTCACCTACTCAACAATAGAGGCACTGCATTAGGCTCTGGGGGTTATAAAGAGAGGCAGTAGTCACCACCCCTAAGTATAAGGGGAAAGAAGGCATATGCCAACAAGGACAACACAATCCGGGATCTGAGAAATACTTGAGCAAAGTTTTGGGTTTAAGTCTTAGAGATGTTGCACCGTGGCCAGAAGACAACTGAGTGGAACCAGTTCTCCCTGTGGTGAAGAAAGGCATCCGTAGGATGGATACTGGTCGGGGTTCTCCAGAACAGCTTTACTAAGGACCTGGGGGTAGGGTTTATTATAAGGCTCATGTCACATGATTATGAGGACCGAGGAGTTGCAAGATCTGCAGTAGGTGAGCTGGAGCCCAGCAGGGGAGAGCTGAAAGCCAGCAGCCCCTGGGCCAAGAGCCAACGTTTTTTACTGGTTGAATGGTTGATTCTAGAAGCTAGAAAAAAAAATCTTAACATCCCAGGATTAGATAATTTTTAAATTAAAAGGGCATTTTTTAAATTCAGACTAGGTTAAGCCCAGCCACATTTTGATGGGCCACTTTTTTTTATTCGCATACCAATACGAATATGCATATTGTCCACTCTTACAGATGATCAGAATACATGTTTGACCCAATGCCTGGGTGCCCCGTGGCCAGTTAAGCTGACAGAATTCGCTTTTGTAGTTGGTAACTGTGGGGATAGAAGATGGCAGAGGGCAGTGAACCCGGCTTCCTTGGCTATGTGAACCAGGAATGGTGCTTTTAGTATACACAGCGCAAGACACAGGAATGAGTGTGTGGGGGCGGTGGAAAACAAGCAAAAAGGCTGATGTCCAGAAGAAAACGTCCCCTGGGTGGGGGTCACAGCATGAGATCAGTACAGGGTTTGCATTGCAGTGATTACAGAAGGCAACGGCAGTCACTGACCGGGACAGCAAGAAGGAGCTTGGGGTAACATTTTACACACAAAGTGATGGCTGGTTGGGTTGCACCCACTTTCTTCTTTTCTTTCTTTTGTTTTTTGGTGCTGAAGATTGGGCCTGGGTCCTCATATGTGCTAACTGATGCGCTGTATCCTCCTTTTACTTTTACTTTGAGCCAGGGTCCTTAAATTGCCAAGGCTAGAACTGAACTCATTCTGTAGCTCAGACATACCATGAACTCATTATTCTCTTGCCCTAGCCTCTTGAGTAGATGGGATTACAGGCCTGTGCCACCAGATCCAACATGGTTAACATTTCATGTATACAAAAGCACATATGGACAGAGTGGTTGGTATGTGTGTATGTGTGGTGTTGAGAATCGAACCCATTGTAACTGAGCACCCTACCCCTGAGCTACACCTCAGCAACCATGGCTGTGAACACCATGGCTTTTCTTAATTCAATTTTTTTTTCTTTTGGTTTTTTTGAGACAGGGTTTCTCTATGGCTTTGGAGGCTGTCCTGGAACTAGCTCTTGTAGACCAGGCTGGTCTCGAACTCACCTTATTTCAATTTTTTAAAAGATTTTTTTTTTTTTTTTTTTTAGCCAGGAGTAGCGACACATGCCTTTAGTCCCAGCCCTTGAGAGGGAGGGCAAAGACAGGAAGATCTTTGAGTTTAAGCAGCCTGGTCTACAAAGAGAGTTCCAGGACAGCCAGGGCTACACAGAGAAATCCTGCCTCCACCCCCCTCAGATTTTATTATTATTGCTGTTGTTGTTATATTTATGTGTATTAGCCTTTCGCTTGCATGTGTGTCTGCGAGCTGTGATGGCTACTTCAGAACAAAGGCCATTGCAGTCTGTAGGGTCACATGCCTGCTGCTCTTTGAGCAGAGCTCAAAGCCTGAAGAATCTCTAAGGTAAATAAAGAAGGCAGCATGCTGGTAAGTGTATCCACCATGGACAGGATAACCAGCTAAGCTGAGAGAACACCAGGAAGAAGACATCGTCCATTTTGTAGACAGGCTGTTAGGTGAGAAGAAAAATGATCAGTGTGTACATGAATCGCATGGCTTCCTGTTTGATATATTATACAGTTGACGTCATACCCACCTGCCTGAGTTTCAGACAATTGCCTACTGAGTGGATGGTGCTTGGTGAGGCTTGTATGCTCTTCTTATGCTTAACCACCAGAGCCCAGCTCTGTCCAGGGTCACCCTTGGTAATGGGACAGCATGTGCAAAAGACGGCAGGGAAGTGGACAGTGGTCTGTACAAATCTCAAAAGCAATGATGCACTGAGCTTCTGAATGTTTGATGTCCCATCTGCTGTCACCAGCAAACATAGAAGAAACCGTGGGTCCCAGAGCCTTCTTGGTTGCTGCCCCTTTGACCTCCACCTTGCTTTTCCCTTTCGATTTGTTTATTCATTGGTCTACTCATTTATTTTTCTTTATTTAGTCATTTGTGTCGTGTGTGTGTTAACACTAGAGGTTGACACTGGAATCTCTTCCTTTAGCTCTATCTAATTTTTTTTTTTTTTTAAAAATTAAACACTTATTCTTTGGCAATTTTATCCACAAATATAATGCACCTATCTCTTTTTACCTTAAAATTATTTTTAAAAAATTAGCCAGGTGGTGGTGGTGCACTCCTTTGATCCCAGCACTCAGGAGGCAGAGGCAGGTAGATCTCTGTGAGTTCGAGGCCAGCCTGGTCTACAGAGCTAGTTCCAGGACAGGCTCCAAAGCGGAGAAATCCTGTCTTGAAAAACCAAAAGAAAAAAAGAAGAAGAAGGAGGAGGAGAAGGAGGAGGAGGAAGAAGAAGAAGAAGAAGAAACCTTGTCTCTAAAATTATTCTTTGCAAATGTCATATGTGAATACAATGTATTTCCACACACTGATTCCTCCTCTGGTTCTTCCTAGCCTGGACCCCCTAACTCTTTCCTAACTTCATGTCCTCATCTTTCATAATTCACTGAGTCCAATTATTGCTGATCATATGTGTCCACCATTTTTTATATTATTAATTTGTTAATAGACTTGGAGTCACTGTTTTTGCTAGATTTGCTAACCAGAGATGCCGGAGCTCCCAGCTCTCTCTGCTCCCCATGGCACTAGAGCTCTAGCTTTTACAGTTTGTGCAGGGGATACAAACTCAGGTCCTCATGCTTGCACAGCCAGTGCGTTGCCCACTGACCCATCTCCCCAGTTACCACCAAACAAACAATACATACTAAATGCCTCCTGCATGTTTGCTTTGTTCTAGACTTTACAGAGATGAGTAAGACGGGCCTCTTGTCTTGTAGGTACTAATAGCTGTTTAGAGGAGACTGAAAACAGCTAACACGTGTTGTCACAGATTAAGGAACACTATGAGTGTGTGTGTGTGTGTGTGTGTGTGTGTGTGTGTGTATGTGTGCTCACTGGGCACCAGCAGAATCCAGAAAGGGTCTGTCGACTAGAAAGGTTTGCAGTGGGTCCTGAGATTTACCTCACAGGCCACAGTAAGAAAAGCTCCAGGAAGAGAGAGAGTGTGTAAAGTGCCCACAGGTGAGAACCAGAGAGGGGACACTTGGAAATTCAAAAGTAGTTAACAGAGCTGGGGCAGAGGGGACCTGCAGAGCGGCAGGAGTAAACATGGGTCATTTTGAGGTAATCATTAGTTTGCCCACAAAGACAGATGCTTCTTGCTTGGCTGAATTTTGTCATTAGGTATCAAAAAGACATGGAAGACTGTAAACAAGTAACTAATTCGATCTGATTTCAGTGAGCAAGGTGAGCTGAAGGTAGGGAGTCCTAAGAGTAGCCTAATGACCTAGAGGAATGAATGATGATGTCTCCTATAACTAAGGGGGTGGCGAAGGGGATGGAGAACAGGTGCAGTTGAAAGATGGTATAGAATACTGAAGACCAGGCTGTGTGATGGCGCGTGGATAATGTGTCTGCACCAAGTACAAGGACCAAGCCGGGCGGTGGTGGCCCACGCCTTTAACCCCAGCGCTTGGGAGGCAGAGGCAGAGGCAGGCGGATCTCTGTGAGTTTGAGGCCAGCCTGTTGTGTATTGTTTTTGCTCTCTTAGCTTTTTGAGGGGTCCACTACCAAGTCCCCAAATAAATCACGCACGGAGGCTTATTCTTAGTTATGAGTGTCTGGCCTTAGATTGCTTGATTCTAGCCAGCTTTTCTTAAGTTAAATTAATTTCCTCTACCTTTTGCCTCTGGGCTTTTCCTGTTCCCTGACTTATGTAACTCTTACTCTTACTCTGTGTATTGCTGTATAGCTGAGTGGCTGGGTGGCTAACAAAACAAAACAAAATTTAAAAAACCCATTGGTTTTAAGAAGGTAACCTCCCCTCTTAAAGGAGAAGAGAAGATGTGAACAAGGAAGAAATTTTGGAGGTATTCATTATGGTTACTTAATAAATTTGAAGCCTTCACACAAACTTGAAAACTAAAAAGCAGAAAGTCCAACAGCTTCAGATCTGTGGTCAAAATAGCACTGGCCATTGAAATTGGGTAGCAATCTCAGGACCCTGCAGCCCTACTCACCCCCTCCTTTGTTACCATCTGTTCTTCCCATGCTTCAGCGTCTCTCCTGCACATTCCACACTGCAGTCAGACCACTGTTTCCACAACTGGAATCAAGATCACGACACCCTCCACAAAGCCCTGGGTTTCCCAAGGCTGTCTCCCCTAAAACAGGCTCCCTGCTAGCACTCCTGACTAACCTGGGGATCGCTATCCATTAGTCCACATCTCCATCATAAAGAGATCACCTTGGCCTCTCTAGCCTCATCCCCTGGGCTTCTTCCTCACCTTCAGCCATAATTTGGTGTTCTTACTCAGAGGGGCCATGCCATTAAAAAAAAATGGATTCCTTCCTAATATTAGTCATACATGTATAGTAAGGGCTATTTTCCAAGTCCCTCTTTCACTGAATCATAACAACAGTGTTTGACTGGGCAGTGATGGTGTACACCTTTTATTCCAGCACTTGGGGAGGGGGGAGGGGAGACAGGGAGAAGGTAGGTGGATCTCTGTGAGTTCGAGGCCAGCCTGGGATACAGATCCAGTTCCAGGACAGGCTCCAAAGCTACAGAGAAACCCTGTCTTGAAAAACCAAACCAAACCAACCAACCAACCCAACAAACAAACAAACAAACAAACAAACAAGAGGCACTTGTTTCACCATACTCTAGACCTGGCTCGGAACAGCAGGAGGCCTCTAGGAAAAGGAGATTAAGATCCCCTCCAACAATATTCACAGTGCATGGAGGAAAGGGGCTGCTGAGATCAGTCCTGTTCCGGGAGCCTGAGATACAGAGAGGGAAGAAAGCAGGAGAAACCTCTTCTACAGAGACTTCGAGTCCAGGGGGTGGAATTTTAGCGCTTGCAGTAACAACTCACTCAACAGACTGTATGAGATGTTGGTCCAGGAAAACAGCTAGCCACTGAAAGGCAGAAAAGAGATGACCAAGGAAGCAGAATGTCCAGTGGATGGATGAGGAAGCCCGTTAGCTGGGCTGATAGCCTGTAGAAATAGCCAAACTGGGACTTAATTATTCAGGGTTTGTCTTCTCACTGTGCAGTACTGCTTCCAATAGAAGCATCCCCACATCAGACACCATCACTACCTCTGTCCATTTCAGAGAGCCGAACTGGCCTTTGACATGCTAGTGATAATGCCTGCTCTGAGCAAGCAGCCATCTGTGTTTTGCCAATAACACTGTGCTAGAGTTCTTCGAAGCAGGTGTGGTGCAAGTAGGTCTAACACCCAGTCTGTCACAATTTCTTTTCTGCTAACGTTTGCTGTATAGTCTGGCCAGATTTGAACAACGGAATGCTGTTGTGTTAGGAACTCAAGATTCATTTGCTGTCAGTGGTAGCCATGTTTGTCATGTGCTCCATATTTATTATAGAAAAATCACAAGTAATGATCAACACAAAATGTATAGAAAAATTATCAGTGATTCTCCAATTAGAAGGTAAGTCTTCCAGGGTTGGCACAGTGTTCACACAGTACGCACAAAGATCCCCCCCGGCTTTATTTCCTAGCCGTACAAAAAAAGCAGGTGTTACCACCACACACCTGTAATCTTAGCATGCGAGAGATGGAGGCAAGGGGTAAAAACTTCAAGGTCATCTTCAATCATGTAGTGAGTTCAAGGCCATCTAGGGATACACGAGACCCTGTTTTTTTTTTTTTTTTTTTTTTAAAAAGTAGAGAGCTTTTCTTCTTTTAGATTTATGTATTAATTATGTATACAGTGTTCTGCCTGCAAGCCAGAAGAAGGCACCTGTCCTCATTACGGATGGCTGTGAGCCACCATGTGGGGGCTGGGAATTGAGCTCAGGACCATTGGAAGAACAGCCAGTGCTCATAACCTCTGAGCCATCTCTCCAGCCCCAGTAGAAACCTTTTCTAAACATTTTAATAAAAATGTCTTACTATATTTTTTTCTATACTAATGAGTATTTGTCTTTCTCTTACATATTTAACATCTTTTCACATCAGCAAGTACAGATTGACATCATTTTGGGACATATTGTTATAAACAAAGATGAACTACACTTTGACCATCTCTTGCTGGTTACTTGCTATTTATTGTAACACAAGCACCCTTGTACACATATTAGGTTATTTCTTTAAGATTAATTGCTAAAAGTGAAATGGCTGGATTAAAGTATGTAATCATCTTTAAGATTTCAACACATTGTACTAAACTGCTATCCAGAACTATTGCACCAAGAAATGGGCAATTTCTTCATGCATAGGATAGAGTATGACACAGATAGAGTAAGATAAAACATAGCCATTGCATGGAGAGTGAGAATAATAGAGAAGGCAGTATGTATAGGCTGGTGAGCTGAGCCATGGATGCTCTGAATACCCAGAGCCTGGGTGTCACCATCACCTTAAGCAGGTTCCACGGGAGATTTGTGGGGATAGGTTAATTATAAGGCTATCTTTGCAGAGTCACCAGGGATGAACTGAGTCAAGAACAGGAATAGAGTGATAAAAAGACCTGGATAAAGAAATAATGGTACTGTGTATGAATGTTTGTTGTTTCAAGGGGGAAGTTGGAGGACAAGCTGGAGCCACACTCTGACACTGAAGACAGAAACCCATTCTAATCTAGGTGCGCTCTCTGGGCTGAATCAAGGACCTTTAACTTTACTTGGAAAACCAGGTGCAGATGACAGAACTCCTTTGGGAGGCTGGAGTTGGCATCCAAACCTGTGTGTAGATATTGATACTGAACTTGAGAATTATTTCTTCATTTCCGTTGATTTGGGAACCATGGAACCTCTATGTCTGATAGGATAAAGGAGACCATCCAGAACCCAGCCAGCTTTAAATACATATTTTCTCATTAAAAAAACAAAACAAGACAAAATCTTTAACTCTTTTCTTTTTTCTTTCCAGAAAAAGTGGCCATTAAGATTCTGGACAAGACCAAGTTAGACCAGAAAACCCAAAGGCTGCTATCCAGAGAGATTTCCAGCATGGAAAAGCTACACCATCCCAACATCATCCGCCTTTATGAAGTCGTGGAGACCCTGTCCAAGCTCCACCTGGTAATGGAGTATGCTGGAGGCGGGGAGCTCTTCGGGAAAATTAGCACTGAGGGGAAGCTCTCTGAACCGGAAAGCAAGCTCATCTTCTCCCAGATAGTGTCGGCGGTGAAACACATGGTAAGCAGAAGCTCCTGCTACTCTTGCCTGCCGTGAGATCTTTGAGCTTTGCTTTGTTAGAAAAACCAGAGAAGGTCGGCTTTGCAATAGTAGACAGTTGGGCCTTCTTTTCAAAGCTGCCTAACTCCTCCTAGTCTATTTCTTCTGTGTGCTCCCCAGAGCCAGCCATTCTGCTGGGCACACAGAGGGAACTTGACTAGTGCACATAACTGCCAGGTACCGAGTAGGAGAGCAGCAGGGACTAGCAGATAGTACAGATATGGGTTCACAGATGCCCTGTGTCCTGCCATGTCCCCCTGCAGTCTTGCCTCTGAAAAGAGAAAGGCTGAATTGCAGTCATAGATGTCACTGAATTTGTTTATGTGAAAGGACCATGCTGAGCATTGCCCACAGTGTTGTATATAGTTCTGATAGCAGCCTTATAAGTGTCAGCATCACTAATTATGAAGAAGTGATGCTCATATTACACGTTGATGGAATTGAATGTAAATTGGACCAGCTCCATCTTATAAAGCCTGTGTTATTATTACCCCAAGGACTCACTGAGACAAGTGGCATTAAATCTTTACCCAAGCCTTTAAAACTAAATAGGTCAAAGTTCCCAAGCCTATTGCCTGAATTTAGAGTGTAAGGGCAGGAAAGGACATGTACTCGCAACACATAACAAGAAGCCTGTTGCAAGAAATCTGACAAATTAAACCTCCTTTTTGCTAAATTATATAAGCCCACCCAAAGGAGGATGGCCAGGAGGTTGGAGCAGGCCCTAAGACTTTCTGCTCTTGGTTTCAGTCAAGGGAAAACAGAAAAGAATCAAGTAAGATCTCAAGAAGGAAGGCTTGTTATTTGATTGTGTTTCAGAATTGTACAGTTGCATAAGATCTGGGTCTTTTTTTTTTTTTTTTCTGGCACGAATTCCAGAATCTATGTGGCACAAATTCCAGTCTTCATCAAGCCTTTGGCCTACTTGTGGGGGGTGACGGCATGACACTGGATTGAAGGTCATGGTAGAGTTTGCTAATGTGATTTAAGTTGCTTTCTATTGAACTTCTATGATTTATGCCACCACCATCACCCATTCCTCTGTTGCAGAGAAACTGTATATATTTTCTAGTTGTCATTTACCTTAAAATTGACACATACCCCCCATGCTTTCTTCACAGCATGAAAACCAAATTATTCACAGAGATCTGAAAGCAGAGAATGTATTTTATACCAGTAGCACGTGTGTGAAGGTGGGAGATTTTGGATTCAGCACCGTGAGTAAGAAAGGTGAAATGCTGAACACCTTCTGTGGGTCTCCGCCTTATGCCGCGCCCGAACTTTTCCGAGATGAACATTATGTTGGTGTCTATGTGGATATCTGGGCCTTGGGTGTCCTTTTGTACTTCATGGTGACTGGTACAATGCCATTTCGAGCAGAAACCGTGGCCAAACTAAAGAAGAGCATCCTTGAGGGTACCTACAGCATACCCCAGCATGTGTCAGAGCCCTGCCACCGGCTCATCCGAGGAGTCCTTCAGCCCGTACCCGCAGAGAGGTATGGGATCAGCTACATCATGAACAATGAGTGGATGCGAGGAGTGCCATACCCCACCCCTCTGGAACCCTTCCAACTGGATCCTAGACATCTGTCAGAAGCCAGCAGCCTTGAAGAGGAGGAGAACGAGGTCAAAAGCACGTTAGAACATTTGGGGATTACAGATGAGCATATTCGCAACAACCCAGGGAGAGACGCTCGCAGCTCCATCACGGGGGTCTACAGAATCATTTTACATCGAGTGCAAAAGAAAAAGGCTCTGGAAAGGGTGCCAATAATGACGCTCCCAGAACCTAAAGAAAGGGACCTAAAGAAAGGATCCCGCATCTATAGAGGCATAAGACACACATCTAAATTCTGTTCAATTTTATAAGTCATTATCAGGCAGCTCGTAACTAACCACAAAGTTTCTGCTTTTAACTTTTGTCACAGACAACTTGGATGGAAACATTTTTGTAATTTTTAAATAAAATTTAAATTTGGCATATGCATAGCACTCCCCCCTCCCACCCCAACAGTCTCTTAGCCTAGATTTTTGGCTTGACTTGGGATTTTTGTCTTCCTGTCATACTTCACCATTCATTTAATGGGGAAATATATGTATTAACTGCTGTGTGCCAGGCACTGTTTAAGGCGCTGAGGAAATAGCAAAGCCAGCCCCTTCTCTTGCATGTAGGAAATTCTAATACACAACATACACACTTGCTAGTAACTATTTTTATGTTTTTAAAACAAAAGTGACAAATAGTGGGAGATACCGTGCAGGCTCCCCACAGGACTATCTAATTTTAGAAGCATGCTACTCTGGATTAGACCTTTAAGGAGGGTGGCTTGGAGTGGACGACAGTGTGGGAGCAGAAGGAGTAGCCACAGTGACTTAAGAAAGGCAGAGATTGTGCCCAATAGCCAGGGATATAAGTGAGATTCTTCCAAAAGGCTCTCACGTGGTTTATTGGGGGAAGTGATCCTACAACAGGATAGTGAGAACAGAAGATCAGTAAGAGCCAACACAAAGACTTTGCCGAAGATGGCCAGTGGCACAGGCTACTGTGCCAAGGACCTTTGAGAAGCACTGTGTACACCATATGTCAGGGGTCTGCACAAACGTATGAAAGGGGAAAGATTTACCAGCCCTCATTCACCATTGGGCAAGGGTAGTCAGTGACATCAATCCCTGCTCTCTGAATTTCCAGATAATGCTGTGTGAGTACCAAGTGGTTTTTGTTTTTAGATTTATTTATTTTTTTTTTTTTAAATTAGGTTTCAGTGAAGAGGGCACCAGATCCCATTACAGATGGGTGTGAGCCATCATGTGGTTGCTGGGAATTGAACTCAGGACCTTTGGAAGACCAGTTAGTGTTCTTAACCTCTGAACCATCTCTCCAGCCCGAGCAGTTTCTTTGTAGTTCTCGGGCCTTTGCATTAAAGAAGCCGTAGACAGGAAGGAAAAGGTCACCTGTATGAACCTTCCAAACTCGCACGGAAATGGTTACTGGAGGAAGCAGCTTGGCAGGGAGGACCTGAAGTGGTCATAGAAACTAGCCCAGCCGATCTGGACACCCTGCTCCACATAAATCCCTCTGTTCCTTGTAGGGGGTGGTACCTGGAAGGACTCTCCACAGAACTGTAACAATGGCTCTCAAACTCTAGCCATCAGAACTACTTATTTCGTTTTACCAGACCAGCAGGTTCCACCTCCAGGCCGTTAGATTCAGTGAATCCTTGGGTGGGCAGAGCCTTAACAGTCTGTGACTTTAAGTTGTTCCTTGGCTCAAGTAGGTGAGCAGTTTTGATTCCCAAGGAGCAAGGGTCAAGGAGGATGTTTTCACTCCAATAAGAGTGCTTGTGAATTGGAATCTATTAGTTTGTTTTTGTTTTTTTTTGTTTGTTTGTTTGTTTTTCCTGAGACAGGGTTTCTTTGTGTAGCTTTGTAGACCAGGCTGGCCTGGAACGCACAGAGATCCACCTGCCTATGCCTCCCAAGTGCTAGGATTAAAGGTGCATGCCACCACCCAGACTGTAGTTAGTTCCTGACACAGTGTTACACCTTAAACAACCTCCCAGGTGATGCTGATGCTGTTAGTTTGGGACCAGGCTTTGAGGTTCTCTGAGCTACAGCCATTACTGCAAGGCATCTGGAGGCTCTAAATCGTCTCTCATCTGTTTTTTTCACCAGCTACCTTGACTTTTCCTCACCTTTGGCCATCATTTCAACTGGTTTACGCTGAGTAGCATGACCCAAACTACCATCATGCTTTATCATAATTGCTGTCATTGCCTACTCATCATCAGCTCCAAGAGTAACACACCAGCCTCTCTTGGGTTCCTGACACCTTCTTTAGCTGCTTATACTTAGGGTCAATCGTACCAGTAGAGCACTTCTTACCCTGCTCGCCCATTGGCACAGGCAGCCTCAATGACCATGTTACTCACAAGAGCCTCAACTGGGGTTCTCAGTGAAAATGTCCTCCTTGCTCCCTGGGAACCCAAACTGCTCATCTACTTCAGCCTAGATAATTAGGAAGCAATTCAAACCTTCAAATCACTAATTGTGAAATAAGTCTATCTTACTTCCAGCCTTTGGTTCCTACACCTGTGAATTTAGCAAGGTACATACAAGCCATTATTAAAACATGCACACTGATTGCTAGAGAACAGCACACCAGCCCTGCAGGTTAGCAATATAACTGGGTCTTAGGCCACTCATGTTCTATTTGTACTAGATGTTTGCAGCACTGAGGGCTGTGGTAATGCAAAGGAACTCTGTAGTCCTTGACAAGTGTTATCAGATATGACAATGAATGAATTATGCTCTAGGACAGTGGTTCTCAACTGTGGGTCATGTCTCCTTGCAAAGGTGTCCAATGACCCATTCACAAGGGTGGCCTAACACCATCGGAAAACATACTGACATTTATGATTCATAACAGTAGCAAAACTCGAGTTATGAAGTAGCAATGAAAATAATTGTATGGCTGGGGGTCACTACAGGATGAGGAACTACATTAAAGGGTCCAGCATTAGGAAGGTTGAGAATCACTGCTCTAAGATCTGGAATGATTATTTGGATGAGACAATGCAGGCAGGAAATGCGTACCCACAGGCAGAGTAGGTATCAGTTCCAATGAGGATGAATTGCTACGTTCATGTGAGTTGATGACTCTTAAGTATCTGGTAATGCCCCCTGATCACAACTTGGTGGTTATGCTTGCTTGCCACCCAGTGCATTTTGGATAGCCTGAATGAAGGCACCATCCTTGGGATATTAGATGGGTTTGTTCAGTCTTGCATAATGAATCAAACATTTATATCTCCTGGGGTTTCCTCAGCATCTCAGTACTGTGCTAGGGTGCTTCCACCATGGCCAACTCATAGCCATGCTGTAGAATGAACTCTCCATAGCCCATCTTCTAGTGGCCCCTCCAGCTTTTGACACACTTAAGATACACTTGCATGTTTGCCCAAATTGACAGACAGTATGTGTTAGCCAGCTTCTGTAATCCCTTCAGTGCCTACCATTTCCAAACAGACAAGGGGTTGTATTTTCCTACTTTGGCTGTGTTGAGACTTCACTTTGGTTCTTGGTTTGGCAAACAATGGAAACATCAGCACTGGATCTGGAGGCCAAATGTCATTACACAGACATCTGTCCTAGAAGCCCTGGCAGTGACCCTGGACAGGGTCCTTGTCCACTACAGGAAGCCTGTTTTGCAACCTTTCCACTGCACTAACTTCACTTGAAGGCCCTGACTTGCCACCAAACCCTAACTTTCCTAAAGGAGAACAGTGACCGCTCAGCATTCTGCAGTCTCAGATGCTGTACTTGTCCTTCTGTAGCCAGAGGTGAGGCTCCCTTTATACCTTCTTTTAAAGACTCTGACTTTTAGTATGCCTTTAATGGATAGTTGACGTACTTGGGGCTATCATTTTGTTGTTCCCCAGGCTTCCTAAGTAGATAGTTAAAAGCTGGCCAAACTCAGTCTTTATCTTGGGCCCATCTTGTTCAGGTAACCATAGGATCCAAAGCTTTGTCTTCTTCCTACACCTACAGATGGCAAGTCTTAGTAGTGATGGATGATCCTATATGTCACAGGTTCCCATAACCCTGCTTGCCAACATTACATTCATGTTCTCATTGTTTTAACAATCTTTTTGTCTGGGAGAGTCTAGCCAGCCTCTCATTTCTCATGGAAAAGTATGTGGGGACCACAGGAATAGATACCACAGGAATCCACAAGTTTCAGCACAAGTGAAGAGTGCTTATTCCTGGTAAGTGAACTGGTACCCTGCCTTAGGGGGGGAAAAAAACACTCAATTTTATTTGTAATCCTCTATATCATATTATTGCCTTAAAAGAAATCATTTTGCACAAAAGAATCTCAGGTCAGCTACCTCTGCTAGCAACCAATTAAGGACAAAACAAACAAAAAACAAAGAGGACCCTTTAACTTAGAGCAACTCTTCAAAAGTCTGAAGAAAATTCACTGGCATTAAGATTAATTAGTTTCTGCAGGGCATGGTAGCACATGCCTGTAATCCTAGCACTTAGGAGGTGGTGGCAAGGAAATCAGGAGTTCAGATGTAGCTGACATGAGACACTGTCTCACAGAAAACAAAAATCTAATTAAAAATGAAAGATCCTGCTACAATCTTTGCTATACCAACTTCTGTCTGTTGTCAGAAGACTCCAAGTGGCAGACCGGAGATGGACTTTCAGTCAGGTCACAGGACGATCACATGTAACTGCTTTCATATCTAGTGTGGAGCCAAACTCATAGTGTTTAAAAAATAAAATTAAAACTCCAGTTAAAAAAGAAAAAAACCCTAAAAACAGCAAAGCAGATTCCCCAGGTGACACAGGAAGGAGATAGTTCTCAGGATCCTGGAATATGTAAGACAAGCAACCTGAGAACACTGGACTCTAAACACAGAGTGCTGGGACACAGACGTACCAAGTCTAGATCCCAAATGATACCATGAGCTGCCCCATACTAGAAAATAATCTCCTGTGTCTCCTAATGCGTAGACTCCTAAAAGGGGTGACAGGACCACACACGGGCTGCATATTATGTCTGGCATAAGCAGAGTGCATTGCTTATACCAGGTTTGTAAATGTTTAAAGAATAAATGAGTGATGAACTGAAAGCCACATTTAAAAATAGCTATTTGCTGACTCTGTGCCCAAATTGCTGGCTCAGAAAAGAAAAGAACACTCACATATCTGAAACATTGGTCTAAAACTTTATTTCAAAGTTATTCACCTTGCTATTAGTAAGGTGTATGGTTAACGTTCCGTGCCAGGATCATCAGGCTTACCCAGGCCGGCAACACATTCTGAGAAAGTCCACTCCTTGGCACTGAACGTTACTCTTTTCAAAACATACAGAACTCTTAATACTTGCAAAAAGAATTACATGCACCATTTCCCCACCATCCTTTAAATCTGAACTTACATTATTCATCTATAGCAGTGGATGTTAAAATGAAACCATTTTAACCAATTAAACTGTACAAATCAAAACCCTACTGGTTAATATTGACAAGAATATCTTACAAATGCTACATTACATGTTACCTTGCAATCTGAAACTTTTACAGATTCATGTGTTTAGTTTAGATAACTGAAACTTCACAGAATGGAACAGAAAATAAAGTTAAAAAATTTAGTTCTGTACATCAGTTCCAACTATCTCTACTTTACAGTCTGTGAGGCTCACATCATTGTTCAGCACCAAAATCACCCAGGGAACTTCTAGTGAATTTCTTACTCATCTCATGTGATAGTTCTTGTTTTAAAAGTGAAAATTAAGGGGGGAAAAATGTTACAAATTCTACTTCTAGATCTTGCAATGAATATTCCTTTTGGCTTTTCAGACTATGTGAAATTTTCACTATGTGAAAATGAGGGTTATATATATTTATTTTCATTGAACACATACAAACAAAACACAAAATACACAAACCACAAAGAAAAAAGGTGTCTGGTGGATTTAAGCTGTCGGCCTATGAACTGGATTTGTAACACTGTGACCTAATAATGCCCTGCCCCACCCTTCTTACATTACATTTGGGCCTTGTAAGGAGGGTGCCCAGGATGGCAGGGAGCTTCTTCACACCAGCATCTGAGGGCTGCAGAGACTAGCCACTGTGAACTGGCTGGAACCAGTTCCCCAGCTGCATCCACAGCACCCAGGTGAACTATTTGGTGTGGCAGAGTCCCACTCAGAGCCAGCATTTTTCTGCTCACATGATCACTGCTAACCTTTCTCACCAATGGTTCCTCCAGATCCTAGAACCATACCCTCTCTCTCTCCAGGATTTACAAGTCTTAGAAAAAGATAATATTTTCCCCTTGCCATTTTCAAGCAGGGTTTGTGCGTGACATTTAAATTCCACAATCTCCAACCTAGAAAAGTTTTTCAAAAGCTACAGGTACTTTTTATTTGTTAAAGTACAAAATTCTTACACATTAAAAAAAAAAAAAACCACCAATGTTTAAAATTGGACAGTAGTACCTCCGCTTATTGTCGACAGAAGCACTCAGTTCATGCCATGTTTGAAAATGAAACTGCATGCATATGGGCGTCCAGAGAGGTATAAAGTTTTACAGAGCCCTTTAAACCCAAATTGCAGCACATTCACCATTGGCCAGACCACAACAGGAAGCGTGTCAACAAGTTCAGCAAAGACTTTTCCAAGAACACAATAGTTTTCTAGGCTCCGTGTCAGTTACATTCAGTTACATTACATTTTAAGCAACATGTACTCTTTAAAATTGTCCCTAGACATACAATACTTCAACCGTTCCCCACCCCAGCCCCGGGCCACTGTGAAGCCTTACACCCAACAAAGCTCTTAGTGTTCCCCGTTACTAATAGCTGCTGATTCCGATCCTGCTGCAGTGGCAGGGAGTCTTGGCACTTTCTTAGCAGGACTTGGAATATGCTAAAATAAAAAGAACAGTTGTTGGCTTTACAAGTTTCTTCACTAAGAATCACAGAGCTAATTAAAGTGCCTACAGAGAATCTAATCAGAGAAGCCGATCTGACACAGATTCTATAATCTTTCCAAGGAGAATGCTAAGTACCCAATCTAGACCTTACAGTGAAATGACTGTGCAATTATTCATGTTGTGAGTGAGACAGGAAGGCCTCCCAAGACTGCTTGTTACAACATCTTATACTCTCAACTTAGATACTACCTCACTGTGCCACCTACTTGGTTTAACAGCAAGATTGTTACACTCACCAGAAGAAATTAGCAATTCCAAAGTCCAAGTTCTTGGTTTGGACCTGGCTTTCCCACTTTTGTCTATGACCCTGAGTGTTTAGACTTCTTAGGGCCTCACTTTGGAGTTAGTACCATTGTAACCCTCAGAAAGGTTAGTATATGGTTCTGAGGCTTCTAATAGGAAGTAAGCAAAGTGCCTTGCACATAACAGGAATATAAATCACAGCTATCACTTTTGAAAAGTGAAATATGGGGGGGGGGGGCTCAGCACCCTCCTCCGTATTGCTCACCAACCTATAAGATACAAAATGAGCTTCTCTCTAAACCACACTTCCTTCTTATCAGTCCTAGGACTTGATAAAGCTGGTATTTATCACGTGCCTGCCACAGCTGGCCTGAGCCTGGAGCCCGTGCTCTGAATCACTCTGCTTTACTGACATTTCTCTAAGTTGCTATATCTGTTACAGCTTTGAAACCCAGACATATGGGAGTGAAAGCATCCCCATACCCCACCAGAGAAGAGGACCAACACAATGGGAGTCACTGACCTCTGCTGCCGTGTTTGAATGCACAAGTCCCACTCCATCACCCAAACTGTGGCCATTAGTGGACGGGCGCCGAGCATAGGTTCTTCTGTGCTTTTCATCCACTCTGACTAGGTACCACGTTCCTTCAAAGAGTGAATCTATTGAACACTGGGGAATGTAGTTGGCTGAAGGGAAAGCAGGGTACCAAAAATTACTAATGATATCCATCTGGCAACAAACTAAGCAGAGAATTTTCCTATTCCTCTACAGCTTTCACTGACATCACATCAGTACTACAGTCCTGTATGGTGTGTCACATGACTGCAGGTCTCTAACATAGAAGTTTACCTAAGTGATGTGTATCCTCCCTGAGTTTCATGTTTTCAGCAAAGACATCTGGCGCCACACACGTTCTTGAGTCAAGCCTTGCTTTAAGATCAGACAAACTAGTTGTCACTTTGTCAAGAGCGGATCCTAAAAGAACAAAGAAGTTTAACATTAAAAAACAGAATAGCACGGCTCAATAAAATGTTGTTATATGCAAATAACTTCTTGTCTCCTAAAAACTATTGGCTAGTGAGTTCGAGGTCAGCCTGGTCTTTAAAGAGAGTTTCAGGACAGTCTCCAAATCTACTGAGAAACCCTGTCTTGAAAAACCAAGAAAAACAACAAAATAACCTACTGGCTATTGTTTAGCTAAAATATAGATGGTATCTTCTTGACACAACTTCCTGCCACCTTTGACTAGACTTATTTAATATTAGCTAGCCCACAAGTTAAATGACATGTGGGATTTGAAACTATAAATCACTTTTTATAGTCAATCTTCAGTACAATTTTCAATGATGCCAAGTTTTCCTAAGTTTTTCCTCAATATTTTTGTTTGTTCTTTCTCAAGGAAAGCACAAATGCTTGCTTCAATATAGTCAAATCCACAGGGGAAATTTTTTCCTGTATTAGCTGTTAAAGCAGATTTGTAAGGTAGAGAGTATCAATCTATGTGAAAGAAGTTATGAAACGGAGAACGGAATGACGGACCAGACTGACTAACGTGCTCATGTGAGAAGGCTTCTGAACCTACCGCACCACAGCGGGTTGGCAATGTGCTCTTGCCGAAGGACCCAGCACTTACCTGGTGTGGCATCTTGTGTGACTTTAAGGGAGTACAGAGTGGCAGCCAAGCCAGACCCATAAGAGAACACTCCAATCCTCTTCCCTGCCAACTGCTGAGGCGAGTACCTGTGTAAGGAAAAAAGGGCAAACTTAACAGACACAAACTACATCTTATCAGGAGTCACAGAAACAGTCCAGAGCTAAATGCTAGGTCTAACTTGAAGCTTCGTTTGTTTTCTTCAATACACGGCTGGACTTGTGTTAACTATCTTCCTGCCTCAGCCTTTGTGTTGGGATTACAGGTGTGTGACACCATTCCCTGCTTAATTTAACATTCCTGAGGATCTATTAGTTTTAATATTTCATTAAGGAATCGAACTTGAGATTTTAGTATCATAGTACATACTCAGAACAAAGTCTTACATCTTTTAGGAAATGACGAAGCTTAGCAAAATTATTGAACCACACATAAATCCTAGTCATTAAGGATTTGTGGTTCAACTGTAGGTAAAAATAATAAAAACTATGGAAAAATCGACAATTAACAAATACTCAGGGAAGAACGGCACCCTTAACCTATATGTCTCTCAAATCAGTAGAGAGCAGTGTGGGTGCCCATATAAATGGCTGCACCCCATCTTAGCACAAGGGCAGAGAGTTCAAAACTGTCAGTCAGCAAGTCATAAGACCTAAAGGTCAAAGGTGTAGCTACTCCTGACCTCAAGGCTGGGAACAAGAAGTTGGAGCTAAGGTATGGTTACTGGACCCTTAGAATAAGTGAGGAAGAAAAGTCTGTTTGTTCCACATACATGATACTGTGTTCCCCTTTTTGGTTATGGTATATAAGAGTGTCGAAAATAAACTCGTGGCATTTCAGTATTGACTGATCTGTCCTCCTGACCTTTATTCTGTCTGTCTGTCTTTATTGTCTATAGCCTTTCCCTCATCCACACTCCCCCACTCAGGTATGGACTTAGGGCCGCTCGGCTGGCTCCGATTGCAACCCCACAAAGATTGCTCTCGACAGAGCAGCAGGCTATACCTGAAGATAAGATGTCATTCAGAAAAGAGGAGTCAGGGAACGGCAATTTATACTTACTGTGCCAGAACAGAAGCAAGGGAACCATATACAGAAGACGTGTACATATTTCCATTCTGATTTGATACAAGCAAAGAAGCCTTTGTTTTCTGGTTAAAGAGCTCAGAACTAGCCTTCATAAATGCCTTTTCCACATCTCTGTCAAAGTAAGTATCTTCTAATTTAACATCCCTGAAAAATTATATTAAGAAACAATTAGCATTTAAATACCATGTTGTTATTTTTGTAGTTGTCCTAATTAATATTCAAATCTGTGAATATATAAAAATCAGGGAGCAACATTGTAACTGTATAAATGATGTTAGCAACTTAAAACAGTTCTTTGCCTAACTTTGCTATCATCAGGTAAAGACAACTTGACACTGACAGGCTAATAGACTAACAGATTCACTAAAGCTTTGAAGCCACTAAACATAATAGAAGCCTTTCAAATCCAGCCATGTCTATCAAATACCATGCTTAAAAAGGCATGGTATTATAGGATTTAAGCCTTGAAAAGTCAAGTAGGAGTTTATCAAATGGAGAAAACAAGAATGAACTCAACATGCACAGCACACAATACTGGTGGACATCAGGTTGCCCCAAGGCATGGGGACTAGAGGAATTAGTGGAGCAGTAGTAAGCACTGGGGTGTCTGTGAGCCTATTCCTGTGCTGGTAACAATGCGGCTAGAGCTAAAAACAAAGTCAGAACTCTTAAGAGATAACTAATGTATTTGTGTAGGTAACCCAGCTGTCATTTCATTGATAACACGAATATATTAGAATACCCTCACTTTGTTTCTGTTTCTCTGTGTAGCCTAGCATTAATGGCTTGCCACTGCTGCCCAACTATAGAGTAGAATACTTCTAACATCCTTTTGACTCTAATTTTCAGGTCTAAACATACACTTAAACTAAGGACATAGCTGCTTTCTTACCCAAAGGCCTCCAGGCCACTGTAGATGCTGTTTTTATCTCTGTTCTGATCATTTAGAAAGTCATTCAGGAACATCCGAGCTAGAGACTTCTGCACCAGTTTACAATACGGTGAGTGGAATATCATGAAGCCAAAATCATTTAGGGTAAAATCGTTATCGTTTCCCTCTGCAACAGAAGACCAAGGAAACGATGAACACCAATGAAGCCAGCTTGCCTTCAGAAGAGGCTAGGATGCTTCTACCTTACTTTTCTTACTAATTCTAAGAACTCAGGCAAGTTTATGTATTACACACAGAGAGAGAGAGAGAGAGAGAGAGAGAGAGAGAGAGAGAGAGAGAGAGAGAGAGAGAGCGCAGAGGGGATGGTAGCAGAAGAGCTACTGGCCTCACATCCTTAAACAGCAACCCCAAACCCTATCTTACGAAATCTCAGTAGTTTAGAATGTGTATGCTCAGCTATGGATGACCAAATATAACAGTCATAACCTATTGGCCAATTAGTTGCACCAGCATTTCTTTTTTTTAAAAGAATAGAAAAAATGGTAAATTCAATTCATTTGTAGCATTGGTAATTACACGGTACTTCTGTTTCTGTTCAGCATATACACATATAACGTGGGGTTCTAATAAAAAAGGTTGAAATATCACTGGTCTCTTATACACATACTGCTAAGCTGATGTAGAAGGAACCCAGTTTAAAAGCAGTATATTTAACTATAAAACAGTATGGTTTTTTTGTTTTGTTTTCCGAGACAGGGTTTCTCTGTATTGCTTTGGAGGCTATCCTAGAACTAGGTCTGTAGACCAGGCTGGACTCGAACTCACAGAGATCCACTTGCCTCTGCCTCTCGAGTGCTGGGATTAAATGTGCACCACCAATGCCCAGCCAGTGTGTTTTGTATACTGCAATGCTTCTTGTTTGTGGCTACTATATTTCTTAGTATTTGTTTGGAATATAATTTTTAACAATCTCTTTCATCTCTAAAAAGACAAATTGTAATAAAAACTTTTTAAACAGTTGCCTCTAAAAAATAGCTGAAAACTAAAACTTATTTAAATACCTCAAAAAAAATTAACAATTCAAATTTCTTTTGTAACGTATCTGATATAAATCAACTGAACTAAAACTTATTTAAATACCTCAAAAAAAATTAACAATTCAAATTTCTTTTGTAATGTAGCTGATATAAATCAACTGAAATTGTAAGAATAGCTCAGCAGAAATACTTATGTCTTTACCTGAATTACACATTCCCAGAGACTATGGCCAAGTGATGATACTTAGTACATAAAGAAGTGGTAAGGTATCAAGAAGGTTGTTCACAAAAAAGTTTCTCACTTCAGTCACCCAGTACATATTATTACACTGCCCTGTGGATACCAGAATCTCATATAAGAAAATGGGCTGGAAGAAAGCCCACCTTTCTGCCACTGGGCACGGATCTTCTTGCGGTAGACGGAATAGCAGCGGTCCAATGCACTGAGGTAGCACTGTATGGAGAGTTTCCCATCTACTATAGGGTATTCAGAGAGCATGTCAGGCTTGTAAAAGTCATAGGCATGCTGCATGTGTGTCCCACGGAGCCCTGTTACAACCAAAACAGAAGACGTTGGTACATTCCTGCTTCGGTCGATGTTTGCCCTTCAGTAGCATACTGCCTTATGTAAGGGCTCTCCTCAACCAATCAACCCACAGCACTTCAATATAGGAAGTGCAAGATTAAACCATTAAATAAAACCTCGAATACCATGGGCAGCCCCGAGACTCCTACAAGTTTCCTAAGGGAATCTAACTAGGAAATGATGCTGCTACCCTGAGGATAAATGTATCATCAATGACTACGGGCATGCTACTCCTCTCCTTCTTCAGCTGCACCTCAGCCCATTTTATTTCTTTGTGAAAGGACAACTCTACCTTTTGGACAAAACTTAAAGATAAGGTGATACACACAAAGCACCTGGAAGCCAATAAGCATTCAGCAAGTGGTAGCTTCTACTACTACATTCAATTTCTCAGCACATTGTGTCAATAAAACAAGCAAACATAAATAAAGGAGTTAGACCTGCAAGCACAATTCTATGTATGTAGGTCTATATACCTGTGTAACCCCAGGTAATTACAAGCAAAAATGAGAGGATCAAAGTTGCAGGCCTGCCTGGGCTACTGAAGAGCACACGGATAACCACTGTCTCAAAATGTAAAAACAAAGGGCTTGGGATAAAACTCAGATGGAGACTGCTTGTCTACCACACACAAGGCCCAAGGTTCAAGTCCAGCACCACAAATAATGTCTCAAATACTCACCTCGGTCAAAAATTAAAGGGGCATTTGGCCCAATTAGCAGAGCCACAGCTCCAACTCCACCTGTAGGTCTGGCATTTCCTGTGGCATATATAGCAATATCTCCTGCAACTACCAGAGCATACCGTCCTGAAAAACGCAATGCAAAGTAGTCAAAATTACAAAATCATGCATATGAACTGAAAACTGTTATATTTGTTATATTTTCCCTAGAATATGCTTTCCCCATACTGGTAAAAGGAATAAAAACATTCTGTCTAAATGTTTAACACATTGTTTTTCCTATTACTGTTTCTAAAATAAACAATTCACATAAATTGAAAGTCAGACATCTTTCTAATTATTTGGACTATTACAAGTAGCACCAGTTAACACACAGCACTGACTAAACAGCTTTTGGAGGAGTGGGGATACTATTCAGTTAGAGATTCTGGGTTCTAGCCCTAGCACCAAGCATAAGAGGTATCAGGTCTATACATCCTCAAGAAGGGTTATTTGTGTATGTGTGTGTGTGCTCGTGCATGTTTGTTTGCTGTTTTGACTGTTTCAGAATGCAGACATGGAACATACCATCCCAAGAGCTAGATTCAATCCAGTTCACAGCATTGAAGACTGCAGCTGTGCCGCCATAGCATGCATTAGTTGTATCTATTCCTTCTATATCTGTATTCCCAGACTCCTCAAACAGCTGCATCAAATTAGACTTCACTGATTTTGATTTATCGATGATTGTCTCTGTTCCGACTTCTAGCCGACCAATGCAATCGTAGGACAGGCTATTTCTCTCCATCAGATTCTGAACCACAGTCAGGCAAAGAGAGTTGATGTCTTCTCGATCTGTGCAGAAGCCCATCCTAGCCTGGCCCAGGCCAATGGTATACTTTCCAGCATCTACACCATCGTATTTTTCCAACTCAGTTTGGTCAACATATTGAGAAGGAAAGTAGATCTCAAGGGCAACAATTCCCACATCTTTTGGCCAGCAAGCTTCTGCATTCAAAGGAAGTGACCCAGGCATGGTGAAAGAACTATACAACGAAAAATAGGAACACGGTTTTAGATTTTAGGTTGCTGACTTTTCACATTCAAGGCTGCAAAACAGCTGGTGAGAATTCAAAAGCCACCTGGATTACTGCAGTTTCTCTAAGTTTAGTACACTGTGTTGGGGCAGTCAAGTTACAAATATGTAAAGCAGCAACTTCATGAAAGGAATACTATGTTAGTTTGAATTGCAACATTTTTAGAAATACTTCCACCTTACTCAAAACTGGGTATCTTAAGATTTAAAACATAATTTAAAGGCTGGGATATAGCTTGGTGGCAGAGCACTTGCCTAACATGTACGAGACACACACACACACACACACACACACACACACACACACACACACACACACACACACACCCCTTCTGTAAGATTTTTCTATTATAATAACTATGAGATAAAATGATGATTTAGATGTATGACTGCTAGGGGTTTGAGAAACGACTTGGCTGTTAAGAGCATTTACCAAAGAGCATTTGCCACTCTTTGAGACCTAGCACCCACATCAGGTGGCTCACAACCTCTGGCAGCCCCAGTTCCAGGGGTGTCTGCCCTCTGGCCTTCACTGGGTCCTGCACTCCAGTGGTACACATAAACCCAAATAGACACACAACAACAAGCAAACAAATAAGATCTTTTTTAAAGTATATAAATGACCAAAGAGAATATTTATTTCTGGCCACTCTCAAAAAGTATAAACAAATCAGTCATTGTTTAGATTTTACTTGCCAAAACAACAAAAAGCTAGTCCTTCAGACAACTGTCTACCCTGGCACTTGTTATTTAACCTAGGTGCCTCAATACCTTTAAAAGGTTTAGTCACTGATAAATGAAAAATTAATTTCACCCAGCATGTGTGGAGGGCCTTGTGGACACAGGACATGGTTACAAACCCTGTGGGGACCAAGGGCAAAGGTCATTCTTCAAACCCCATGAGACCACACTCTACAATCAGTTCCCATGTTAGGCATGTAATAACCAGGCAACACTGCTCAAGAGATGGGACTTTAGTTCTCCACCTGTCTAAACATGTAGTTTGCCAGTTATCCAGTCAAACAATTTGCTACCTTCTGCAGAATTTGACAACCTACTGGTAATCTGACACTAAAAATGAAAAGTGAAACCCCTATCACCTGTCCTCTGCCACTCTGAAAACTGTTTAACATTAACAAAGAATAAGATTATAATAGCAACATTACAGATTAACATAAAATTATAGTCCTTTGCTATGGTGAGTTAATTATTGAGATTTTGTGGGGATATCAAAAACAGAAAAGCTTCCTCCTTAGATGCTAGGATTATAGGCAAGCATAGCCACATCCCTGGTTAAAGATCTTAAGGAACTCAGGTCAAATCTTCTAGTCACAAGACTAATTCATCCCCCACCCCTTTCTTGTAAGACAGGGGCTCAATAAGTATAGCCTTAGCTGGCCTGGAACTGACTATATAGACTAGGCTGGCTTCAAACTCGCTTACTCTGTTGCAGTTCTTCAAAGGATGCTGTATCACAAATATTCTTTGTGGCACAGAGGGGATTCCACAGGAAATTTCAAATCTTGATATTAAAACAAAATAAACAAACAAACAACAACAAAAAACAGAAATGGCAGACTTTACGATGGCAACATGAACCCAGCACTTAGACTAAGGTAGGAGGGTCACTTGAGCCCAGGAGTTCAAGAACAGCTTGGGCACCATAGTGAGATCATTCCCAAATAAATAAATAAATAAATAAATAAATAAATAAATAGTCAAGTCCTAACTATGAAAACACTGGCAATCAATTTGGTTTTTAACTTGTATGGCATTTGGAGAGATGGTCTTTGGGAGGTGAGGTCATGAGGATGGGGATCTCCTCATTAGTGCCCTAGTATTTCTAACTGTGAGCCTAGCCTTTGTCGACTGAGCAATCTCTCTAGTCTAGATTAAGCACCCTTACAAGAAGACACCAGAGAGCTGGGTCAAGCCTACTTGCATGCATTCTGTCTCTGCCATGACAGGCCATGACAAGAAGCTCATCTCCAATCCACAAAAGAGCCTTATAGAAGTGACCATGTACCTTGAACTGTACTTCAAAACATTGAAAAAAATCTGTTCTTGAATCCCTCCAGATTATGGTACTAATTTGTGATGGTGTCCAGGCAGATTAATAGACCCAGTGACCTCAACTAAGTGCCTTTCAATCTCTTCATGTCTTAGACTTTTATACATTTCATTTTTCCATGCAAAGCATACATACTACTCAATGGGAAAACAACTAAATGTAATAATTTGCCAATTATATCCTTTAAGCCTTAAATTACTGATGTTGGCTCAGTGCTTATTACATAAAACAATGTCATCAGCAATTAAGACACAGCAACACACATTACATTACAAGGGGTTCATTCTAGTGATAGCCCAGTAAGAAAAGAGTAAAGGAGATAGAATCCTTTTTAAAAACATTTTTCTAGACAGGGTTTCTCTGTGTAGCCCTGGCTGTCCTGGAACTGGTCCTATAGACCAGGCTGACCTCAAATTTAACAACGATCCACCTGCCTCTGTCTCTAAGTGCTGGGATTAGAGGTGTGGGCCACCACTACCCAGCAAAATAAAGAAGTCCCTACCTTCTAAATCTTCAGCTCCTTTTCTGTGTCACAAATCAAAAGGAACAAGAGAGAGGCACTTGCATGCCTACTGTTTTCACGTGGCATGACTACAGAAGCTCTCTACCAATTCTAGATTGTCTAAACGTGGTACCCACTTGACTACACTGAGGTTGAAATGAAGAAATAAAGGAGTTGTCCTTTACTAGGCTTAGATTCTAAATTAAATTAGCATTAAGACAAAAAGAGAGGGCCATGAATTCAACCTCCAGAAACTCAAAGAATGCAGAGAAGGAAGCTAGTCCATATACTAGGACAGTGTGTAGGTGACCAGTCTACAGATTCCCTTGAGTGTCCATGGCAGAGGCGGCGGGAGTGACCCCCTCACCAATCCTCTCTCCCTCGGGTTCTTTTCAGCTCTTCAAACTGCTTGCATCATGATAAAGACAGCAGGACATTCCCCCTTGCCTACAATGCTGTTGGAAATAAAATGAACAAATACATAATCTCTAAATGTTGTAATGTACTTTCCCGCTAGTAAATTTAAGTGACGATTTAAGAATATGTTGCTGCTAAATACCAAATCACCCTTCTCAAAAAAAAAAAAAAAAAAAAAAAAAAAGAATGTTAGCTCAAACAGTCCACAGGAACCAAGTCCACGACTCTGGAGTGTGTGTGTACATACACACAATAAGTATGCTCTCTAATTTGGTCAATATTATTCATTCTCACATTCTCAGAGACTTTCTAGTAGCTGAGATATTTTAAATTTCCAGTTGTTCCTGGTAAACAAATATCCAATTTGAAATACAACAGCTCTAAAAGGGGGATGGGGTTGGGGAGGGGGGAGGAACACAGCACCAACCAAGCAACACCCAGCTAAAGAGTATGATGAGGATGGCAAGCACAAAAGAAAATTAAGTCATTACTTGGTGGCATTTACAAGAACAGAAAAGTGATATTATTCCTAGCCTAAATGTTACTGTTGAGTTTCTCCCCAGCCATTAGCTCTTACCTCTACCTCAACTCAGACAAAAGGGAAGATCCTTGGTTGGCTACCAAATTCACTGCTCCTCAGATTCACTCAAACCACTACGTTTTCCTCAGCTGGCTAGAGACTAGTTTCAGAATGAATGCCTCTACCTTTTATACCTCTCAAATCCTGGAATTAAAGGTGTGAGCTCTGATTCTCTCTCTGGTAGCCCAGGGTGGTCTTGGACTCTGAGATCCACTGGGATTAAGGGTGTGTACCACACTATTGCCCATTCTCTGTAGCTGAGGCTGGCTTTGCTCTCTGAATCCTCAAGCAAGCTTTAATAAATCATAAATATCACCACACAGTCACTAAATTTTAAAGGTAACATATAACCCTAAAATAGCTTTAGGACTACATGGCTTGAGGCATGGCAGTACAAGCCTTAAATCTGAGGGAGAAGCAAGCAGATCTTCAAGTTTTCAGCCTGGTTTACATAGAAAATTCCAGTCAGGTGACAGAAAGAAAGAAGTCGGGAGGGAAAAGAAATGATTATATGGCACATACAAACTGTCATTAGCTCCAGGATAGAAATTACACCCCTCCCATAACAGAAAACAGCTTTCTTAGGACATGCGTGGTGCCATCCATACCTGTGCGAAGGACAGACAACTGCAGTCTCCAGCTCCGTCACTGTCTCCTCCTTCAGGCACTAGGAGTTTCAAATGAGAACTTCTTTTAAAGTCTTAAAGCACCACTCAAAGCAATGACTTAAATTCAAAGAGAGCTAAAACAAGGCTTTCCTTATCTAATTAATTATATTATGCAAAGAGCAATTCAACCATGCTCAGGGTACTTCAAGTTTATGGAACACTTGTCCTTGATTAGTCCCTTATGGCAGCAGGTTCTACTCTGCTGAGAAACCAAGTCACATCACCAGACTACGAACCACGATGCTAGGAAAGCCATGGTCTACTTTGCACTAAGGAGTTTTAGCAATAATCTGTGCCTTTTTGAATCTCAATTTCCTCATCTGAAAAATAAAGGCACCCCTCCCTTCCTAGCTCACTCTGAAGAGCTGTTGAGAAAAGGAGGCGTGGGGAATGCTTGGTAAGATCAGGCACCAATGCTCCTTATGAGAGACCAATGTTTTAAAGCAGGGAACTGTCACATCTGTAGCTCTGGAATAAGTAAACCTTGAATTTGTAAGAAAAGAGATTACTACAATGGGGGGGGGGCTTTGATTGCAGCACTATACTACACTTTCAGAATATAGCTTATCTTTTATTCTTTATTGTCTCAAATAATGCTGTGTTCTATGAAATTAAGACCATTTCTCAGTAGGGCAGAAAATACCATTCCTTCCCCATGTTGAGACACAGTAACTTATTAACTTCTTGAAGCCATGCTGTAATCTGTATCAAAGGCACTTCCCCTGAAATGTTACTTTTCTACTTGTTTATTTTTGCAGTGCTAGGATCAAACTAGGGCCTCCCTTATGCTAGTCAAACACTGGCTACACCCTCAGTGTTCTTTCTATTCTGATTAAACTGGTCAGAAAAAGTAGGTGGCAGGTGGGGAACCTGCGCACATTAATGCAGAGTCAGAGAGGGCTGTGGTGCTAATTACAGATGGCATAGTCCATATGATGTCTTAAAGAGAGAAAGGAGCAAAACAGCATTTGGGAGAAGAAACTATCAGAGAGGCTTAAGCTTTTGATTCTATTCTACAGCTGCTGGGAAAGTGCAGTTCTGTGTCTTTAATCGGAAAAACTTGAAACCTAAGTGCACCAAAGTCCAATTTTTTGAATGCTGACATGATACTATGTGTAGAAAACTCACCTGAAACTCATGTGACAGGTCAGTCAAAATACATGCAACACTACAAATACTGTATCTTCAGGTTTCACATGTAAAATATATGTGAAACATCCTATCTACAAAATCAATCTCTCCCTCCCTCCCTCACTTCCTTCCTTACACACACACACACACAGGCCAATATGTAGCACTTACTTCCAGACCCAAGCATTTCTAATAAAGGATACACAGTGCCAAAGTCTAAAGGAAGTCATCATACTATAACACTCTTCAGAGCAAATGATAAGAGAAATCAACATGGATCAAGATGCAGTTAACAGTTAACTGCAAGCAGCCACACTCACCACAACAAAGGCTTGGAGACTCACAAATCACAATACAGCATTCTGAATTTGGCCAAAACTAATGAGACTTACTGCATTTACTCAACAGAATTTCTCCTTTTAGCTCACTCCCCAAACTACTCTAGTACACACTGGTACCTAACTAACTGTAAGCAGTTATTTGCTGACCTCTTGCATTGTTACTAGAGAGAAAACCAGGCTATTTAGAATGATCATCTTTAAGGAGGACCTAAGCAAAATCTGTTAAGTGTTTACCCTCACCTGCACATTTGCATATAGATCTGGAAGTAAACACACACACACACACACACACACAGCGCCGGAGAAATATTCATCTGCCAGTCAGAGATTCTATTTACATTTATTGTGTGTGTGTGTGTGTGTGTGTGTGTGTGTGTGTGTGAGAGAGAGAGAGAGAGAGAGAGAGAGAGAGTGAGAGAGAGAGAGAGAGAGTCAATGGACAACCTGCCATGATGGCTTCCTTCCTTCTACCTTCATGTCCTGGGGGCTGAACTCGGGTATTAACACTTGGTGGCAAGTGCTCCACTCGCTGAAACATCACATGGGGTGGGGGCTGGGTGCCTCTGTTCATCCTTCAAGCCTCTCTTCTAAGTTATCTTTTCTAGAAAACTTTCCTAGACAAATTTGCAGAATTTCCTAGTCAAGGACTTATATTCCTATACAGATGCATCATGCACACACAAGTGTGCATAACCTGCTTTACTGAAATACGAGTTAAGAAGAGTCTACATTGGACAGTGTGTTTTGATTCTTTTTTGTTTCTTGAGTCAGGGTCTCTCTATGTAGCCTAGCTGTCCTGTAACTCAGAATGTGGACTAGGCTGGTCTTGAACTTAAAGAGATACAAGATATCTTGAATTTGCCTCACCAAATACTGAATTTAAAAGTATGTACCATGGCCAGCTTATTTGATTCTTTTGACCATTGGTAGAGAAAAGGGCACTGAAAGACTGGCTGAATTTAGAGTTATAATAATTCTAGGACTTTTTTTTTTTTTTTTTTTTTTTAAAGATTCAAGTACCTGAGTACCCACCACCAGTAAGCTTTTGCCATCACTTCTGAGATAAGCTTACAGAGCCATACAGTGTCTAGGGGTTTAAAGAACTTGGCTCTCTACCACTACTGTTTAAAGGAAAGGGTTTGAACCATTCCCAGATCCCAATCTGAACAAAGTAAGGAACCCAAACATAACCAGAAAAGGACATTTGCCAGTCTTCTACTCATTGTCACAGGGACCAACGTGCCCACAAACCCTACAGAGTGTGCTCTGGAAGGCTACTTTCTCTTTATTGCTCAGTTGACAGACATTAAGGGAACAGCAACATGTGCCAAGCACTAGGCTAAGCAGATTAAGACTATTACTATAGTGCTAGCACGAAGCCATTAATTAGGTAACATGTTTCTCAACTTTTTTTTTTTCTTTTGGATGGGGCGGGTGAAGGTTTGAGACAGGGTTTCTCTGTGTAGCTTTGGAGTCTGTCCTGGCACTCATTCTGTGGACCAGGCTGGCCTTGACCTCTCAGAGATCTGCCTGCCTCTGCCTCCCGAGAGCTGGGATTAAAGGCATGCGGCCACCACCTGGCATTTCTCAATCTTTTTAATCTAAAGAGTGCATAGCTATCTACTATAAGGCTTTCTAAGATCAAAATCAAGTGGTGAGGTTATATTCCCTTTCTAAATAAAACTATCACCATAAAAACCTCTTCAGCTTACATAAATGGAAAACTGTGTAGACTCTGATACAGGGTTCATCACCTCCTTCAACCACACCTCCAGTGGATAATGAAAGGTCCAGCCAGGTATTAACTCATTCTAGAAGATCCAGAAAACCCAAGTTTTATCATTGTCTTGGATTTTGCATTTCTTCTGAAAACAATGTATCTAAAATCTCAGTTTAAAAAAAAAATCCTCAAAAATAAGTCCATCAGTTGATATGTATAAGCAAACAGGAAGGATATTTATGAAAAAAAAATTAAAAGCAAGGCTCAAACTTCAATGACTTCCAACAAAAATCTTTCTCCTCCCTCTTCCCCAATGTCAGACAAGCCATATGAGAACTGGAATTGCTAATGACACCAAGAGAAAATTCGCTAATTTAGGAGAGAAATATCCACAAGGCTAGACACAAAGAAAAGGCAGTTTCTCCTTTTCAGGAGACAGGCTATCCTTGTTCTCCATCTCCAAGTCTGATTGAAGACCATAAACTGCTTAGAAGTCTCAAGAGACAAAGAATCACCTGTGGATACACACGGAGAGGACTTTCAGGCCGTCTTCAACCCGATGGAATCTGAATAGTAAAAATTTAAACCACAGTTTGGAGGGGAGAAATTTGTAACTGGTGTGTTGGTTAGCATGCCAATGGCTCCTCATGAGTCATCCCTAAATTACAGCAAATGTTAGCAGCCATCAGAATCAAGGAACCATCTGGATCCTGGGGAGGCCAGATCACCAGCAGGAGGGAGGGGTTGCTGCAGCTTAGGCCAAGGCCATAGGGGCAAACTTGGAATGAAGGACAACCTCCCGACAGCTATTCCCCAATTCCCTCCTCCAGAATGTGCAAAGCAGTTCTTTCTCTACCAGTGATCAAACACGGTCGCATTTTCAAGATTCCCATACACTTGGCTTTGAAATTCCCTTGACTTAACCCAAAGTCTGTCTGTGTGATCGGTTCTGTGGGCGTAGGGCCATCACATCCTTATGGCACTTAAGGCTGTTTGTTATTAACAGTGGGTCCTGGATATATTAACGGGGGGGGGGGGGGGGGGGGGGGAGGAGGATCGGGGAGGAGAAAGAAGGGAGGGAGGGAAGAGGGGACTCGAGCTCACTGGTGATTTTAAGCAAGCTACATACCAAAGGTGTCCAGAGCATCAGTCCTAGGCTAGGTCTAAATCACAGTTGTGATTTCTTGCACCTGAATTGGGGGAAAGTAACGCTCCCCACTTCCTCTCATCAACGCCGTCTGCCGAGGCCGGACACACCCCCTGCCAGCCTCCCAGCCTCCACCTGAGCCTGAGCTTCCTCATCCCCTTGGGGTCCACCATTGACCGGAGGAACTCTGACAGCCCAGCCCCCTCCTCAACCCCCGATGACGCCCCCACTTCGGTGGTCACAGCTACCTCAGAGGCGACTCCGGCTTCTGACTGTGTCATCAGAACACCGAGCCCCCAACGCCCTCTGCCTTCTCCCGGCGCCCCGCCTGCCCACCGCGCCGCACCGCACCGCAGCGGAGCGGAGCCCGGGTCCCCTTCCCCGCCCCGCATGGCCTCGGCTCCCCGCCATCCCCCCGCCTGCAAGCTCCCGCACAACCCCACTGCCGGCGCCCGCTCCTCCGGGACCGGAGCGCTCGCCTTCCGGCCTAGTCAAGGACAGCGCCTCCTCCTCCCCGCTCTCCCCGCCCGCGGCGCCTCGGCCGGCGGCTATCCCGGCCCGGCCCGCCCGGGCCCGCCCCGCCCCGCGCGGGACACTCACCCAGACGCGACCGGACCGCGGGCAAAGGGAGCAGCGACCCACGGAGGACAGCGCGCCGTGCCGCCCGCCCGCCCGCAGCAGCAGCTTTATAGCCACCCACTCGCCCGACTCCGGCGCCGCCCCGGAGGCGGCAGGGGGAGGGGCGGCGGCCACCGCAGCCAATCACAGCGCTCAGACTCGTCCGGCCGCGCCCGCCCCCCGACCCGCTTTCCGCCAATGGGAAGGAAAGGAGAGGCGGCGCCTCGCTAGGGTGTTTTCCCCCTCGCGGCTGGAAGGGCGGGGGAAGGGGCGGGGACGAAGTCGGAGGACCCGGGGGAAGTGGGGTGAGACGGTGACGTAGGGTGGCCCGAGAGCGCGCCCGCCAATGGCGGGACGGCGAGAGACGGCGACAGCCAACGGGAGCGGAGTGAGAGGTTCTCGGACCAATGGAAGGTCAGTGAGAGAAGGCGGGGACCAATGGCGACTCCGCGTCCCACTGCTGGGGAGAGGTGGTCAAAGTGTGGGAGGCCGGCTGGTCCCTGCTGGGGAGGCTGCCAGGTTGCCTAGCAACCACAGCTACGCTTCTCCTGCGAGACGCCTGGAATACTTGATTTGAATTCAATCTCGACGTTTTCTACTTTCCATTTGAATTCAATCTCGACGTTTTCTACTTTCCGGAGCAGCAAGGTGTGCCTGCCTGCATCACAAGTTAAAGCACACACTGCTTTAACCCAGAATTCCTAAATTTGTAAGTGTCCTAAGTACCCCCACTTCAGAACTGCCTTGGCTCCGGAAAGAAATTGCTATCGAGACAGTTCTTCCTGAGTAAACCTAAAATATGGTATTTGGGGGATTAGGCGTCAGTGAGGATGATGCAGGCCTGGCCAAGAAGGGCAGCTGATCCAGTTCAGTGACTCTTTGGGGCGCGGGCGGGGGTGGGAGGCAGGTATCTGGCCCACTGAGCTAAATGTGGTAGCTACCAAATAAAACACTTTTTTTTTTTTCAGTGACAAAAAAACGGTACCATAATTCTCAGCATAGTGAATCAAAGGATAAGGACCCTCTCACCATCCCAGAAAGCAGAAGTTCAAACACTAAGAATGTTCCATGGGAGAATCTGAAGGATGACAATTACTGCCTTCGAATAGACATATGACATACTTGAAATAACTTGTCGACATGAAATCCAATACTGTGTACACCATGAAATATTTTTTAAAAGCAAAACTAGGGTTCTAATCTCCAACTCAAATAGAGAAACTGTACTTCTTAGCTTTGGTGACAGCGACTAAAGGAGCTTTGGAATTATATTAGTAATCCTTCCTATCTCAGTTCCGTTACTCACACAAGAGCTATTGGTAAGGGACATTGGTAAGTCTGTATTTCACACTATCGCTGCTATGTGAAGTTTATTGTACACTACAGATGCTGACTCTCTAAGCAAAAGTGCTCTTGCGCCAAAGGGAATAAGAGCTGGGCTGTCTGTTTTATTTTGTTTTGCTTCTGAGCTAAATATGAGTAACCATGCCTGGGAATATGGGTTTGTATTTTCCTGAAAGACATAGTCCATCAATGAAGAAGAAGTCACATGAACTGTTACAGCCTTAGAGCAAAAACAGTGAATCCATTTATCAAACATGTGGTGGGAATGTTAGGTTACAGCAAAGCAGGAGAGTCTGGTATGGGTCTTAGGTGCTGTGTGGTGACATTCTTCATTTGGGTTGGTGGAAAGTAGTTACCTGCTTGTTAATATATGCTGAAGATTTTCTGTTTTTGTTTTTTCTCTCAAGACAGAGTCTGTCTGTGTAGCCCTGACTGTCCTGGAACAGGCTTTGTAGACTAGGTTGGTCTTGAACTCACAGAGATGCACTTGTCTCTACCTTCCAAATGCTGGGATTACAGGTGTGTACCACCACTGCTGGGCCTCCTGTGGGAGGTTTTACCTGGTAATCATCAGGGCAGAGATACAAAGGATATAAAGGGAGCTAAAGTTAGCTTAAGATCTTTTTGGCCCTGGATCTTCAACATTCCAAGTCCCCATAAACACAAAGGTTCTTCTAATCAGCCAGTCTACAAGGTCTTCTACTGTAGCTCATTCCAGTTCACATGACCTGGTAACATTCTCAGCAGTGAAGTATCAAGATATGTTGGATGTGGAAGCCACTGTAGAGCACTGGCGTAAGTTACCGGGAGAGCAAGGGCCAAAAGTCCCACCAGGCCCTCTCTGCCTTTTTGATCTAATTAATTTTCAATTTAACAAAGTGATCAACCCAGCAGTGGTGGTGCATGCCTTTAATCTCAGCACTCAAGAGGCAGAGGCAGGTGGATCTCAGTGAGTTCTAGTCCAGCCTGGTCTACAGAGCGAGTTCCAGGACAGTCAGGACTGTTACGAAGAGATACCCTGTTTCGGAAAAAAAAAAAAAAAAAACCAAACCAACCAACCAACCAACCAAAGTAGTCATAGTGATCATTACTAAGTTGAGCAATGGACAGCAAAAGAAAGTAGTGATTAGGTGGAAAGCATCTTAATTGAATTTAAAAAAAAAAGAGAGAGAAGACTAAGATTTTATGAAATAGTATAGTAGAATATACTAGACTAAAAATATCAGCTGTTGTCTACTAGTGATAGCAAGATATACATGCACTTGTTAGGTAAAAGATTTCAAGTTTTCTGAGCCACAATTTTTGACAAAGCACAGTCAGGTCAATAACCTGGGTAAGACTTGTTAAAATATATGTTCTATTAAAGTGTTTTAAAACTCAGTGGTGTAAACATTGTTGATCAAGCACTTTAAATGCCATTCATCAAAGGAAGTGTAACCTGTTGTAATGCCCTACTTTGGAAGGAAAATGAAGCTTGCTAAGGAGCCGGGAGACATAATGACAACATTCAGTATTAGAAATACACTCGTTAAACAAACATTTACTCTCTATTTGCTCTGTGGCAGGAATTGATGAAACTTACGTTGTTAATAAGGCAAACATTAACTACATGTAAAAGCCATTACAGATGCTAACCAGATCTTGAAAACCAGGTACACTTAGTATGTATGCATGCATGCATGCACACACACACACACACACACACACACACACACACACAGAGGAGAGGGAGCGATGGTTAAATATTTCAATCATTTAAAATTGATTATATATTTGTAATGATAACATTTTGGTCACCTTGGGTTAAATATACCTTATTAATTTTGTTTCTTTTTAATTTTTAACATGGTTACCAGAAACTGTAAATTTATAACTGCAGCTTCTGTTTGTGGCTCCCATGTGTTCTAAACAACAGGGGGAAAAAAAAGAATTGGACAACATGGACTCTATCCCCAAAGAGTATGTCGTCTAGGTTAGAAGTTGGGGAAAGAGAGGAAAAGGAGCAAGGGCCTGGCTTTCACACTACAGCACAACTCTTTTCTGTCAGAAGTCCGAGCTTTATAGTTTCTACCTCAGATAATGTGTAGGAAAGAGTAGAATGGGGAGAAACTTCAGGTTCACCAGTTGTTTCTGTCCCCTCTGGTTTACACAGCTTTGCTTAGGAATGTAACCAGTTAAATGTTTAACCACCACATTAGGGCTTTTTCTCCTAGAGCCCTCTCCTTGGTAAAATGGCTTCTAGGTTTTCTGCCACTTTGTGGTTGATGTTGCATCAGCAGAGGGGCTCGGTCTCACTTACCGATTTGTGTATTGACACTCCATCGTAGTGCATGGAAGGCTAAGACTCACCACATCTCCAGCATTTGCTGCCCTACCCGGGGATCCTACTCAGAATCCCAAACACAGCGTGCTGAGCCTCACATCCTCTCAGACTCCTTTGCATCAAAACCCCTCAATCTCACCAAGTAGAATTTCAGCTCAGAGTTTCCTAAAGAGCTTCTGGAGTCAATCCTTCCACCTCACCCAACCCAGGGGAGCTGCCATCCTTTTTAGTGGCCTATTGCTAAGCTCCAAAGTAGGCTCGAGGTCCCCAGGCCCTTGGAGAATTCTTAAAGGGAAGTGAGCTGAAAACGCTATGTCTGAGCATGCCCACCAACAATTCAGTTTGGTTTCTAAACCTGCCCCTCTTTAGGGTGTTAGAACTTGTCTTCCTCCTTCCTTATGTTGCCTTGCTCCCATGGGAGCGTGTGTGAAAGATTTTTTTTTTAAAATAGTGCAATTATCAATGACTGTATAGCTCAAATGGTGCACAAAGAAGTGTGCCCAGAGGATAACAGAAGTTCAACGGAAGAGTATTTAATCCAGCCGGGCAGTTAAGACTTTCCAGAACAGGTGGCACTCATTATTTATCACATTCGTAAATCTTTACTGAGGATGGCGGTGTGCCAAGTTCAGGAGTTTCGTGTGGTAAACAAGAAAGATGGGGTTTCTACTTTACTCTGGTTGGTGGATGAAGACAGAGCATTATGTAGGAAACAGGAAATGAGCCGAGTTGTCTTCCAGTGATACTGTGAAGAAAGTAATATACGAAATAATAATAAATGAACTGAAAGATAACTGTAAAGTGCGGGCATAGAGGAGGTGGTTAAGAAAGAGATCTCTGAAATTGTGACTCTTAAAATGAGTCTTGAGTGCAGGGCAGTGGTGGCACACGCCTTTAATCCCAGCATTTGGGAGACTGAGACAGGTGGATCTCTGTGAGTTCGTGACCAGCCTGGTCTACAGAGTGAGTTCAAGAACAGGCTCCAAAGCTACAGAGAAACATTGTCTCAAAAAACCAAAAGGGGAAAAAAAATTACATAACAAAACAAAACTGAGTTTTGAGGGATGAGAAATTGCCAGTCTCTATAAAACTTTAGGGAGATAGTGATGGTAGGAGAGGGCTCAGCATAGATTGAGGCCTCAAGAAAGGCCTGGTATGTGTGGAGGACAGCTGAGTGCCTACTATTCCCCAGAGTATAACAAGTGCCTTTCACACACTGGTTCTCCCATTAACTTCAATGATATGAAAACCCATGTCCCTTCCTGTGTGTGTGTGTGTGTGTGTGTGTGTGTGTGTGTGTGTGTGTGTGCGCGCATCTTTGGAGGCTGTCCTGGAATTAGCTCTTGTAGACCAGGCTGGTCTCCAACTCACAGAGATTGACCAGCCTCTGCCTCCCAAGTGCTGTGATTAAAGGCATGAGTCACCAACGCCTGGTCTTTCAGTTTTTAAAACAAAAATCACAATTGTGCTCAAAGACAAGGGAGTCTAGATGGGAATAGTAGCTGTAAAACAAGGGAGAGTGGGTAATTTCTAGTGAGAGACCTCATCGGACAGCATTTCTTATCCTGGTGAATCTTATAATGTAGAAAGATAGTTTGGGCTTGGAAGACTTCATTTTCCATTGTTCGTAGACATGTCCATCTTTGAGGGACATACTATATTAATCAAGACAATGATTTATGAAATCAGAATGCCAGCTCTCTGTTGAGAGTACAAAAGAGACAACCAACAAGATCCACATTCCTCTCTAGGTTCACCTACAAAGTAATTATCAAAATAATGGTTGGACATCAGATTGAAAAGGGAGTTAGAGCTTATTTAAGCTGCTTCACTGATAACAAAATGCATTGTTTTCAATACAGTCATCTTTCCAATGGAGCAGAACTATCAGAGGGCCATAACGCTACCAACTTTACCAATGCCACCTTACGGCTAACTTTACAATGGATTCAGAACACTTGAAGTTCACTGCCAATTACTTTTCTTCTGTGGGCCATATTTAACTCATCATGGCCAGCATTTATAGCTATGACTTCCTTAAAAAAAAAAAAAAATATCAGTTGTGACCAGCCATCTGTGTATGTAACCTAATTCTCTAAATCTTTTATCACCAGCAGTCATTCTAAAGCATAATTGTAATGCCTGGGTGACTTCTGGCTTCTTCAAAGGGACGACAACTGGCCCTGCTCTAGTCTGTGCCATTAGTCTTTACTATGATCAAGTTTTCAAGTCCTTCAGAGGCACCTCACTGCAGATTTTATGTTCAAAACCCATTTACTACTCTTACTTCCTGTTTTTTTTTCTTCTTCTTCTTCTTCTTCTTCTTCTTCTTCTTCTTCTTCTTCTTCTTCTTCTTCTTCTTCTTCTTCTTCTTCTTCTTCTCCTCATGGCTGTGACTTAAAGAAGGAAGGGTTTGTTTTTGGTGACGGGTAAGTTAATGACAAGTCCATGATGGTGGGGAGGGTGAGGTACTTTTATCACACTTGTCTGCAGTCAGGAAGCAGAGAACAGACATCTCAAAGCCCACTGGCAGTGACCCGTTTCCACCAGTGAGGCTCCGTCTACTGAAGTCATCACATCATAAGACAGCACTCAGCTTGGGACTAAGTAAGTGTTCAGACCACAATGCTATTCCTCACTTGTGATCCACGGAAGGAACCTAGTAGGACAGTAGCCAGCACCAAGCAGCTTTAATCATGCAGTGTGGTTTCAAGTGAGTTCATCCTACATTAGTCACAGAACACAGGCAGGAGTGTTGAAACTAGAGGCTGAGAAATAAGACACTAGGTACCTTAAAAGAACTAATGTGACGCAACACATTTTCTGTAGAGATCCAGCTGTCATTACTATAGCCACCTTTTTCATAAAAGCCACAAGGGTGACCTTTGACAATCATTCCAAATCCTGTAGGATAAACAAAGCCATTCATTTACTCAACCGGCTTAAATGCTGACTGGCTACTACCTCTTAGGCTATTTCTTAATTCAGATTTGATATTTTAATTGCTTTTGAGAACTCCCAAGGTAACATTACAGGTAGCTATGACCCACCTTGGTCTATCTTAGCATATTAACTATTTTTGAATGAGAATGGCTCGTATAGGCTCATACTTGAATGTTTGGTTCCCAGTTGGTAGACTGTTTAACAAGGATTAGGAGTCATGGCCTTGTAGGAGATTTACAAATGGGAGTTGGGTTTGAGGTTTCAAAAATCTCTCTCTCCTCCCTCTCCCTCCCTCCCTCTCTCCCTCTCTCTCCTCCCTCTCCCTCTCCCTCCCTCTCTCTCCTCTCTCTCTCTCTCTCTCTCTCTCTCTCCTCTCTCCTCTCTCCTCTCTCCCTCTCCTTCCTGTCCCTTGCTCTCCCTCCCTCCCCTCTCTCCCCTCCCTCCTCTCTCTCTCTCTGCCTGCTGCCTGTGGACCAGATATAAGCTCTGAGCTATTGCTCCAACAGCATGCATAGCTGCCAGCTGCCTTGCTCCTGGCCACTACAGGTATCAACTCACCCTCTGAAGCTGTAAACAAGCCTCCAATTAAATGCTTTTTTAAAGTAAGTAAGTTGCCTTGATTATGCTGTCTCTTTTCAGAAATCTGAAAGTAACTAAGACATAAACCTTCTGCCTGGAAATAGCAGAGTCATGCTGCAATCCTGAGCACAAATGATTGGCTTTGTCTGCCTGTTCTTACCGTATCTCTACACCTTCCCCTTTTGGCAGCCAGTTCTGGTACACAGTGTTCTCCCAAAACACCTTCAGAAGACTTTTGAATTAGTAAAGGAATCCTTTTTATAATCCATCAGTCATTTACCTAACTACTCAAGAAGGAATGAAAGGCAAGTGTCACTAGCCCTGGAGGAAGTGCTGCACGTTCAGGAAAGGGTACTTTCCTCCTGCTCTGTAGAAGGAGGTAGTGATATTCACAGGATCAAATCGTAGTTTGGGGTGTTACAATTAGGCCAGTTGACATTTGTCTTCCCCACTGACTGACCACTGAGCTGCAGGGTCTATAGGATAGCCCCATTGTTGCTTCTGGAATAGCATGGCATTTAAAGTCATCTATCTGCACATATGAATTCATAGTATCTGTGATTACAAGTGAACAAGATCTATGCAAGCTCAAGGCAGACCAAATCCCAGCATGGAAGGGGACCCTGGGCACACAATCTCACCTCTAGCTGAGGAGCTAGAAGCTGAGAAGGAAGGGTTTTCTCTAAGAGTGTAGCGCCTGATAAATTGACCACAATCCAGTGGAAGGCCATACATCCAAGAATATTTGTACAACACAAATTGGCCTACATGGGGTGTGGGGAGGACACAAAGTTGGCTGAGAAGGAAGTGGGGAGATCTAGGAAGAGTTAGGGAACAGAAGGCAAATATGACCAAAGCACTATAAATTCTCAAAGAACTAATAAAAACAAGTTTTGTTTTAAGCAGTTTTAGGAAGGTTGTTGGCATATACCCATTAAGGCAGCAGAGGAGCACATTCAAACAAACTTGTTCCTACTGTGAGTCTACAGTTTTGGGGAGAAAAACTTGCTGGAAAAGAAGGAGAAGTGCCCTGTAATACATTCTTTCAATGCCTGGGAAGAAGACACGGGATCTCTAGTAGAATACTGCAACATTAAGCGAGTGTGAATGAGAACCCTAGTGGCTCCCACAGGTACGGTATTAAGGTAGGGGAGCCGGTGCCGTGGTTTGGCTTCACCACCCTGTGGCATTTGTAGCTGTGTTCTCACATTACTCCTGATTGCAATATATCTAAGAGTCATCCCCTACACAGCGGCACCCAAAGGTTAGAAGGAGGGTCTCATATCCTTTCTAGGTCTCTCTGGGGGAACAACGGAGCTCGTCACTGACTTTTGCAGACATAACGCTGAGCAGGAGTGCATTGCGTGCCCTTCCCTGAATATGCCGCAAGGGTCGTGATTAGCTTCAGCTTTTCTTAAAGTCACTCGCGACTTTGTTCACAAGGAAGAGGGTATATACATGGCTGAGGGGTGACAAACGCTGTCGCTGTGTAATGTGGGGACCCCCCCCCCCAGTAATGTAACTCCTCTTACTGGTTTGCTTCAGCAGCCTGCTTCCTGTGTGTGGAAGCCTATGCCTGGAAACTCCATGAAGGTTGAACAACAGAAGGAGTCTCTGCTAGGAACGGGGTTTTATTTTGGCTCCCCTGGAAGTCCAGTGGCTGCTTTTAACTTGGTTTGCAAAGTCTATTCACTGGCATATTGGTCAGTACTCTTTGGCTGGAAACTAGTTTAATATCTTTTAACATTCATTTGTGTGTGTGTGTGGAAGTGAGAGGACAGCCTCTGGGAGTCATGTGTGTTCCAGGGAATGAACTTAGTTAGGCATGGTTCCCATACATGATAGGTGGGCCCTGGTGTTTTTAGGCCTGTGGTGATGCAGCCCATCATGGCAGGGTAGTGTGCTGGAACAAAACTGACCATCTCTTGGCTAGGAAAGGAAGGAGAGAAGGGGGGCCGTGGGTACCACTACGTCCTTTCAAGGATATTTCCCTGTTGACAAGGATATGAAAGGTCTGGAGGTTGTGAGCCAGGGTTAGGAAAGGCAGCTACTGGCCTCAGGTGCCACCATCCGCCTGCCTGCTGTCCCCCTCAAGCACCAAGCCCTTGTGGAAGCCTTTTGTCTTTCTAACCTGTCACTACTGACCTAAAATTTAGAACTGTGATACCTCTGAAAGGAAAATGCCTTTTAAGGTTCCAGAACTCTTTTCTTAGAGCTAACAACGTCACAAGGTAAATTTGGAGTCACGATGCAACAGATCCATACTACTAATATTCTCTTGATGGTACTGTTGCTACCTGGAAACATCACAAATTGTGAACGGGATTATTTGTATGTTTTGTTACATTTCCCTTTCTGAATTCCTTCCCACCCCACTAGAAACTAACCCCTGTGGGAACAGGGATCTTGTCTTGTTATTAAGTGCTGAATGAGGGTTTTGAGCAAGGATGGATCCTCCTTAAGAATAAAAAACATCACTGCTAAGGGACACATCCTGGAAATGGGAGCCAGTACACTTGTGTGGCTGCATCTTAAGTGTTCCCCAAGGACCTTGTCACAGTGACTGCTGTGTCTTTCCATGAGTCCCAGCCAAGTGTTCACTTGCAGCCTGAACCTGGCTTAGATGGTGGTAGAGGACTTTTATTCTGTTGCCTGCCTCACTCAGGAATAGCAGCTGCTCCTTTTATTCACTATTTCTACATCCTTTAGAGTTCTCTTTACTTCTTGACCCAGCCCCTTGATTAGTTAATCCTCTTGTTTAGTTCATTCTTTAAATTGAACTTTTCTGTTTAAATTACTATGGATTTTTTCTGTTTTGATTGGATCTAGACAGAGAGAAGAAAATAATGCTAGGTAAACAAAATATTAAAACTTGTAGAATATTTCTCTGAAAAAATATATGGAACAACTTTCATGAATCTATTAGAATCTAAGGCATAAAGGGATCATCCTGTCGAGTTCTGAAACAATGTGTAATGGGACTGAATTATTGCCTTTATTGCTGCTAAAAGTCGAGATAGAAATCACAGTGCCCTTCCTGACTCACCCCTTAGATACAGGTAGACCAGGTCAGGCCTCTTTGGGGAGGGGGTTGGTGCTGATGCTGGCAGCTTGCTAAGTGGCAGGGAGCTTGCTGGAAGGAGGATGGACTGGGTCACACCTGCCTACCTGAGTTCTCCTTCCATCCTTGAATTGGATGGGTCAGGTCCTTTTTTTTTTTCCAAGACAGGGTTTCTCTGTGGCTTTGGAGGCTGTCCTGGAACTAGTGCTTGTAGACCAGGCTGGTCCCAAACTCACAGAGATCAGTGTGCCTCTGCTGGAATTAAAAGCAGGTCAGGGATGGGGTGGGATGGCCAGGTATCACTCAACAATGTTGTCTATACGGCTCTGCTTTGACTAAGTCCACATCATTTTCCTGTGACCTCTGTGGATTTCACAGGAACCAAATAAAGCAAAGCATAAGCATAACTGTTTTGGTTTTGATATTTAAAATTACATTTATCCATTCATTCAGTTAGTGTGGGCATGTGTCTGTGTGTGGAGGTCAGAAGACAACAGCTTCTACCCACTGTGTGGAACTGGGGACCAAGCTTATATTGTCAGGCTTGTTGGCAAGTGCCGTTTCCCTCAGAGCCTATTTTTTTGTTTTTTGTTTGTTTGTTTTTTTGTTTTGTTTTAAAGATAGATTATCCTTTTAAGGTTTATTTTATTATTTTATTTATTTATGTGTATGTGTGTGGTATACCTTATTGTGTTGAGACTGGGGAGAAGGCTCAGGAGGTAAAGTGAGTGTGCAGACCTGAGCTCAGATGCTCAGAATCCACATGAGCAGGAAGCAGTAGCCAGTGATGTAATTTCAGCACTCTCTGTATTGAGAAGGGAGGCAAAAGCAGGAAGAACCCCCAAGCCACAGGGCTGACAGCAGTAGTGAGTAACAAGAGACTTGCCTCAAACAAGGTGGGATGCAAATGGCTGAGACCATCCTGTGACCTCCACATGCAAGCCTTGTGCCTGGATTCTCACACACAAACATGCACACACACTGAGAAGAGAGAGAGAGATTTCAAAAATCTTAACAGACCCAGGAAATTCTCTAAATGTAGGAAATAAAGACAATCACAAAATATTTCTGGCTTCCCTGAAAATAGCTGTGTTTCATGAATCAGATAAGTCATGCCTAAACCCACAAATTTTATTCAGTGCAAAGTTCTTTATTGGAATAATTATCAAGAAGATAATAGAGCATTTTTTTTATTTCATTCCAATGAAATAAACCAAAAAATATTAACATCCTCACACTTACTATACCTTGCATTTCATTACTTTTTAAAGCTAAACTACTTAGCATATAGATGCAGTGATTGGAATATTTTCTCAGCTCAGATGCTCTGCCTCAGGCCAGTATTGAAAAATGGGCTGGCCAGGCGGTGGTGGCCCATACCTTTAGTTCCAGCACTCAGGAGGCAGAGGCAGAGGCAGAGGCAGAGGCAGAGAGGCAGAGAGGCAGAGAGGCAGAGAGGCAGAGAGGCAGAGAGGCAGAGAGGCAGAGAGGCAGAGAGGCAGAGAGGCAGAGAGGCAGAGAGGCAGAGAGGCAGAGAGGCAGAGAGGCAGAGAGGCAGAGAGGCAGAGAGGCAGAGAGGCAGAGAGGCAGAGAGGCAGAGAGAGGCAGAGGCAGGAGGATCTATGTAAATTCAAGGCCAGCCCAGTCTATAGAGTGAGTTCCAGGACAGGCTCCAAAGCAATACAGAGAAACCCAGTCTCAAAAAAAAAAAAAAGTTATTATTTTCAGGTGGCATTTGGGTTGTCAGGCTGGAGCCATAGAAGCATGCTATCCATCCATTCTTTGCCATAGAGGCAGCACTATCTAAATCCTGACAAAACATGCTTGCTTGAATCAGAGATACCTTCAATAAGCACTTGTTGGTGTCTCTTTTGCCCATTAACATTCTGTATGACAGCCATCATTTCATCTTTCTGTATAAAATACAATTGCAGAAACTATTAAGAAGGAAAATTTGAAGGATGTTTGTGACAGCCCATTTTCATAGCTCTCTCTGTATGCTGTTAGCCGGTGCTTTCCTAGGCAAGTGTATTTGAAGCCAACATTCTGATTACATCATAATGAGGATCATGAACCTGACTGATGAGCATTTATTTCTGAGCCTATATGCTAGCTGCTAAGCCTGCAGGCAGAGCACCAAATCCTCACCCAAGCTCATTTTCTCAGGAAAAAAAAAAAAAAAAAAAAAAAACTATGTCAGCAAGGCTTTACAGGGCCAGGTATTCACACATCTCTTCCCCGAACTCAGCTTTGTTCTTTATAGGGTGTAACAGAGTAGGGGAAAGAGCACGGAAGATCTGTGCTTGTTTGTTTGCTTATTTGGTTTTTTGAGACAGGGTTTCTCTGTGGCTTTGGAGCCTGTCCTGGAACTAGCTCATGTAGACCAGGCTGGTCTCGAACTCAGAGATCTGCCTGCCTCTGCCTCCCAGAGTGCTGGGACTAAAGAAGCGCCACCACCGCCCAGCAAAAGAGCTGTGTTTAAATCTCAGCACTGTCACTGGTGGGCAAATGACTTGAACTTTTTGAGGTTCAGTTCTTCAGTGGTAAATTGAGAATCGTTTTTTGAGAACCTCTATTTGGAGATTGGTGAGTGTAATAATAAACCTAAGATACCTATTATAATGCCTAGAAAGTAGTGGGTATGGGCTGGAGAGATGGCTCAGTAGTTAAGAGCACTGACTGCTGTTCCAGAGGACCCAGGTTCAAATCCTAGCACCCACATGGCAGCTCACAACTGTCTGTAACTCCAAGATCTGCCAGCCTCACACAGACATACATGCAGGCAAAACACCAATGCACATAAAGTAAAAAAAGAAAAGAAAAAAGAAGGTAGTGGGTGTGCAATAGATGGTAGTTGTCATTGAAATGGTGACAAGTGATTAGCTGAGTTGGAGTCCTGGTGAAGGACAGGCGTCCCACTGAACTCCCATTGACAGACTGAAGCAGAGGAAACATCTAGCATATGGTCAGTTTTTATATATCAACTTTCCATCTCCCCAGTCTCCTGATTTACTATTGCTTTTTGGTTTTGGAAATTGAATGCATAGCCTGTTATTTTTATCTCAGCCTTCTTGCATTTCTGGTTGACTCCAGAGCTTGACAACACTCAAAGCCTGGCTAACTCTGGTTCTTTAGGGTCAGTTCCTGTCACTCTTGATTGTTCTGGCTTACACCTGTCCCAGGGATTTGCACTTGCTTGTTCATCTAAAACTCACAGGGCTTCAGATGACTGATGCGTTCAGAACTCAGCTCAACTGCCACAAGAGACAGATGTTTTCTTCACTGTGTCTCACTTTTCTTGTTGCCGTGATCCAAATCCCTCATGAGAATCAGCTTTGGGCAGGAAGACATTGTCCCGCTTTAGTTCAAGAGGATGCATCCCGTCATGACAGGGAAAGCAAGGCAGCGGGTACATGAGGTGGCTTGTCACATTGTACCTGCAGTCAGGAAGCAGAGAGCAGACAGGAAGTGAGTTCAAGCTGTGAACTCTCAAACCTCTCTCAGTGACTCACTTCTTCCCACAGGTTCCAAGTCCTAAAGGCTCTGAAGTCTTCTAAAACAGCACTGCCCGTTAAGGACCACCTATGGGGGATATATCACATTCAAACCACACTCTCATCTTTATGTAATGTCATCCTCTTTCTTAGCCTAACCATCTTATCCCGAGTCTTGCGTATATTTTTCAAGGACACAAAAGGCCGAGGGGAAGGGCTTTAAAGGGTTTCCAAACTGTAGGCAACAAATCCATAAGCAACACTGTAAGGAGTAAGGTTTTTCCTCCCTCCGCTGGTCTAGTCCCTCCAGGCCAGCCCCAAATAATACACAGAGAGATGCTGTATTTCATATAAGGCTGTTGGCCCGTTACTTGTTTCTTATCATCTAGCTCTGTCTTAAGTATTAACCCATTTCTATTAATTTAAGTATTTTCACGTGGTCTCATCTTACCGGGGAGTGGGGCAGGCGTCTGGTCTCCCCAGTCTCTCTATCTTGACTCTCCTTACTACTTCCTCTTTCCTCCTTGTCTCCTACTTCTGCCTATCTTGCTTTCCTATTGGCCAACAGTGATTTATTCATTAATCAGTATGAGAAACATATTTACAGAATGACATCTCCCATCACAACACATCTAAGTGTTGCTTTGAATGTACTAGATGAAGATGTAAGCTTAATGTATTTTCTGACACTGCCAGTTGCTTTTGAACATTCTAAATCTGATAGTAGTGGGTGTCTGTGTTTACCCAAAGGTTCCTGAAAATCTGGAGGTAAATTTTTACATTCTCTAATGTTCCCCATAGGAACACTGAGACTTTTTTTTTCCCCAGATAGCTTGTCACGAGCAAATGATGCTGGTATGATTTGTTAGGTTTTTACCACCTTAAAAATTTTCATCCCTGCCTTACTGTTTGAGGCTCTTTATCCTTACAGACTTGTTCATTTTTAGAGGATACATGTAGTAGTATATAGTTGATGTTTCACTGGGGGACAGACGTCATTATGTCCCTGGGGCCAGGTCCCCAGGTCCAAAGTTGGTAGAAACGAGATTGGTTAGGCAAAGCTTTTACCGGGACTCAATCCAAATGGGAGATGCAGCTTGAATCAGATGGAGGCTCCCTGAAAGAGTGGAACTAGGAGATGGCTCTAAGAGCAGCTGCTGCCCAAAGTTCCCATCTGGGTCTTTCATTAAAACAAAGGTTCAGACGCAAAGAGGGTCCTGTCCCATTCAGGTGTAGGTGGTTCACTGGTCACCTTTGACTTCAGAACTCTGCCTTCATGGAATGCGTGCCAACCATCGCTGGGCCTACTGAAGCCCTGCCTCATCCGAGGGGAGATAATCAGAGTGCCTCTTGCTAAAGAAATCCCCCTCACCCAGTTATCTCTGGAGCACTCCTCTCTCAAGTAGTTCAGGGTTCAGCCAGAAAAACAGAACCAACAAGAGGTGTATATTAAGAGATTTACTTCAAGGAATTAGCTTATATGTTATCTTACCTTATAACCCTCTTTAATGTTGCCCAACTGCACTCCTTAGTTATTTCTAAAAAAGAAGCAAACCTTTAGCAACGCCTACATTAGTATGTGTTACTGCCCACAGAGTCTAGAAGATGATATCAGATCCCCTGGAACTGGAGTCCCAGGTGGTTGTGAGCCATCATGTGGGTGCTGGGAACTGAACTTAGGTCCTCTATTACAGAAGCAATAGTGTTCATAACAGAAGTGTTATAACTACTGAGTCAGCTCTCCAGCCCCAACACATTCTTTAAAGCCAACTGCAAAGGATACCCTGTCCCGGAATTCCCTTTTCATACCCTTGAGTGGATGTCTCACCTCTTACCACGCTGTTACAAACATCACACTTGCACATATTATAGTTATTCTGCCTTGGTGCTGTTCTCCACACATCCCTGGAGTAGAAGCTGTTCTTCCTCATGCTTCTGTTGCTTTTAGCAATCAACACAGTGCTTTTCCCCAAACGGATAGTGACAGTTTTCCTCTGAAATGAATGTGTAGTGTCTGTCTTTGGGCAGAGTGGCACTGTTGAAGCTGTGCTCTGGTCTGCTCAGCTCTCTGCTTCCGGAACAGCCATCCTTCTGGTGTGGAGCTTTCTTTCAACAACGACAGAGGTTAGGCCACACCGAACACACCCTTTAAAACCCCTGTTTGTAGCACATCTATGAACACAGCAAGTAAGCCGAATGGTCAGGTCTAAAAGTCAAGGGGTCAGGAAGGCACACACTGGCAGCCACATGAGAAAAAAAATGTGGCTACAGAAAGCACAAAGCATCAATAACTCTGGGAACTACAGAGTATCAGGATGACCTCTAGCGTCAGCACAGAGGATGCTTTCCTGACATCCCTTTGGATGTGGATTCTAGCCAGGAAAGTATAAGTGTTACTCTAATTCATCTTCAGTGCCAGCACTCAGGAGGTAGCTTGGTGGCATTCAGAGGGGAGAAAAGCAAAGCAACAGCATCATCAGCTCTCAAATTCTTCCCAGCTCAGAGAGCTTTAGTTGTACTTTCTCTTTTGTTCTCATGCTCTCCTCCTTGCTAATCCCCATCTAAAGCTCAAATACTTCTGGGTGTGGAGAAGACTCACGAGAAGGGAAGTTTCAACATTTCTCATCACAGTTGAATCCAACCTCAATGAAACAAAGTTAATGTCATGCTGTAGAACAGAATATACGCACCTGCAAGAAAAGAATCCTGACACACACTCAAGATTGAGGTATTTGTTAACCTCACTAACCTAGTGATCAGAAATTATCTTTATTCAGTGAGATCTCTAGGGCCTAAGGGTGCTATCCCTATTGTGCTCAGGGGCAAACCCTGTTGCTGGGGTCTTGTTATCTTGGCTACCCAAGACCTACAAGAAATTTCCGCTCTTAGGGGCACATGGACCCCGATTTTTCCAAACTGACTCTGAGGCCACACTGCAATATTTAATGGGAACTCAGGTGCCAGGAAGTCAAGTGACTTGTCACCTCTTGTATGAAGCATTTTTAATATATATTAAATCCGCACAACTTTTTAGTTCAGTTCCCCCCTCCCCGCCACCCCACTATTTATTTGCAGATATACAAACCAAAGGTCATTCCAGGAATTCCAATTAAGGCCTGTTTGATCACAACAACCCAGTATTTTTTCCCCGTCTTAATGGCACAAATGAAAACTCAAATATCAATGTTATCTTTAAAGCTAATGTATGCTGCTGGGGAAATGGCCCACCAGATAAAGAACTTGTGTGCAAACACCAGGGTTCAGATCCCAGAGCCCACGTAAAAGTCAGGCAAGTGTAACCCCACTTCTGAGAAGGTGGATGGGTGGGGGGGATTCCTGGGGCAAACTAGCTAGCTGAATAGCAAAATCAGTGAGTTCTGGGTTCTGTAAGAGAGCCTGTCTCAGGAAATGAAATGGAGCATGATTGAGAAAGACACATGATGGCATCCTTTGAACTACACACACACACACACACACACACACACACACACACACAATTTAATTACATTTCTTATTTTATTTAAATTTAAGTGTATTTTGGACAATATTTATCCCACAGTTCATATTTTTAACTTACAGAAGACAAATCCATAGATTTTAAGCTGTATGTGTTTTGAATAACTGCTAACTCCATTAAACCCAAGCACACCAATATTTTATTTCTACATGCCTCATTGTATTTTGGCTCCAGGTAACATATGCTGTATGTATTACTACCAGAAATATGGAAGCATTGTCCTCATTTTGAGACTTGTTTAAGAAAAATGCTGCTTTTCCTTTTATACCTGAGAACTGAGTTGAGCTCACTTAATTAATGTAAGACTTGCTCCAGCATGTCCTTAACAGAGAGCCAGAACCTCAGAATCGTTACCTGTGACCCATGGATTTAGATATCTGAATAATACCTTGTGTAATCAGTAAGACTTGCTCTCACTATGTAGGGTATACATATTCTCATATTTCTGTATTTTTTCCAGTCAATGCTTTGTAAATAAATTTCCCTTTATTCACAAGGACTTGAGAATGTCAAAGTCTGTGTTCCCTGCACTTTTGTTTTACAACTAACAGGGAAGAAGGAGAGAGGAAGAGAGGGAGGAAAAGGAGGGAGACAGGTCACCAAGAAAATGGCTTTGTCTGTCTCTGAGATTAAAATACGTTCAGTTTTCAGCGTTGGCACCGTCTTCCTCGAAACTCCTGTACCACAAGAGCGAAGTGGGAGAAGCCAATGTCCAGACTAAAGTGCATGAGAAGGGCAAATGAGGCCCGTGTGTAGCTCTAGAGGCCAAAGCAGCAGAAACAAGGGATGCTGGAGCCGGGATGCTGGTACAAGCTATTGGACCGTGTGCGTCTGCTGGTAACAAGTCTCAGTGGGTGTGGAACTGTACCTCTGCGGGACTGCTATGCTTACAATGCAAACAGCCCCTGTTGGCACTCTGACCTGGACCTGTGGGTTTCTGGACTAGTTCTCACTTCTGTACACAATAAATAATCCTTCCGCTGTCTCAGCTGAAGAACAAAAAATACTAAAATTATTTCAGAAAAATCTTATTTATAAGTTTTATTTTCTAATAAACATTGAAATTTTTTTTATAATTAGAGTAGCAGTAAAATAATACTCTTGGAGAGGGGGAAATTAACAATTTCCATAAAAGGAAAAGTGTGTGTGTATGAGTGTGTGCTGTGTATGTCTGTGTGTGTGTATTATGTGTGTATGTGTGTGCATTGTGTCTGTGTATGATATGTGTGTGTATTGTGCATGTGTGTATGTATGTGTATGTAATGATGTGTATTGTGTATGTGTGTGTATTGTATACGTCTGTGTGTATCGTGTGTATGTGTGGTCATGATGTGTGTGTGTATTGTGTGTGTATGATGTGTGTGCACAGGATACGTATGTGTATTGTGTGTGTATGATGTGTGTGCATAGGATATGTGTGTCTTGTGTGTGTGTATGATGTGTGTATGTATGAATGTATGTATATATGTATGTATATGATGTGTGTGCATAGGATATGTGTGTGTGTGATGTGTGTGTCTTGTGTGTGTGTATGAATGTATATATGTATGTATATGATGTGTGTGCATAGGATACGTGTGTGTATTGTGTGTGTATGATGTGTGTGCACAGGATATGTGTGTGTCTTGTGTGTGTGTATGTATGAATGTATGTATATGATGTGTGTGCATAGGATAGTGTGCGTGATGTGTGTGTGTGTGTGTGTTGTGTAGCTATTGTTTGAGTTTCTTTTCAGTTGTCCTACTGTACTATCTGAGACAGGATGCCTTGATGTTTTAGTTTTATTTCCTCTTGCTATGATAAAATACCCTGACAAAAGCAATTTAAAGGAGATATGTTGTATTTGGCTCACAGTTTCATACTGTAATTCATTATTGTGGGAAAATCAAGGCAGTAGGAACTTGGGGCAGCTAGTCCTGACCACAGTTAAGAGCAGAGGCTAAACAAATGCGGCCATGCTTACTGGGCTCACTTTCTCTACTCTGACATAGTTCAGGATCCTCCTGCCTAGGGAATGGTACCACCCACAGTTGGCATGTCTTACCACCTCAGCTAATTTAATCAAGATATCACCCTTAGCCTGGCGTGGTGGTGCACATCTTTAAACCCAGGCAGGAGGATCTACATAGAGAATTCCCGGTCAGCCAAGACAACACAGTATGATCCTGTCTAAAAAAGAAGATAACCCCCAACATACATGCCCACAGAATAATCTAATCTAGATAACTCTCACTGGGATTCTTCACAGGGGCTTTTAGACTGTGTCAAAGCTTCACCAGTGAGACTGTTCTGTGGGTAGAGGTGCTTATACACAAGGCCTAATAACCTAAATTTAGTCCCTGGGTCCCACAAGGCGGCAGGAGAGGCCTGACCCTCCAGAGTCGTCCTTGGACCCCACGTGCTGTGGTGCAAACAAAAAGCAAACTTGCTCATGTGCCCCCCCCCACTTCACACAAATAAACAAGCAACAATTTATGAAGAAGAATGATTTACTTCTTACGGTCATAGCAGCTCAACAGTTCAAGAAATAGTGCTGAGAGACAGTCAGAGCACCCTAGCTTGTTATAAAACGCAGAGGGCATCAATCAGCAAAGCAAGTACACGTGAGAGAGAAAAATCAGGTCAGAGTCACAGTTATTAGGAAACTAGTCCTGTGGTAATGGACCTACACCCTCTAGAATAGCATTTACCTAGTCACTTTTCATTATTTCTATTTTATGTATGGTAATTTTGCCTGTGTGGATATCTGTGTACCCTGTGTGTGCTTGGTGACCACAGAGGCCAGAAGAGGGTGTCAACTACCCTGGGAATCAAATCTCTGGAAAAGCAGCCAGTGCCCTTAAGGCCTGAACTATCTCTCCAGCTTCCCTAGTCTAGGCTTGTCTTAAAAGTCCCACTTTTTTTTTTTTTTTTTTAAATACTGTAACCATCCTGGCAGGAATGAGGAGATTCTAAAGAGATACTTTCTCGAGTCTCTAACCAGAATGACTGGAAACCACCGACGATGTAGGTGGTCCACAGAGAAATGGGTCAGGGTTTAATGCCGACAAAATCCCAGGCTCTACCACCTAAAAGTAAATTGTTTTACAACTGGGTAAATTGTTTGGTCCCTCTATCCTTGATTTTTCCCTTTCGTAGCATCTAAAGGAAAATGACTGTGGGGGTTACTCTGAGGACAAATAGAACATTTCTAACGTTTCTGGCTTTTCCATGGTATTCAAAACGAAAGAGCAATTCCTGCTATTTGGAAGATGTAGTTAATTTTCTGTTCATGACAACTAAAAGAGACTGCATTGTGCCTAAGATGGCATGTTCCCTGAGCAGTCACTCATTCTTCCAACAGTAAAGAGTGGTAGCTACAAGCTTACACGTGTGCTGCTCTTACCTCTCAAGTGGAATGATGTTTATTACTAGCCAGTGGCATATGAAGGATAGTGCTATGTCCAACCAGCTGGTGAAGAACTTCAGTTAAATCCCTCCTCCCCCCCCCCCCGTTCCCACTTCCCTGAACCTCCCAATGAGGGGCTGAACTGTGTCTCTGCACCCACCCAAATTCTCACGGTGAAATTCTAATCCCCAGTTCCTCAAGGTGTGACTTTATTTGGAAATGAGGTCATTGGGCTGTGTCCTAACCCAGAATGGCTGGTATCTGGTGTCTCTATAGAAAGAGTGAAGTTTGGACACACAGAACAGATGGCATAAAGGTATGCAGGGCTGCATGCTTTTTTCGTGGCGGTAATGACTTGGATGCACGGTGGTATGAGCTGTGAGCCCTCTCAGCTTTGCATTTCAAATGCTCTGCAGAGGTCAGCACCATGGTGAAGCATTTTACCTAGACCAACCTTCCCAGGAACAACTTCCAACTAAGTTCCCAGGAGCAGGATTTCTGTGCCTTGTAACAAACATGTCTTGACTGAAGACGTGTCACAATGGGAGATGACCCCTCCCTGACCTGAACCTTCCCTGTAGGAAACTTCTGCAGGGCCAGCAGTATGTCTCTTTAGATAGACTGACTGTTTCCAACCAATGCTGATCACTCACTGTACATTCTAGAGGACACCACAGGCTTGGACCCTCAGAATCAGACTGTAGCCATCTTCACCTGGAACAATAACCATGCCTGCCCGATGGTGGTGGACAAAGCGTGTACACAGAATCGCCCAGTGTTAGACAGAACTTCTCTGGGAATTCAGGCTCTCCAAAGCTGTCTAGGACTTTGTTCTCCCCTTGTTCGAAGCAATGTGATGAGCACAAGATCTTTGAATACCTTGTGATTTGAGTCTCTGACCTTCAGACCTAAATTTAAAGGTCTCCAGTGATTTAGCCATTCCTGCCTAGATAATCTCCCCATCGTAATGTCAACTGCTCTGCGCCCTTAGTAATTGCTACAAAATACCTTCATTGCAACAGCTGTATTAGGCTCGGCATGTCAGTATATGTCTACCAGGGCAAGACATTTTGGGGTCATCTTAGACATTCTTCAGTTCAGCTGTCTTTCCACTTTAGATTTAAGGAAGGCTAGGAGTATATAACTGAAGAAAGGATAATTTTGCTCCCTCTGTCCAAGAGACATCTGTTAACATCTGGAGACATTTTGGATGACACCTACTTTGTAGGAGACAGAGATGCTGCTCCAATGGAAGGACACAGTTATCCGGATGTGAACTCAGTTATCTGTACTCTCAGAACTATGAACAGTTTCTCACGTACAAATGGAGAATGCTCTGCAGGCTTTTTTGAGCAGCCCTGAGACTTCAAGTGAGTGACTTACCAAAACAAGAAGAGAGGGAATGGATAAGAGAACCCCCTGAACAAAGAAGGATCCAGCCCAAGTTGTCAGAATTGTCAGGATTGGGAAACCCTGCCTAAAGCATGAAGACATAGTTATGCTATGAAAGTGTAGTATCCAAACTCCTACATATAAGCAAACGTGCAAGTATAGCTGGCAGAATTTAGAAGGAGAGTAGGAAAAAAGGAAGGGTCAATGCACTAACGATTGGGAGGTAGATTTACAGTCGAGGTTTGTAAGTGATAGCAATATTTTCATAAACTAGGATGAGGAGGGAGAAAGGAAAGGGTGTAGGGACAATAGGAGGTAATGGACAGCGCTTAAAATCCACAAACAAACGACACTTTAAGTTATTTCATTTGAAATTATGGTACTAACCCCTTAAGAGGACTAAAACTTCCAAAAAGCCTCAAAGACATTAGTCAAGGAATCAAGTCTCAGAATAAGAATAGAGTGTAATAAATCAAGCTGCTCCTTTGTTTAAAAAAAAAAACAATGAAAAATGTATAATAAAGTGTGAAATTTTTAATAAAGCATAAGAAGAACACATTTTGTTAAAAAGAAGGCTTACAGTTTAACCCAGGTGACTTATTCATAGTAACTCATGGCATAGTAACAGTACTTACAATACAATATTGTACATAGTATAAGAGTGATAATATTCACTAAGCACACCGTAGTCTCTAAGAGATTTTGTCTTTTGGATACCAAATCTTAACTATTTACATTACAATAAAATCCTTGTGTTAACCTTGTGTTTCTGTAACAAACACTTGAGGCAGATCAACTTTAAAAGCAGAAAGGTAGCCAGGCAGTGGCAGCCCACACCTTTAATCCCAGCACTAGGGAGCCAGAAGCACAAAGATCTCTGTAAATTTGAGGTCTTCCGAGTGAGTTCCTGACAGCCAGGGCTACACAGAGAGACCCTGTCTCAGACAAACAGACAAACAAACAAACAAACAAACAAACACAGCAGAAAGGCCTCGTTCAGCTCGAAGTTTTAGAAGTTTCAGTCCATGGTTAGTTGGGCTTCCATGTCCCTGGGCCTATGGCAGAAAGAATTTGTGATGGAAATGCATGGTCAAAGAAGCTGCTTAGTTCCTGGTGGTGTGAAACAAAGACAGGACACAACCCCAGGAACGTACATTTGTTCATTAGACTCCACATTCCAAGTTTCCCACTGCCTCCCAGGAGCACCACAGGCCTTTGAGGACACCTACCCAAGCCATAGCAACCAGTTTTTAAAACATATCACACATAGTGTCTTGTGTAGTGATGTGGGTTACAAGTAGAAATAAAATGAGAATAGTTATATGATTCAAATGACTAGGTAAAAAGGCTCAATATTGATGTTTTGGTTTTCATTTTAACTTTTCAACATGCCTATTATGATTATGAAAACGTGTGCCTCATTCTGATGTTGTAACTTTGTATTTTTTTTTACAATTATAGACACCAAGGATACCTGACAAACTGATCTTGTACTAATGGTTGCCATGGAAATGAGCTTTTACCATGTGTTCAAATTTCTCCAGGGTGAAATCATGGAGACGGTGGATAGGTAGTTTTAAAATATTGACTTCTAGAGCCAAGTGGTAGTCCATGCCTTTAATACTATCATTTGGGAAGCAGAAGCAGGTGGATCTCTGTGCGTTTGAGAACAGCGTGGTCTATTCTGAGCCAATCAGAGCTACATGCAATACAGAATCTGACCTCTGTGTGTTTAATGCTGCTGCTCTGAGAACTACAGCAGAAGAGAGAAGTTTCTGGGCGGTGAGGCAGAGTTTACATGATCGTAGCTACTCAAATCTCCACACGCCTTACCCTTATAGAAAATGATGTTGCAGAACCACAGAGGAATCGAGAAGTATACAAATTCATAGAGGAAGCTTGGGTTGATCGTGAAGACCGATCACACAAACGTGGAACGTGAAACAAATTCTAACCTTTATTCTTTGAAAGTCTATGCTATGGAAGAATGGAAGGAAGGCAGGAAAGAAAAAAACCTGAGACTTCTATTGAAAAGACTAAAGTGACGTAAAACAAATGGCAATATGTGAACCTGGACTGAAAATAAAATCTATAAAGTGATCTGGATATAAAGAAATTTGAGTATAGACTATATGAAATTGTTAACTTTCTAGGTATAAAACTTCTAGCATAATTATTTAGGAAAATGGATGATACCAAGTGATAATTCTAGAAAGAAATTAGGGCTGAAGTGTTGCTATGGTTTGAATATGTTCTCCAGGTTTATGTATTGGAACTTGATACTTAAACCTACATGTTGTTGGCATTTGGAGAGGGGCCTTTGGGTGTAGCTGAGGCTAAATTAGTGGCTTTTTTGTTTGTTTGTTTTGTTTTGTTTTTTGAGACAGGGTTTTTCTGTATTGCTTTGGAGCCTTCCCTGTGTCCTGGAACTTGCTCTGAAGATAGACCAGGCTGGCTTCGAACTCACAGAGATCTTCCTGTCTCTGCCTCCAGAGTGCTGGGACAAAAGCCCGTGCCACCAACACCCAGCTGTTAGTGGCTTTATAAGAAAGAGGTTCTGAGTTATCACACTGGGCCATCTTGTCACATGCAGTCCTCTGTCACATTAAGGTTCCTTAGAAATGTCCTCCCAGATGCTAACCAGACATTAGTGCCAAGTTCCTGGGCTTTCCCACCCCAGGAACCTGAGCCAAATAAACTTGTATTCTTTAGAAGTTACCTAATCAGCAATGTTGCTTTAGTAACAGGATGTGGAATAGACAAAGGTCATGGTGTTTGCAACTTTTCAGATGGTCTAGTGGAAAACCCTTGTATTTATGTACTGTGCACACACACACACACACACACACACAGAGAAAAGAGAGCAAATATTAGCAGTGACTAATGTAGGTTACAGGAATGTGTGTAAACCTTATGGCATTCCTTCACCTCCTCTATAGGACTGGGGAACGTCCGTCAAAATGTTAGAGGAATTGTATCTATATTACCCTTTTCAATTTTATATATAAAGATGAATTTTGTATTTTCAGTTAAGTATATTATTGGTCACGTGTGCATGTTTTGTTCGTTCTTGGTTTTTGCTGATTGAATCTACAGGCCACACAAGTGTTTTACCACTTAACTTACACCCTTAGCTGCAATTATTCATTAACAAAAAAAAAAAAAAAAAAAAAAATTGGGTGTCAATACAGAAGACTCAGGTGACAAACTTATGACCAACTACGAGCCAGTTAACCTGCAGAGTTATCTCCGTAGGGTCACATTTCTGTTCTAACGAGGGGCTTGGTGGCCCTGTTTTCCATGATTCCTCTGGGTGTGATTCTTTCTGTCCTTCCCGCTGTGCAGCTTCTTATGGCAGGGATTTTCTTTGCCATTCTTCTTCACCTCGGAGGCTCTCAACCAATGCTTCAAAGTCTGATTGTTCGGGCTGACGCAGATCCTTCTGCGTTTAACATGGAGGCTGCCAAGAAAAGGGAAAAAAAAATCTTCACAGAAATCACAAATATAAGTAGGTGTGGTGATGTAAGTGCCTCCAGAACTTGGAGGCAGAGGCAAGTGGATCTCAGTGAGTTTAAGGCCAGCCTGGTCTACAGAGCGAGTTCCAGGATTTCTTACACAAAGAAACCCTGTCTCCAAAACCAAAAAACAAAGAGAGAGAAAGAGAGAGAGAGAGAGAAACCTCCTGTTTCTTCACCCAGAATTGGTAGAGTGGCACAGGCCTTTATTCCCAGCACTTCAGAGGCAAAGGGAGGAAGATCTCTGTGAGTTCAAGGCTAGCCTGATCTACAGAGTTCCTGAACAATCAGAACCAGATAGCAAGACCCTGTCTCAAAAAAAAAAAAAAAAAAAAAAAAAAAAAAAAGTGTTCCAGTGAGTGTGAGCTGTGGTCCTCCTACAAAGACTACACCTGGGGTTGTCCTTAAAGTGCATTTCTTCCTTAGAGCAGCTCTTTGAAATGACTTCTGAGGAATTCTGACCTCCTGAATGAGTTCACGGGGTGGGGTTGGGGGTGGACAGCAATAACAAGCAGATGTTTCTATCCAAGAGATAATCTCTGTGAAGTACAAGAAACATCTGCCGAAGTTAACAGCTTTGCGTGGTATTTCTGGAAGTTCCTTAGTGAAGTCTCAGTAGAGTGGCGTAAACAAGCAAGCTGCTGTCTGGGGCATGAAGAAAGCACATTTATAGGGTCAGAAACAAAGGACTTATTTCCCAAAGAAAATGGAGAGTCTAGTGAGTTCATTGATATTTAATTTCTATTAATTAATCAATTATAGCTTGTATTATACGATGCCTGGGAGTTACATTTGGAATATAATCGATGCTCTCTGCATCTTAAACACTGATCTCAAGTCTTAAAGCCTTTATGAGCCGTCATGGTTAATTGACTACATTTTGGACAAATACAGGTATGCTTCTGTAGTAAACTGTCTGAAGATAAGACGTCTTAGATTGAGTATTGGAAGACATAACAGAGAGGATCTGTAACTTACCACTTAGAGATACAAAACTCTGATTTTGAAACCAAGTCACAAGTACCCTATATTTTTCAACTTGCTTATCAGCACAGAGTTCAATGTATAAATTTGTACTTTTATAAGTTAAATACATTTAAAAACAGATTAACTTCATAATCTCCCTTTAACTAAAAACTAGTACTTTGGGGGCCGGTGAGATGTGTCAGGGGTAAGAGCACTGGCTGCTCTTCCAGAGGTCCTGAGTTCATTCCCCAGCAACCACATGAGCTCACAACCATCTGTTATGGAATCTGATGCCCTCCTCTGGCAGATATGTCTGTATGCAGACAGAGCACTCACGCATAAAAAATTAATTAAAAAAGCAAAACAAAACAACCCAGTACTTTGAAAACCTAAAGGTAGCTGGTGGTTGGTGGTGCATGCCTTTAGTCCCAGCACTCAGGAGACAGAGGCAGGTAGATCTCTGGGAGTTCGAAGCCAGCCTGGTCTACAGAGCAAGTTCCAGGACAGGCTCCAAAGCAGTACAGAGAAACCCTGTCTCAGAAAAACAACAACAAAAAAAGAAAACCTAATCGTAAATTCTTCAATCACATTTTTCTTCCTCAAAGTGAGGATGCTATGGTTCAAATCTAGAATGTTCCTCATAGGCTAATGTTTCAAATGCCTGCTTCCTGACCGCTGTCCTGTTTGGGGAAAGCGTGGGAGCTTTGGGAGGTAGGACCTTGCTGGTGGAACCCACTCACTAGGAACTGGGCTTTGAGAGTCGTAGCCCGGCTCCTGGTTCTGGCCTCTCAATGTTTTCTGGCCTACCATGATGTGATGAGCCTCTGCCACATGCAACCTCCTGCCGTGAGCTCCACTAAGTCTTTTCTACCACCAGGGCCATGAACACTTCAAAACCATGAGCCAACTAAATCTTTCCTCCGTCTCATTGTTTCTGTCTGGAGTTTTGGCCAGAGAAGGACACCAGCAGCAAACATAGAGGCTTTACATTGTTCTTGTTCCTGTGCCTTTAAGGTCTGACATACATTAATTTCCACCTAAACTGAAGTCCTACTGCTGATGGTGTTCTCTTGTAGTCCCAGGAAGCTATCTCTCAAATACCCACAGGAACTTTTTCTATTTTTCTAAGTCTACCTTGTAAATGCTCTCATGCCTCCTTTAGGCTGGAATGACAGATATGCCTGTGTTGGTGATATGGAAAGACTTGAGAAGAACAGTTGGAAGCTTGGTGTTTCTCAGAGCTGCCAGAACAGGCTTGGTCAGTTCAGTTCAGTAGTATATGTGCAATGCAAACATCAAGTTGCTATCAACCATCTATGAACTTTTGACTCTCCAACTATTACCAATGATTATTTATTAACATTAAATAAAATACTGGTAGAATTTCAACCGAATATACTTTATTAGTCTTAGAGGATTATTTAAAGAACAGATTTAGGGGAGGGTCATAGATTCAGAGGATTCAGCCCATGACTGGTTCTGAACATTTGGAAAGGACACCATGACAGTGGGAATATATGCTCTTCATATTGTGATGGACAGGAAGCAGGACATCTACCAATGATAGGAAGGAAGGGACTGGGGACAAAGTCATACCCCTAATGATCCACCTCCTCCCACAAGGCGGAATCCCCAGCAGGCCCCACCTTCTAGAGTTTCTCAAATCCCCTGTAACAATTTTACTAGCTGCAGAGCAGTTATTCAGCAATAAGCCTGTAGAGACATATTGTATTCAAACAATAGCTCAGAGGTTTCCCAAATGTTAGGGACTTGAGGCGTTTCTTAGAAAGAGGTTCCTTATAGCATGCTTCCTGGACTGCTGCAGATTACACTGGTTCTCAATGACTAAACCATCCAAGCTGACAGAACCAGGGCAATGAAAACTGAGGCAGCCGAGAGAGTTCTCCACCCACTTTTTCCCTCTGTAGTCACCCAAGGTCATTTAATCTTGAACAAATAATCACTGGCTCCTCAGACCCCAAGTGTGGTATTAAAACTCAATTCGTCTCTGACTCTTTTGAGAATCCATAAACCCTCCCCAAGAACATGCTAACAGGTTTACATGTCAGTTGTCAAGTAATCCACAGCCCCCAGTCTGAAAAGTGTCTAACCCTTTCTCTGCCATTTATAACATTATACGTAATGTTATAAACAAGGGAGCCATGTGATAATCCCGTTTCTGCTATTTGCTAGCAATACAGTGCTGGTGAACTATGTAACTTTGTCCACTGGCTTCTTCTGTGCGGCAGGGAAATAAACTATGCCTTCCTCTCAGGGTTTCTCAACTTCCACAGCAAGTGGGTGTCTCTGAAAAGATGCTGAGAAATCCTCAACATAATTTTCTCATCCTCCTGATAATAAAATAGCAGTAACTGGGCATATGATACAAGCTATGCAGTGCATTTCCCGTGTGTGTGTGTGTGTGTGTGTGTGTGTGTGTGTGATCTTAAAAGTGATTCAGACTACCAGATTATAGAAAATCATAGGATGGCACATAGAGCCTAACTGGATAAAATGTTTTTCAGAGACTCCAGAAGGACAGAGACCACTGGATCTCTGCTGTATCCTCAGTGCATGGTACATAGTTACTGACTAACAGATACCTGTCAAATTTGTTAACAGAACAAAGGTTCCTGGGTGTCTCAGAAGCTTGGCCTTAGGCAGTGCTGTTATTTTATAGTCCAAAGGAAAGATTGCCAAATGGCTCACTAGCATCACCCAGATGCATGAGCAGTGTTAAAGCCAGCATGCCAGGGAGATAACTCACATGTGATACACTAGAGTTTAAGAGGAAAAATTTTTTTCTTTGTTGAAATAGGCTATCACTATGTGACCTAGGCTGACCTTGAACTGGTGATCTGCCTCACTCTCCTGAATGCTAGGATTACAGGCATATACCTCCATACCTGATCTTGGAAGAACACGTTGTGGTGAGCCCTACTCTTCCTTTTGAATGACCTTGGAAGATAAATAATGTTATAAACAAGGGAGCCATGTGATAATCCCGTTTCTGCTATTTGCTAGCAATACAGTGCAGGTGAACTATGTAACTTTGTCCACTGGCTTCTTCTGTGCGGCAGGGAAATAAACTATGCCTTCCTCTCAGGCTGTTGTTGTTGTCCTACAGTACTGATCATGAGGTGTAGTGGAACGGGTAGGAGGGCCAGGTACTCAGAATCAAAAGCACACAGGAGCATTTGCAAGTGGATTTGCACGCAGTACTGTGACAAGAGCAGACATTGCCACACCACTTTTCAGACCATAAATCCCTACTGAATCCAGAGAGTAAAAGTGTCAGCAACCATCTCCTGCCTGGAGAAAATTACAGTTTAAAGTTATGACATATGACATTGTCGTCACTGATTGCTAAATGTTGAGCGGAGGACTCAGGGTATTCCTGTACAGAGATTGTGTGTTTACTCCAGGTAGCCTGGCACTCAAAGACAAGAGAGGGTCCTCTTCCTCCCCTCGTTTGAATGATGTATAGGTTGTATGTCAGGTAAAGCATTTCAAGCCGGCGTTTGTTAGCCGAGGGAATGGATAGCCAACATTCAGGTTGACACGTCTTGCTGAAGAACACTCACATGACAGCTGCCAAGTCACAGTCCCCATCAGCTCTCTGGATGCTGCATGAATTCACTCTTTCCAGAAGCCTTCTGGAAATATGATGGGAAACTTCAGTGCAGCAGCTGGAAGCTATGGGAAGTATGGCTACAAGAGAGGGAAGGAGATAACATTACAGTCCGCAGAATTCCGACTTGACCTCATCTTAAAGATTCCAGAGAAACACTGTGTAAATCTACTCAAACAAGTGCTTCGGGGGGGGGGGGGGGCTTCACGAGTGCAGAGGAAGCCGGGCTGTGTCTCTACCTTCCAGAAAGTAAACGGTATTAGTAGAGAAAATGTAAATCTAGGTACAATGACGAAATAGGTGAAAGATATGAAACGCTGCAGCCATCGATGATGACAGAGTTGCACAGAGTGGGGTCAGACATTTGCTTAATGATGCCTGGGGCAGGAGAGATGGCTCAGAGGTTAAGAGCACTGACTGCCCTTCCCTAGCAATCATATGGTGGCTTACAACCATCTGTAATGAGATCTGGTGCCCTCTTCTGGCCTGCAGGCAGAACAATGTATACATAATAACTAAACAAATTATCTTTAAGCCTGCTGGTGGTGGTGCACACCTTTAATACCAGCACTCAGGAGGCAGAGGCTCTCCGGAACTACATGAGTGAGTTCCAGGTCAGCCTGGTCTAACAGAGTGAGTTCCAAAGCTACACTGAGAAACCCTGATTAAATGAAATTCACCTGTGGTCATGAGGTTGAGTCAGTTTGAGTCAGCAGCTAGCTGGACAGAAGAGGTAGGGAGGGGCCAGGTGGAGAAGGGTTTTTAAGGAGGAGTGAAGAGAAACACCGAGCTTGGGGAGAGTTGCTGGGAGAGGAGGTGAGCTACTTGCTACTCAGCCTCTCTGAGGAGCAGAATTCCATCTCAACCTTTGAATCTGTAGAGTGACAGAGATTTACGTAAATTCCCTTCATAGCTTTGAAAGAGTCAGCATTCCCTCAGGCTATGGCTCTTCAGGCCTCTGCCGAAAGTTGCTGATAGTGCTGGAGTTATGATTCGGTCAGCCATGGCCTAAAAGGCAGTAACAATTTAAAGACAAGGACAACACTCGTGGACCTCAAGTGAAAGCTTGAAGTTTTCTGTTAGAAGGACTCGGCTTGCCTAGCAGGCATGAGGTAGCCTATTCAATCTCCAGCACCACCACACGATCACAACTGATAAGCACGGTGGCACACACCTGTAAACCTAGCACTCAGGAACCAGAGGCAAGAAGACTACTACTTTGGGGTCAGCCTGGGCTACATAGTGAGACTCTGCCTAAACAAGGGAACGCAACATTTATCTGAGACAAAAGCACATGACACAGGGAGCCTTTTCTGAATTGAGTAAGTAGGAAGCTAGTGTTGGAAGATACAGTTCATGAGATGCTGAACTGACATCATTAAATCCTCAAACCGTCTGAGGAGGCTTAGCTTGTGTGAAAAGGGAGTCACTGTTTGATAAAGAGTGAGAAAATCCATCTTGTAGTGCTAATGAAGACAGGTTAGGTGGCAGGGGGGGACACTGAAATGAGCTTATGCTGTGAGTTATAAGACAGCACAAATAAGAAAATACATTCCTCGTGCTAAGATGTCTGCAGATCTCCACATGCCACGCACAGTATTCTCTATGCTCTCCGTTTTACCAGCTGAATAGGGAACACAACACAGTGAGAATCATAATGAGCGGAGGCTGCTGGCAACAACCTCATAAAGAGAAGAGAGCTCTGAGTGAACCAACAATTGCATGGGACGTGTAGACCTTTGTCTAAGCAGTAGGAGCAGCTGCCTTTGGGATGAGGGAACATCTTCGTGTCCATGTCTAAGACACTTGGAAGTGCTAGGTCTATCCACAGCTTTGGGTGAGAAAAGCAATTGACTACAAATTTTAAATTGTGTGACGACTTTCTAGGCATCAGAACTTTGTTACCATTGATCAGTTTACTCATTCATTCCATCATTAAATAAAATACTATTTCTTCTTAGCAGTTAGACTGTTTCCAACATAATTTTAGTCAACGGGAGATGCAAAAATAAGTGAAATCATGTGTCCCTATACTCAAGAGGCTGTAGTAAAATTGATTTGGAACTTAATGTGTCGGGTACAACCCTGCTGGCCCAGGTAACTATGCTTCTAGGAGATTTTCTCTTCTTTCCTCATGTGGGTTCCAAGGATCAAAGTCAGGTTGCCAGTCTTCGAGGCAAGCAACTGAGCTATCTTGCTGGCTCTATTCTGGAATTCTGTCCTTCAAAAAGAGTCATGCAAGTTATAAGGACAGGTGCAGTCATTCACTGTGACAAGACTTTTGAGTTTATCTAAAATAAGTGAAAAATTAGTAAAAGAAAAAAACCATTTCAATGAAGAAGCAATGCACACTTTTAAAAGTTATTTATTAGGAATATATGTGTACACATATCATATGTGCACTCAATATCAGAGTAGCCAGACATATAAATCAAATAGTGACAATCAGAAGAGAGAAACAAATAGCAATTCAATAGTGTCAGAAGATTTTAGGATTCCACTGTCAAAAGTGGACAGATCACCCACATATGAAGTTAGTGAGCAAACAGCAGGCTGGAACAACACTAGATCATATGTACCCAACAGGTACATACACAGCATGCTACTCAACCACAGCAGAGTACATATTCTTCTGCTTGCACAGAATAGTCTACAAAATAGATTACATACTAGGTAAGAGAATAAATCTTGAATTTAAAGAGATTGAAACCATTCCAAATATCTTTTAGGTTTGGCCACAATGACAAAAGAAAACTGATAAATACAAGGAAATCTAACATAACAACACACACTTGAACAACTTTTTTTAAAAAAAGATTTATTTTGTATATAGTGTTATGGGTTTTTTTTTTTTTTTTTTTTTTTTGAGACAGGGTTTCTCTGTGGTTTTGGAGGCTGTCCTGGAAGGCTGACCTCAAACTAATAGAGATCTGCCTGCTTCTGCCTCCCGAGTGCTAGAATTAAAGGTGTGTGCCATCAATGTCCGGCTTGATGTTTTTTTGGGGGAGAGCTTTTTGTATATAGTGTTATGTCTACATGTATGCCTGCAGGCCAGAAAAGGCAACTAGAACTCATTGCAGATTGTTGTGAGCCACTATGTGGCTGCTGGGAATGGAACTCAAGACCTCTAAAAGAGCAAGCAGCAAGTACTTTTAACCACTGAGCCATCTCTTCAGCCCCCTTGAACAATCTTTGAGCTAAGGAAGAAATCATAATGGAAACTAGGAAATATCTTGATATAAAAAAAATAAAAGCACAATACACCGTAACTCCTGGAATATTCCCGGATAGCATTGGAAGGAATGTTTGTTTCAATGAGTAGCTACAGTAAAAAAGAAAGACCTCCAAGAACTTATTCATAATGGCCACCAGTAGCTAAACTGTAGTGACATAAATGCCCATGCCTTACAGAAAAACACAAGACCTGCAGAAGAACGCCCTTTAACAGCCTGTCATTAGAGGGGAGGGGCCCAAAAGGCCCTGACCCTCCCAGAGGAACCTTAGGTAGTTCATGGTTGCTGGGGGAAGGAGAGACACCCTTTTCCAGTGGTGTAGTCACGGGTAAGGTGCCCATTGTCCTATAAACAACCTTAAAGAAATCCACTGAGTCAAAACCAAGAACAGGTAGGTGATGGAGGTGAATAGGATCAAAATGTAAAGATGTCATAATGAAACACACCACTATGTATAGTTAACATATGCAAATAAAAACTTTGGGGGAAAGAATAAATGGTTTTTAGTCCAATGAATTTTTGTATCCTTGGGAAAATAGGGTGTACTTAGACTCCCCCAAATGTATGCTGATTATATGTTTATGTTTATATACCTATTCACAAAAAGTCCTCAATAACTTCTAAACTATGAATTCTGGTTAATAACTTTGAAATACAGCTATACAGGAGATATAAAGCATTTGTACTTCTGCTCAGCTCCACTTTTCAAGGGAGGAAAATGAACATTTATGCAGTAAGAATCTTCTTTTTTCCCAGTAATCTAGATCTAGGAAAAGGTTTTCATTTTTATCATGCACATGAGTGCGCACACAGTCATCTAGACAACCTAGAAATAGAAAAACATAATTTGTCCTGAAAATATTTTTTGAGTGGCCACCATGTGACAAACAGAATCTCAATTGGAAATATCTAAATAAACAAGGCCAGGTATTTGAGCTTAAAATGCCCAATAATCCAACGGAAGGCTGTAAGAAGAACAAGTTACTATAACCCACCAAAATAAGTATTGTAGCTCACTGGTAGAGTGTTTGCTTAGTGTGTAGGAGACACTGGAGTCCGTCCCTAGCAAAAACCAAACAAAGTAAGTGCCCAGTTCAAAATGTTCAAAAATGCTGTGGGATCACAGGTGAATGGATCCACCCACAAAAACCCACACATTGTAGGACTCTGTTTGTGTGGAATGCCCAGAACAGGCTAATCTATGGACATGAAAAATGGATCAGTGGGTGGTTGCCAGAGGCTGGGAGGAGGGGATGGGAACGGTTGCTAGTAGGAACGGGATTTTCTTGTGGTGTGATAAAAGCATGCTATAAATAGTGACATAGTGACAAAGCCTTCACCAATGTGATTATTAAAAATCACTGTCACATTTTAAAATGATGAATTTTGCTGTAGAAACACTAGTTGTAGTTATGTTTATTAATACTTGATTCCCTAAAATAATTTGTTGTTTTAACTGCTTACTCTACAAGTCAGACTCTTAATATAACAAATTACAGTGTTGAGTTTTTCCATATATCCACCCACACATTTATCTACCTCACTATATATGTCTCTGTGTGTGTGTGTGTGTGTGTGTGTGTGTGTGTGTGTGTGTTGTGGTTTGACTGTGGAGTATCCCTCACACATTCAGTATTGAACAGTTGGCCCCACATGATGGATGGCACTCTCTTGGGTGATGATGGAAATTTTAGGAGATGGGACCTAACTGGAGGAAGTGAGTTACTGAGGGCATCCTGTCCTCTCTCCTTCCTGTCTGCCATGAGTCCCTGTACCAGTACAGCCATGTCACAGGCAGAATGAGCAGAGAATGGTAGACAGAAACTTCAAAAACCGTTAAACAAGATGACTAATTTCTCCTTTTAGATTGTGTTTCTCGAGTATTTGTCACACACGAGCAAGAAAAAAAATCTGATTATATTACTACACACCATTCTTGGAGTGGAACCACCTGGAAGCCAGCTGTGTTCCAAGTAACTCTATAAATCATGAAATGTAACTTTTAGAAGCATGGTGGGAATAAGGAGTCACAAAAGAACCCGGGAGTTGAGTCATGCAAGTGCTGATATCAACTCGAGGAATAGCTTTAAATCAGAAAGGCACCCAGGACCTGTAGGTGTTCCATAAAACTGAGAAGCACTTCTCATATACAAATGTAGGACTAGTTCGGCTGGGGACTACTTGGTCTGTGAGATTAACTAATTAAAAGCCTTACTTACACAGCTAAACGTTTAGTATACGTTGGTAATTAAAACCAGCGATGCCTTGACGTGATCCAAAATACAAAAGACCGGAAATAACTTTGAAGAGTTGCACGGGGAGTTAGCTGGGTGGTGAAGTATGTGAACAGGGTAGATGGGGTGAGGTCTGTGCTAAGATTCTGTTGGATGACACTGACCTCTAGAGGCTCTCTTATGCAAAGTCCTGTCAGCATTTTATTTCAGTCACGACTCCAGAATTTGAAGAAGAGACTTGTATTTGGCATTGCTAGTGGAAAACATGGAGAGAAAACGTGAAGACGCAAGCATAGGCAATGAGTTCCTGAGTATTGCTCCAGTAGCCCAAGGAACAACAGCCAAGATTGACAGATCGGATCGCATCAAGTGAATAAGCTTCTGCACCCCAAGAAAAACAGTGAAGAGTCAGGCGTCAGGGCTGGAACACTCTTTGCCAGCTAGCCATCAAATATCCAGAATATATACAGAAGTGAAAGAAACCAAGCCCTTCAAAAGAATAAATAACCTTGTTGCCAAATGGGCAAATAAACTCAATTGACACTTTCCAAATGAAAACAGGAAAACTAGTTCATAAATACATAGAAACAATTTTCAGCATCTTTAGCTACTAGGGAAATATAAATTAAAGGTACAATGAGATTGCTCTTCATGGCAAAGTGATAGTCATCAAAAACCAAAACCAAAGACAAACCAAAGCAAAACAAAAACCAGCGAATGCTGCTACGAAGGGGCCTGATACATTGTTGTTGAAATTTCAAATTAGCGCTGCCACTGGGGGGGGGGGGGGGAGTTAGCATGAAGGTTTCTCAAAAATTAAAAATGGAACCACTGTGTGATCCAGTTATACCATTCCTGGGGATTTGCCCGAAGGAACTTAAGTCAGTATACCACAGAAATACTCACATACCCATATTTATTGTGGAACTATTTGCAAAACCCAAAACGGGATCAGCGAGGTAAATGAGAATGACTCATTCATTTGGTACCCAGTGGGTGGCGCTGTTTGGGGGAGGTTGTAGAACCTTTAGGAAGTGGAGCCTTGCCAGCGGGAGGCCGCATCCCTGAGCCCGGGCTTTGGGAGAGTGGCTTCTCTCCTTTCCTTTTTGCAGTGGATCTGGAGCCTGCCAAGACTGCTCAGTGGGTGAAGGGACTGAGCAGCCTGACCACCTGAGCCGGGTCTCTGGGAACCACGTGGCGGAAGGAGAGACCTGAAACTTATTCTCTGACCTCTACATGCATGTCCCATGGCACATGTGCACCCACCCATCTCCCACATACAAAGAGAGAAATGTGATTAAAAACAAATTTAAAGGTAAAGGCCATCTACTAGGAATGTGGAAGGGGAAGAGAAAATAAAAAATGGTAATAGAGGGTTGAAAGAACACTATATACATGGATGAAAATGTAACGAAATGCTAATAAAAAGGTAGAGTAACATATCAATTATTCTGCAGCTGCATTGCTTTTATTTAGATGACGCTGTTACTTTGAGAAGGGAACTAATAATAAATTAGGGAGGTTAAATCTCCCCTTAAAGAGTGCCTTAAATGCCACTATTGCATGAAGCCAGGGATATCAGGGGTCATAACCTTTCTTCCCAATCATAGATTACACAAGCATATCTGTCTGATGGAGTTAGCATTTCTCTGATGGGAACTAGATGAAAAAAAAAGTAAGTTCTAGAGAAGTCTGTCAGGGTGGGCTTGTAAAGCACTATACAGCTATAGACTAAATCCTACTGAAGTGGAAACTAGCCAGAGGCAGTGAACTGCCCTTTTGTCCCGAGTCATGGGCTCCCGTTTCACCCACAACCGGTCTTACAGGTGCCAGTTTGCTTTGCAAAGGATGTGGCATACCAGATCTACATCAGAATGTCCTTTAAGGAGTGATTTGTGAGGTTGATGAGTGCATTTTCCTGCTGACAAGAGGAGACATGCAGGTCAGTCTTGGAAGAGACAGTTAACAATCAGCGAACATCGAGTGACTCATTTACCAGTCCTGCAGAGTGTCTTGTATGGGATGGAAACCAAACATGGACTTCTGAAGCAAATGTCACCAGAAGCTTATTACACGGAGGAAATACAGAGAAGTCTGGGGTGAATATGGGAAAGGATAGCAGCAGGCTACCCGAAAGGCAGAATAGCTCATGTAAAGAAGGGGGGGGGGCTGGAGAGATGGTTTAGTGGGTAAGAACACAAGCAGGCATATTGGTCTAGAAATGTTGAAGTTAATTTTTTTTCCCATTTGTACAGAGGTAACACGCTGTATGAAATATGTAAGGTCTTGTCTATGTGGGTTTGATTAAAAAACTAATAAAGTATTCTCTAAACAATGAACAAAACAAACAAACAAACAAACAAACTCACTAACTGATCTTCCAGAGGTCCTGAGTTCAATTCCTAGCAACCACATGATGGCTCACAACCATATGTAATAAGATCTGGTGCCCTCTTCTGGCCTGTAGGGATACATGCAGACAGAACACTGTATACATAATAAATAAATAAATAAATAAACCTTTTAAAAACTCGAAGAGGGATAGGCACACACTCTTATAGCCATCAACCAAATTTTATCAATTATAACCCATTTACATGTCGACTTTCAGTCTTGTTTTGAAGAAATCTGCTTCCACTACTCCATTATTGCAAGCAAGGCTGCAGTGAACGCCCACCCAAGAGAGCACCGGCTCTTCACTGCGCATGAGACATTAGTTCAATTAATCTTCACGGCAACCATAAGCAGAAGGAACTGTCTGTAGTCATCACATTTAGCATGTGCGCAACTAATGTGCAGAAAAGTCACATAATGTTCCCTAAATCAAAGGACCCGGAAAGGGTGGTGCTCGGTTTGCATTCAAGCCAGCCAGCCATTTAGAACGCCCTCGGGCCGTACCCAAGTTGCTCATCTGTATGTCTCCCTGGGACTGCACAAGAACTCCCCAAGATCACCATTTCTCAAACTATAGCCTGCGTCAGAATCATCTGGAGTTATTTTAAGCCAGAGACAACTGTCGGTTCCCGCCAACCTCACGTTTCTGACTAGTTAAGTTGGGGTGACACGTGAGCATGTGCAGCCATTACCCCCCCCCCCCCTGCAGCTTCCCTGGTGAGGCTGATACTGCGGTTCCCGGAATACACTTGGAGGACCACAGAACAGACACGTGCGGAGAACCGCTGGCTTGTAGGCTGTGTGTGTGCATCTCCATCTATACTTGACCGTGCAAATAGCTCTGCAATGGTTGTATTTACGTATGGACTAAATGAGAGGCACACTTAACAAAATTTTCAACATTTTATGTTTTCTTGAAATGTTAACTTTGCTAGGACTGGAGTGTAACTCGGTGGTAAAGCACATTCTTAGAAGGAACAAGGCCCTGGATGCAGTCCCAAAACGAAAATAGTTGATGGCAGTTTAAAAATAACTCAATGTGACTTAATTTGTATTTCCTCGTTGATGAGCTCTAAGCATTCAGATTCGTGCTTTGAATTGCCAAGTACGAATTTGACAATTGTTTTTTCTAATAAAAAAAAAATCATTTTGGTCAGGCGGTGGTGCACGCCTTTAATCCCAGAACTTGGGAGGCCAAGGCAGGCGGATCTCAGTGAGTTTGAGGCCAGCCTGGTCTACAAAGTGAGTTCCAGCCCATTGTGGGTGTTTCCATCCCTGGGCTGGTGGTCCTAGAAAGCAGGCTGAGCAGGCCAATAGCACTATGTAGCCCAGGCTGATCTCCAACTTTCAATTTCCTTGCATCTATCTTCTGAGTGCTAGGATTATAGCATGTGTCGTGACCTCTGCCTGAACAGGTTTTGAAAATGTACCTGTAAAAATTAGTTAGTTTTACATATAAGAGGGCAATATATTGAGCTATAGGGAACCGGAGGTAGGTCACATGCCTGGCTATGTGTGGAAGGCCCTAGGTTCATTCTCTAGTACTGTTTCCAAAACAATTTGCTAAGAAATTGTGCTTCTTATCCACAATTTAAAATTTATTATTACAAAGTTTCATAGTCACCTTACTGTATTTATACTTATAATAATATATATGTATATTTACACACACACACATATATGTAAATATATATATATATTTACATACATACATGAAGGGACACTAGCCCACTCGAGCATGTGGCTCTGGCAAACTTGTCCTCTCTCACTCCTTTTGCCTTGCTAAAAACTGTTAGATTACATTCCTAAAGCTACCCATGAAGGTCTACTCCCTTATTTGGCCACTTCCCCCTCCAGAGGCTAACTACCAAGATCCAGCTATCCAGGGATTGGAGAGGTGCAGAGAGGGAAGACTGATGAGCAAAGGGGTCACTGCCATGTAGGGGAAACCCACAGAAACAGCTACCTGAGCATGTGGGAGCTCACAGACTCCAGACTGACAGCTGGGGAACCAGCATAGGACCAAACAAGGCCCCCTGAATGTGTGTGACAGTCCTGTGGCTTGGGCAGTTTATAGGGTCACTGGCAGTTGGACCAGGATTTATTCCTAGTGCATGAACTGACTTTTTGGAGCCCATTCCCTGTGGAGAGATACCTTACTCAGCCTAGATGGGGGGGGGGGGGGGAGGGAGTGGGAGAATGGGAGGGAAAGGGAACAGGAACTGAGATTGCTATGTAACATAAGATTGTTTTTAATTTAAATAAAAATGGAGAGTTTAAAAAAAATCGAGCAATCAAATGCCCCCTTTGGTTCACTTAATTAACATATCCAATCAAAACAAAATACACCACCCATTCTGACACAGACCCGCCTTCTTCTCTTATTAAAAATTACACCTGCGAGGTCATTTGCTGCTGCTGTTTTCTGCCTAAGTCAGAAAGCAGCCACTTTGACTTTCTTCCCCCGCATAATAAAGAATCTTTCTGTGAAAACTGGTGTGTGGGTGTGATTTGTGCCTAATTCATGGTCCGAGAGAGCGTCCCCACTCTTTTTCAAGATCAATCCCTATGCAAAATAATAAGCATTTGTAAATGTAACCAAAAGATGCACTAAACTCATGAATCAAAGTGAGGAAGTCACAAAACACTAATGAAAGAGTGCAAAGGACGACTTCTTATCACGGACAGGGCGGAGTTAAGTTTAGACGTCGGCGTTCTTATCTAAACACACTCGCAGAGAGAACAGAAACTAGAGGTCTCATTAACCTGGAAAAGGGAGCTGGAAAGCACGACGTGGCGATGCTGTACGGTGTCACTGGTGTTACCCGGGTCGCGATGCTCTCAGACCGGACCATGGTGTCGCTCTAACGTGGGGACACCCTACTCTCCTGCAGTCTCTCCTAGCGCCAGCTCCTGCCCTCCAGAGAGGGAACCCACTCCAGGCGGCCTCAGAGCCACCCCAGAGTCCAGAGGGGCAGGAGGTGCTGCGCACGTGCACCCCACAGCTTGCCCCTCGGATTCCTAGATGCCCCCCCACCCCGCTGCCTCCCCATCACGCGTCTGTTTGAGGGTATCCACACTTGGGAAATACATCACTAGGAGTTGTGTATTGTTTTCAGATCGCCGGGGAAACGCTGTATTACAGTCATATTTAAGTGCTCTAAGGTGGACTTTTTAAAAAGCAGATAAATACACACTGAGGTGAAAACAGACTTTAACTTCGCTCATTTGCTTCATCTGCTCTGTGCCCTGCATACGGCTATGGATGGAATTGTTTCAGATTCTTGCATTCCTATCTCCAGGTTTTTTCTCTGTTGATATTAACATCGCTACAGTTTTTGTTAAGTTCATTTTTTAAGTTTACCTTAGATCTATTTGAGTGTCGGATGCATGCTGGGTTCAAGGGACTACATAAACGTGTTTTAACTGCAGGACACACCTAATGAGAAACTGAAGGAAAGCAGGTCACTGGGCCTGTTATGTCAGACCTGTCATGAACCTCTCTGCCGGTGAAACAGAGAGCCCCATCCGGAAGTGGCTTCCCAAACACAAATATATATGGGAATCCCTCCTAAAAATGGCTCAGTAAGGTTTTTTTTTTTTTTCATCACTTAGGACTCATCCACGAAGTGAAACCTTACAACAACCTACATCTTTTGACTACAAATGAAACCTGAGCCTGAGCCAAATTACAACTGAAATGGCCTGGAGGCCCCATCCAGATGGCTCAGTGGGTAAAGGCACTTGCTGCTAAGTTTGATCTGAGTGTGAGCCCCAGGGCTCACATGCTGGGAGAGAACAGCACACACACACACACACACACACACACACACACACACACACACACTAAACGGTCAATTGAGCCTAACCCTGGGTTCTGAGTTAAATAATCTGGACGTAGACAATGCTCATGGAGGTTCTGGAGCCAGCAGTCACATCGACAGGTGAAGGTTGTGCTCTGCCTCTGAATAGGGCCCAAGGTTTAGGTCATGGATAACATCACCTGCTTTGTGATTATTTTGGAACACTTTGGAAATGCCAATTCTTGAAGCGTCACACTGAGATAGTGGTCTAAGAACAAAATGTGTTTCCCGGTCTCAGATCGGCACAGGCCACGTCGGCGTGTCTTCCTCCAGTGCGCTGCATTGCCAAGGCCACATGCCATCCTTTCTGCCAAGCGATCCTCACCTCCCTCTGTATTTGGCTTTCCACCCCCATCTTGGATCCAGAATCACTTAGTACTACCACAGGGCACCCTCCCCTAACTGGGAATTTACTGAAGAAGAATTGGCGTTGGGCCTTCTTAGTTCCACAGCTGTTCTCAGCCACCACCTCCAATAATTTTAATTTAGTATCTTTTTTCAAAACAGGATTTCTTTGTGTAGCCCTGGCTGTCCTGGAACTAGCTCTGTAGACCAGGCTGCCCTAGGACTCACAGAGATCTGCTGTCCTCTCAACTCCTAGGACTGGGATTAACGGCATGTTAGTTTTAGATTAATTAATTAATTAATTAATTAATTTAATGTGTTTTGCCTGTGTTATGTTTGTGCCCCTATGTGCATGCAGTTCCTGAAGAGACCAGAAGGGGGCATCATATCCCATGGGCAGTTGTGAGATGCCACGTAGGTGCTGGGAACCAAACCCAGTTCTCTGCAAGAGCAGCCAGTGCTCTTAACTACTGACCCATCTTACTCCAGCACACACACACTCACTTATTTTAAATGGCGGGAGTTGGGGCTTGTCAGACAATGTGGTTTTCCCATTCCAAACAGCCTCTCGTAAGTGCCCGAGGCTAAACCACAGGCTGGGAATCTCATCTTTCTCATTATTATCACTGGATACGCTTTTCAGCCACTTTAGCTATTTGCTTCTTATCCTTCTCTACCAGGACTCAGCCTCTGTGAGGTTTGGTGCTGCAAGGTAGAGCCTTCCTCGTTCTATGCCACTCTACTCTTACCCTGTAGGAGGGCTGCTGGGGGGCAGGTGTGCATGTGTGTGCACTGTGTGCATGTGTGTGTGCGCCAGTGTGCATGTGAGTGTGTGTGTTGTGCGCGCGTGCGTGTGCACGTGTGCTTATGTGTGTGTGCACGTGCATGCGTGTGTGCACCTATGTGCATGCGAGTGTGTGCGTGTGTGCATGTGTGTGCACGTGTGTGCGTGTGAGTGTGCACCTGTGTGCATGTGCGTGTGTGTGCCTATGTGTGCGTGCAGCTGGAAACAGATCTGGAAGCTGGGAGCCAGGCCTTCATTTCAAAGCACTGCATGAAAAATGTATTTGGTAGAGTTGCAGATGCTGGCTATCAAACCTGAGCCAATAAATTTAGAGTCCTTGAAGGTCCTGCTGGAGCAACAGTGAACTTCTCTGGAGAGATATTGTGAAATAAATGAAAAGCTTCCTTCTCTAGCCTGATAGAAATGGAGGAGGGTCAGGTTTTTCCTCTTCTGGTTCACTTATGCCAAGTACCTTGCTGGACTGCTTCGAAGTCCTCAAGCAAATGCCAACAGGAAGCACACAGTTAGTAGGGCGGAGACCACCCCCTCCCCCCAAGAGAGGGACAGGAGCTCATCGACTGCTACCAGCTGTAGCCAAGGCAAAGAACCACTGTTTTCAGGTCTGAGGTCTTTCTTCTATGCAGGGACCTGAAATCAGGCTCATGAGCTTGTTAGGAGAGCTTTCTGGGCTACAGCTCCAGTCTCCAACTCTCACGTCTAAGAGAAGCTGTAATTCCAGTATGCAAAGGTGGGATTGTGAAATTTGTTTTGAAATGTTGGCATGTGCGCTTAAAAAGCAGACCAGACAAAGTTTATACTCCATCCCTGCTCCAGACTCAGGGCCCCGTTTAGGATGCAGTGTGAGAAAAGATAAATGCTATGCGTTGAGGGCTTCTCTTTCTCTTTTATTCTTTGGGAAATTAATGCTCTATTTATAATCTATCTTCAGAAAGACACACTACTTAAACTTTCTATGGCCAATATTAGTGTAATAGTTCTTTCACTTACATATTCCAGTGGTTAATTAAGTGCTAGCAGGGTGTGGTGGCTCATGCCAATCCAAGCATTTGGGAGGCAGAAGCAGAAGGATTGCCATGAGTCTGAGGCTAGTCTGAGATGCATATGCGTTCTAGGCCAGCCAGGGCTGCCTAGTGAGACTTTGCAGTCTAGCGGTAGAGGAGGGAATCTTAAATGCAGTAGTGAATGCTGCTGGAGTAGGTTCCTTTCAGTCCAAATGCAGCTATGATCTCCACATATTCACTGACAACACAGAAGTTAAATTCTCTTCAGTACACCTATGGCTCAGTCTTCTTAATCATGCTCCCCTTTCCAAGGGCTAGACTGAAGTTTGGTACCCACACAGCTGACTGCTCAAGAAACACAAGCTTGCCTGCCAATGCAGTTTTTTGTTTTTATTTTTTTTCCTCTAGGGGAAAAATATATACATAAACACACAGAGACAAAAAATATTCACACATGTGCATGTAGATACACACACACACACACACACACACACACACACACTTCTGTTCAGAGAGTCTAGATGTTTGAGGCATTTAGATGGAGAACAGTGGCTGTGCCCCAGCTTCTAGCTGGGAAAAGCTAGCATTCTGTCATAGAAAGTTGCAACTGCATGGAAAGGCTCATCTCCAATAGCCGATTAATTTTTGCGGGGAAATAATTCCTCCCCAAATCCCTGACCTTGAACCTGTGCTGTTCTCCAGATGATCAGAGAGCAATGGAAAAGTCTCACCGGAAGACAGAGACTCCTTCCAGCACCAACTTAGGAGGCATCAACCCCTCCCCCTGGAGTTCCACGTCACCGGTGCCCCCAACTCACCTTCCGAAGTTCGAAAAGCCACACACACAGCCACAGCCACGAGGGTAAGGCCTGCTTGCTGCATTCTTGCCTGGCCCACTGAGTCTGGTAATAACTCAGGTGAGACTGTGGGATCAGGAAGTGAATGGAAAGGTGTCCTTGGGTGCCGAGAAACAGCCTAAGTTGGCCAAGTAGCCCCGCCCTGGGAGGTTCTCACGTTTCTTTCTTAACACCTGGTTCCAGCCTGTCAGTAAGTTCATAAATTCGCAGCCGGATGTGTTCACATTGCTGGGGACTGGGGGAACATCTGTGGCCTCGTGGCAGCTGAAGAGGTCCTTACGAGTTGACAGTATTCATCAGAATCATCTGGAAGCCGTTGAAAATATAGCAGTGTACATGAATGTACCTGCCAGCCTCCATCTCCACACCAGAGTTCTAGGGTAGCAACATCATTTGAATTTCATACAAACTTCATGGGTGATTCTGATGGACACTTCTGTTGAGAATCGTTGCTTAAAATAAATTATTATTAATATTTTTTTGGCTGGGCGGTGGTGGCGCATGCCTTTAATCCCAGCACTCGGGAGGTAGAGGCAGGCAGATCTCTGAGTTTGAGGCTAGCCTGGTCCAAAGAGCAAATTTCATGACAGGCTCCAAAAATACTGAGAAACCTTGTCTTGAAAAAACAACCCCCCCAAAAAAAAACCCAAAAATTAAATTAAAAAAATAAATTGTTGTTGTTGTTGTTGTTATTATTATTATTATTATTTCTTTTGGGGTTTGAAACATGGAATGATAAGTCATAAAAAATGATCTGCATAGAAAAAGAGGAGAAAATTCACTTAGGCTCGGCCTGCAGTCAGATTTGGGTTTATTTTTGAGAGAGGTCAGACAGGCCTCCAGAAGTGACTCAGGGCAGGGTCAGAAGACCCCTGTCCGAGGTCAACCTTGCTGCAATCAGCTTCCCGAGTGAATCCACAAGGCACTGAACATGGCTGGATTCTAAAACTGCCTCTCCTGCTGAGCAACCTCAGGCACTGTAGCTAACTTCTCTGTAAACCACGATGCCTTCCAGTGCCATGCCTTGCTCCCTCTAAGTCATGCAGGGGCCGTGTTGGGGGCTCTGGAATACCTGCAGTGTAGCTACTGCTAATACACCAAATTCCAAAGAGTGACAAAATAGCTTTAAAATGTCATCAGATGTCATGGCTTACTCAAAATGTATTGTTAAAATATTTTCATTCATCCCTTGGGTTAGTTTTCTGTTCCGAGACAGTGTTCTGTAGGCCAGGCCCTGGAATGTGTGGTCCCCCAGCCTCGGCCTCCTAAGTGCCGGGATTACAGGTAAACCACCACACCTGACCTCTTTTTGATTTTCTAGATTACCTCAATGGTGTCTCCCTATAACCCCCTCCCAAATTCATGTTGAAACCGAATCTCCAAACATCACTGACGAGAGATGAAGACTGATTGATGGCTGGTGCTGAGGTCATGAAGTTAGAGCGCTTCCTAAGTGGGAAAATGTCCCAACAAAGTGGGCCCTCGGAAGTGGGCTGTCTCTCCTATTTCTCTGCTATCTGAAAGATGCAGAAATGGGCCCTGTCTTGGAGCCAGAGACTTAGCTTGTCAACCGACTTATTTGAGACTCCCGGTCTCTATAACTATGACAGAGTTAATTTCTACTCCTTAAAATGACGCAGTCTTAGCTACTCTGTCCTAGCAGTGAAACGGACAGATTAACGCAGTTACATAATTCCTGCCTGGAACAGTTCCAGGCACACGAGTAGATCACGCATCTGTGATGAGCATTGCTGCTATAGAGGATTCAGAGCTCTGAATCCAAATCATCCCCAGTTGCCAACCTATGGTTCTGCCTCCAAGAGTTAGATTTATGGTAAAATAGACAGCAAGGGCTTCAGAGATCAGCAGGCTAACAAAACTGTGACCGCCTGGATGAGAAGCTGCGAAGCATCTGTTCTGGCCTTTGTTGATAGGCAAGGGCCTTGCTTACACATTTTAGTTAACGAGGGGACAACCCGCAGTGCTGACTGTCAGAATTCTGTGATGCTGTATGCACCTGCAGCGATCTCTCTGGACCAAAGCCTGTGCTCTGAAGGCAGGGGTCAAGGATCTGCTCAGAACCTATTGTGTGAGGATTTGCCATCCTGTGTTAGAAAGGACTCGGCTCAGATGAAGAGAAGGGGACTCCTGGGTGACACAGTGGTTTTTAATTGAGCGGGATAGAAGTTATTCAGATCTCATAGAGTCCTGATGAGAAACTGGTGAGCTGGGGTTACAGGCCCTGCGTATGGAGCCGTGGGCTCCTCGTTTGTTTCTGTCATTGTGCATGCAGCTTCTGCTAGAAGAAAAGCCACAGTGTCCCCACCAGAAGCAGGCACAAGCCAGGTTCCGAGGACTGCAAAGCACAGGGAGGCTTCCTGGGTTACTAGCATTTTCTCTCTCCCTAGAATTCCTTCCTTGGGGCCCTAGAATGAAATGCTGGTTGGGCATGAAAAGGTAGGTTTCGCAGCATGTATAACGGAGAAGATTAAAATCCACTAGTGGAATGACTATGACAAGAATCACAAACTTTGGAGGCAGGGTTCACGCCATCGTTGTACTACAAAGTACACCTGATGTCCACTGGCAGGAATCTAGAGATCCCCAAGAAGATCTGAATCGAGACACAGGTGAGGGCAGACTGGTTTTGGTTAAGCAGAGGGAAAAAACTGAATCACGAGGCTTTGTCAAGAGGAAATATGGTGTAAGCTCTGGTTATGGACTACGGGATGTGTGAGGAGGATACAGTAAATCCAGCCTGTGTCCAGGGGGGCTGCATGTGGCTCAGGATAGCTATGAATGTGGCCTACTGTATTTGCAGATGACAACATCAAGTTGCCAAATGGAAGGTTGGACAACCTGCACATGGGTCAACATTAACTCAAAAAGACCCTAAAATGGTGCTGTATAATGAGCCCAACATGGCTCGCACATTTAGCTCACAGCTTAGGAGGTTCCAGGTCAGACTGTCATCGTCTTAGAATTCAGCCGAGTCAGAACACAACGGAGATGCCTGTGTCCATGTGGGTCTAAGACGCTTACAACATCAAACAAGAATAGGATAGGAAGAGGCTGGCATCCCACAATCCTTTGTGAGGACGCACCCTCAATAGAGTACCACTCAAAGGCACCACCACCTCCCAACAGCATCCTCCTGGGGACCAAGGCTTTAGTCATGGTCCGTGGAAGGATGCTCAGACTCAGATGATAGCAAGTGGTTTCAGAAGAACATTTCCTATGTCATTGGGGGCTAGGATGAAGCTGGAGGACAGAGAGTGAAAATAAATGGTCAACATGGGGATGGTGCGGGCTACTCAGTGTCTCAGCTTTTGCAGGTACCCAAGACTGTACCCAACTTTATGTTAAATAAATATGCACACATATATTTAAAGAGAGGGTAAAGTATCAACTTCATTCAAACAAGACAACACCTACTGCCTTCTGTGCCCTGGGGAAATAAAGGTCAAACAGCACATTTCACATATCAACAACAACAACAGCAACAAAGCGAAAATTCCTTTACACGTTGTCTTGAAAATTTGCATGCAGACATGCTATTTCAAAACTCCTATCAGCATTAGATGGCCTTGGATAACTACCTAGTCAACAAGACCCTCTCAATCCTCCTTCTGTATTAAGGATCATCACCATTTATCAGGTATTAAGTCTGAGTTCCAATTCGTGCTAATGGATTTGTTTAAGCAGAGCTCCAAATACTTGATAAAACATAAGCATGTTGCTGGGTGTTGTGGCACACTCTTTTAACCCCCCCCCCCAGCACTTGGGAGGCAGAGGTAGTGCATCTATCTGAGTTTGAGGTCAGCCTGGTTTATAAAGCAAGTTCCAGGACAGCTGGGACTGAAACCCTGTATCGAAAAAAACCAGTGTGTGTGTGTGCAGACTCAACTGGGACGTCCAACTCACAAGCAAAACACCAACTGCAATTCTTCCCAGACATCCCCCACACTTGGCATTTCTCTTCATGATTCTGAGCTTGCTGCTTTTATCTGGCCAGCCTTCCTGGTCTCTCTTATCCTATCTAGAAAACCCATTCATTCCTTTGGGTACATCTCTGATGCCTACCTACATCTCCCTACTTCCTCGTCCTCAGCCACGCAAGGCTGCTTTCCTGGCTTTCCGGTTGGCCCTTGCTAGCTTTGCTTCCCTCATGGGCAGCTCTGCTTTGGTTGTTCTGCCTCATATTTTCCAAAACTTGTTCTCACTTAAACATATACATTCTTCTTTGTAGCATATGAATACGTGTTCACGTCAACATTTGTGTTTTGGGAAGTTACATAGAAATTCAGTAACCAGATACCCAACGTATGCCAAATCATTATATAATCACTTATATAATACTTTTGCACTTAAACAAAAACAACCTGTCTAACTCCTCTTTAATGCTTGCTTGTACCTGATTCTAATTTTCTGTGTGTTTGTAAACTTATTTTCACAGAAAGAAAGTACATCTTGTTTTGTGATTTCTTTTTTCTGTTAATGGGTCAGGAATAATGGCCTTTTCTGGAACATTTAACCTTTCAATGGTTTTATGGTATTAAGTCACAGGTCTGTTGTTTTTGTATTTTGAGAATTTTGCTTTTGTTCATTAAAGATTTAACTTAATATGTGTGGTGTGTGTGAATGTGTGTGCAGGTGCCTGGGAATGGAACTCCAGCTTCTACAAAAGTAGTATGTGTTTTTAATCACTGAGCCATCTCCCATGTAGCCCAGGCTGGTCTTGAACTGGCTACGTAGCTGAGGATGACCTTAGATTCCTGATTAGATTATCCCCACACATCTCCAAAGTACTGGCATTGCACGGGCACACAACAACTGACCAAAATGGGCACTTCTGTTGGTTATTTTAACTGAATATTCAGATAGCTTGGCTGTGTTCTTTTTCTGGTGAGTATTATTACTAAAATAATTTTGTTGCTGGGAATCGAACTCATGGCCTTGAGCATTCCGGGCAAGTGCACCTCTAGTAATGCTTATTATGAATATGACTTTAGCAATGCAGTGGTGGCCGGTCTTGTGACTTGTGTCCACTCATCTCAGTGTTTTTTTTTTTAAAATAAATTCTTAGAATTGAGAGATCTCCAGGGCTCAGGAGATGGCTCAGTAGGTTAGGGTGCTTTCCACACAAATGGGAGGGCTGGACTTTGGGTCTGGGAACCCACGTGTAGTTGGAATTTGGCAGTGCACACCTGTCATTCACAGCACTTACACTGCAAGATGGAGGAAGAGCCAGGAAATCCCACACAGGCATGAGGGCCAGTGAGCCTCGTGTACACAGGAGTGAGCAACAGACCTGTCTTAGCAATGTGGCAGGGTGGGACTAACACCCCAGTAGTCCTGTGACTTCATCCATGTCTGTTAAACACACACACACACACACACACACACCTGTTTAAAAGATGTCAGGATTCTAAAAATGTATGCCGTCTGAATCACTTTTAATATAAATTGCTGGCTTATCTCATGGCCCACAAACATCTCTGCCCAACCTTCCTCCTCCCATAGGCTGAGCTCAGGAAGGGCAAGATGTGTTAGCATGCTCCTCACTACACCAAATGCCTAGCTCAGTCCACAACAAATAATAGATGTTTAATGTTTGTTGAGTGGATAGTAAACTGGATAACTGAGATGAGCTGGTCTTCAGTGCATGAGGAAAACCACACCAGTGGGTTTTCAACTGGTCCCTTTGGCCGCTTCTGAGTACTTGTGATAATTCAGAAAACCGTGTTCTCTAGGGACAATATAGGGCCTTTTCCAGCTAATGTGACTTTGGATCTGTTTCACGGTTTATGCGCTAATGAAATTTGTGATAGGGATGGGCACATAAAATGCCAAAGCAAACAGGAAAGCACAGAGGACTAATCACAGGGACAAAGTTTTAGCCCAGAGCAATAAGAAGGGGGTTTCCCTCCTGTAGAAATTCCTGGTTAACGCTATAGTTTCCTGACTGGCAGGAACACTTTATGTTGTTGCTTTCAGATTTACGTTTTCCAGGTCCCTGAATACTCTGAATTCTTCCAGATGTCACCATGCTCCCTTGTTTCATGATGCTGAGGCACAGGGGGCAGGTGACTGGTATGGAGTCCACCCACAAGCTGAGAGGCAGAGAGCACAATGGTACTAACACAATGATACTAACGATACTAACAGCTAGCAAGAAAAGCAAGCTAGGAGTGACCAGTTGTTAAAATGTCTCACCAACTGTAACTAAAAACAGTAAATGGCTGGTGTTGTAACTTAAGAAAAGCAGTGCTTGAGAGAAAGACGTCCTGCCACAGGGTTCAAACAGAGGGTTTTTTTTTTTTAGTTAGGGATCACAAAAAGGGACAGGGGAGGGGGGAGACCTGTCTCTAGAGACAGGAGCAGCAGTAGAGAGGAATGGGAGAGGGAGAGGGAGAGAGAGAGAGAGAGAGAGAGAGAGAGAGAGAGAGAGAGAGAGAGAGAGAGGAAGGGAGAGAGGATGGAGAGGGAGGAGGAGAGAGAGGGGGAGAGGGAGGGAGAGAGAGGGAGAGAGGGAGAGACAGGGAGAGAGAGGGAGAGGGAAAGGGAGAGGGATGGGAGGTGGGCAGGGCCCTTTTAAAAGGGAGCATAGTGAATGTGCACAGGTGGTGTTCTTAGTGGCTGCAGCTGAGGGCGTGTCCTGTCAGAACCTCAAGCACAGGCCAGCACAGATTCCAGAATGCTAACAACTGGTGCACAATCCGGAATGTGCAGTGTTTGTAGGAGTTTCACACAGTCAGCCTGGGGAGCAAAATTAGTTTTTACATCCAGGAAAACTGGATCCTTCATTGACTGACTCTCAAACAGTTGGTTGCCCCTGTGTAAAAGGACAAAGTTGAAGCATAAAACTCTAATGTAGTACATGCTTTAAGAAGCGTGGATTGCTTTAAAAAAAAAGTTGTAGAACAGAAAAACTCTTTTCATACAAAACAAGATTCATAAACCATTAAGGAAATACATCATTCTACCATGCAGGGGGCTGGAGAGATGGCTCAGTGGTTAAGAGCACTCGGAGGCCCTCTGTTCTTGCAGAGAACCTGGGTTTGGTTTCCAGAACTCACATGACAGTGCTCAACCATCTGTAGGCACAGGGGATTGCATCCCCCCCCCCCTTCTTGCCTCCTCAGGCACCAGGAACGCATGTGATACACATACATACATACATACAGGCAAACACTTATGCATATTAAATAACAATTAAAAACATGACTATTCAAAAACACTAAATCCATTGTTGGGGCTTCATTACCCCAAAGTAAGGGAAGGTCTCCAAGCAGCCACTTCTGCTTGTTTGCTGGAGAATGTTTGCCTCATTCTCCAGCAAAGCAAGTCATGGAATCCACAGTTGCCTCTCTCTGAGGCAGGCCTCAGAGACTAGACCCTTCCCCAAAGCCAGCCGTGATATTTGAAATTCCCACCCTTTTACCCCTTGATGTTTGTCTCTGTCAGAAGGGTCCTGCCCCACACTGTCAGTCACACAGAAGTCAAGAAGAACCTAAGCATTGTACTTGCCAGATTCTTCACTGGATGGTCAGCGTTAGTTAGATCCAGTCCTTCTGGATAATCAGCGTTAGTTACACTCCTTCTAGATAGTCAGCGTTAGTTAGATACACTCCTTCTGGATGGTCAGTGTTAGTTAGATACACTCCTTCTGGATAGTCAGCGTTAGTTAGATAACACTCCTTCTGAATGGTCAGTGTTAGTTAGTTACACTCCTTCTGGATAGTCAGTGTTAGATAGATACACTCCTTCTGGATGGTCAGTGTTAGATCCACTCCTTCTGGATAGTCAGCGTTAGTTAGATACATTCCTTCTGAATGGTCAGTGTTAGATAGATACACTCCTTCTGGATGGTCAGTGTTAGTTAGACACATTCCTTCTGGATGGTCAGTGTTAGATCCACTCCTTCTGGATGGTCAGCGTTAGTTAGATACATTCCTTCTGGATGGTCAGTGTTAGTTAGATACACTCCTTCTGGATGGTCAGCATCGGCTACAGCTCAAGACTGTGCTGCTGGGAAGCTAGGCATAGAAATGAATGGTTTGCTTAGTGTCTGAGGTTTCCGGTGTGGACGTTCTTCTGAAACTGACTAGTAACTGGTGCTTGTCTTGTTGACCTGTCTCTTGCTATGGAGTGTTGGCTTTGACTATGATGAGCAGGAAAAGCTCACGCCATTCCACTCCTGTACTATGGGGGGGGGGGTAAACCTCAGACAAAAGGCAAAATGGTACAGGTATATAAGAACATCTTTATGTCCATGGGAAAGAAGAAACCGGCTCTACGTATAAACAGGTAATTCAGAGATAAAGGCTTACAGATACTTCTTAGCCAAGCATAGTGGTGAGTGTTTGTAATCCTTGAAAACACACACACACACACACACGCACACACATACACGCACGCACACACACATGCGCGCACACACACACACACGCACACACACACACACACACACACGCACACACACACACACGCACACACACACGCACACAGGACCTACATGCCCCAGAAGACAAGTCAACATGTTCTCTTCTCACCCCGTTGTCATTTTACCCTTTCTAAGGTCCCAGGGTCGACTCTCTCGAGTTCACTAGAACTGCCATGTTAAGAAGGAAGTGGAGAGCTTGCCCAGTGATATGCTCTGAATGGTGCAACCTAGGCAGGCTGGGCTCTTTCCAGAAGAGTTGGCCTGCAGCCCGAGCCACCTTCTGTGGAGGCTGGGTTGCAACTGTCCCTGTCAGGTTAGAGGGTAGGGAAACACCAGGGTCCCTGATACATTGGGGAGCCAGGTTCAACACCTAGACTACTGTGAAACAAACAACAAACAAACAAGCATACTGTGAAGCATAGCTGTGAAGAGCAGGCAGAATGAACTGTAGTATTTACACAGGACTGTGCTAATGGAACTTCTGCACACACAAGGGGCTTTTATAGTATCACAAGTACTTTACCACTGTTTTACACACACACACACACACACACACACACACACAGAGAGAGAGAGAGAGAGAGAGAGAGAGAGAGAGAGAGAGAGATTGTTATCTAGCAACTACCCTACTTTTTAGGCTACATTTAGTGTCAATCAAGTGACCTTCCTTTGCTTCCTGTGCATGACGTCACTATTCTGACTCGGGAACACAAGAAGGCTTCAGATCAAGTCGAATGAGCATGGAGAAAGGTCTGTGACCTCAGGAAGGTTTCCTTTGAAAGCTTCTGCAGAGATCCAAAGAGGACCACCCTCCTCATGGTGATGCTGGACTCCATCTGACCTTCCCCTACTATTCAGGCAGCTCTGGGGTTATAGACTGGACTGCCAACATTGCTAACAGTCCTGTGAGGCAGACTCAGTGTCTTGCAAAGTGAAGCATAAAATGTTTATAGACTTTTTCCATCATTATCGTTATTCCTGAGGAGTAAAGAAGTACCAGGGGAACTGGACAGTGGTGACACACACCTTTAATCCCAGCAGTCGGGAGGCAGAGGCCAGCTTGGTCTACAAAGCAAGTTCTAGGACAGCCAAGGCCTGTCAGAAAACCCTGTCTCCCACCCCTCCCCCCCCAAATAAAAAGAAAGAAAGGAAGGAAGGAAGGATGGAAGAAAGAGAGCAAGGAAGAAATAAATACTAGGGGGATACCGATGACAATGCCCTGGAATTAAATTATTTGAAGTGCAGCTTCACCATGGAAGTTGGTTATTCTCTTGTCAAAGAACACTGTCATAGTTCGTTCATTAGCAGTGGGTGTTTGTTCCTCTTTTCTGTGGTGATTTGAAAAACAAGTGTCAAGTTTGAAATGAGATCTGCTAAGTTGGGGTTCTGCTGCCTGAACTCTGTGCTGGGCCTCAAATAAATACACGTGAAGTCTTCCCTTGTATGTGAAGAAACAGTCACACCCTCAACAGAATAGGATAAAAACCTATAACTGTTTCAAGTTTTATCTTGAAATTTGGCCCGAACTATGTTGATGAGCCTGGCCTTGAACGCACAGAGATCCGTCTGCCTCTTTCTAGCAAGTGCTGGGATTAAAGGCACGGGCCACCATGCCTGGTCTTCAAGTTTTATCTTTTTTTGTTTTTCTGGTCAGGGTTTCTCTGTGGCTTGGGAACCTGTCCTGGAACTTGCTCTGTAGACCAGGCTGGCCTCCAACTCACAGAGACCCACCTGCCTCTGCCTCCCAAGTGCTGGGATTAACGGCATGAGCCAAAACTTCCTGGCTCAAGTTTTATCTTTTAAGATATGAAAATAAATGATAATAACAAGGGGATTTCTCAGATCAATGAAATTGCCATCGACTTCCTGACTTGGGGCACCTTGGTGTATTGCCAGAGGCTGATGAAATAATATGTTAAATAGTGGTATATGTATTCGTACAACTGAGGCATTGAACCCAAGGGGCAACAAGAGCTGATCAAAGCTGTCTGTCCAGTGTCTGAGTTTGGGGAGTCAGGTGATGAGGGCAGGCCAAATATCCATAGCATGAAATTGCACTTATGGTAAGAGGTGGAAATGCCCTTACTGAATACTGTAAAGCATGCTATATGGGTAGACATTCCTCATGACTTCTCTGACCTACTAACTCCAGAGATGAGCACCATCAACTACTTGATTTCCCTTTAGATGAT